>NC_090823.1:82496736-82825236 GCF_000390325.3 Nicotiana tomentosiformis | reverse complement strand
AGGATGAATGTTTGTTTAAGAGGGGGAGGATGTAATGACCCGGCTAGTTGTTTTGAGAGTTGTAGCCCCATTCCTCCATTTACTGTTCATTCCTTGCTTAATTGTTGTTATGGGACTTGCCGGGGTAGTTAGTCCGGGAAGGTTTCGAAATGAATTGAGACACTTAGTCTCAAGGTTGGAGGCTTAAGTTGAAAAGGTTGACCGGATGTTGACTTATGTGTAGACGACTCCGTAATGGATTTTTGATGGTTCCCTTAGCTCCGTTGGGTGATTTTGGACTTAGGAGTGTGCCTGGATTGTGAATTGGAGGTCCGTAGTTGAATTAGGCTTGAAATGACAAAAGTTGGAAATTTAGAAGTTTGACCGAGAGTGAACTTTGTGGTTACCGAGATCGGATTGGGGTTCCGGGAGTTAGATCAGGTCCATGGTGTCAATTGTGACTTGTATGCTGCAAAATTTGAGGTCAATCGGATGTGATTTGATATGTTTCGATATCGAATGTGGAAATTAGAACTTCAAAGGTTCATTAGGCTTGTATCGATGTGTGATTCATGATTTTAGTGTTGTTTGATGTGATTTGAAGGCTCGACTAAGTTTGTATCGTGTTTTAGGACTTATTGGTATTTTTGGTTGAGGTCCCGAGGGCCTCGGGTGGAGTTCGGATGATTTGCAGATCAAGTTAGGAGTTAAAAGGGGTGATGTAGCTGAAGTCTTCTGGTGCAATCGCACCTGCGGAGCTTTGGTCACATGTGCAGCCTGGGAAGAGAAGGTGCGACCTGGAAGGGATTGGGCAGTGGCCGCAGGAGCGGAAATGTTTCCGCAAATGCGAAGGCGCATCTGCGTATGGTCTTCCGCAGAATTGGAAAGGGGCAGGCTGTGTTGGAGTCGCAGAAGCGGACAAGGTCTCGCAGGAGCGCACCCGCAGATGCGGAAGTTGGGTTGCAGGTGCGCGAGGTCGGGAGTGGATTGTTCTTCTGCGTAAGCGGAGTATTGACTGCAAAAGCGGTACCGCAAAAGCGGATTTCTGGACCGGAGAAGCGGGATAGCTAGGTAGTGTTTAAATCTGAACGGTTTCGTGATTTCTCTCATTTTGGACTTTGCAAACTCAGTCTAAGGCAATTTTTGAGAGGCTTTTCGAGGGGTTTCTTGAGGTAAGTTACTTGTGGTTAAATTTATTCAATAATTATGTTTCCCCATTGAATTCTCCACCTAGATTGTATGGTTTGGAGGTGTAATATTGGGAGTTGAGGCTAGAGATTTGGAGGGTTTAAATTGGGGATTTGGGTGTCGATTTGGTGTTGGATTTTCGTAAATTTGGTATGGTTGCACTCATGGTTGAATGGGCTTTTAGATTTTGTGCCTTTTATCGTATTTTGAGATGGGGCTCGGGGGCCGACTTTTGAGTTGACTTTTTGACTTTTTATTATGAATTTAGTATTTTCTTGTGAAATTGATTCCTTTAGCTCATGTTGATTGTATCAAACTGTTTGTGGCTAGATTCGAGGCATTTGGAGGCTGTTTCACCAGGCAAGGGCTTGTCGGAGTAGAGTTTCGCAGAGTTTGAGGTAAGTAACACTTCTAAACTTGGTTCTGAGGGTACGAAACCCCGAATTGTGTGTTATGTGATTGGTGTTGAGGTGACACACAGGCTAGGTGACGGGCATGTGGGCGTGCACCATAAGAATTATGACTTGGACGATTCCATGGAACTACATAGCTGACTTATCTTGTCGTTATTCATATTTTCATCATGTGTTAAAGAAATTGAGCTGCCAATCATGTTAGAAATCATACTTAGGCTATGTGTTGGTACTGTAGGGACCCACATATGTCGTGTTATATGTTGAGTTATTTTCTAAATTGTCATTCTGTACTCGGTCAGAGCTTTTACTGCATATTCTATCTCAGTCTCTGTTTTCCTTTATTGATGTTTTGGCTGAATATCATGATTATTGAGAGCCCGAGAGATAAGGGAGATTGATGAATGAGTGAGGCCGAGGGCCTGATTGTGAGGATATTTATGAGAGTGGGCTGCACGTCTCAGCATGTTATTTTGATTCATGCCATGATTGGCTTATTATAGCGCTTGGGCTAGAAATGCCCCTCCGGAATCTGCACATCCACAATGGGCGCATGTACCTATTGAGTGCGAGTGTCAAGCGCGAGTGCCGATTGATTGGGAGGATTGAGTGACTATGAGGACTAAGTGATTGATACTCTGAGAGTATGCACCCGATTTCAATTCTGTTGTATTTCAGCTGGCATATATATTAACTGTCATGTAGTTACTGAGAGGTACTATATCCTGTTTCAATTGAACTTGACATGATTTAATTGTTTTGGCTTTAACTGTCGAACTTAGGAGCATGCCTACTTTCATGTACTGTATTTCTGTAATTGAACTGCACCCGTGAAGCTCGTCACTACTTTCAGTCCAATAATATGTATTGTTACTTACTGAGTTGGTTGTACTCATGCTACACCCTGCACCTCGTGTGCAGATCCAGGTGCTTTCGGTCACGGCGGTTGTTGATTTGCAGAGGCCAGACCTTCGGAGATCATCGAGGTAGCTGCTTGGCATTCACAGACCTTGACTCTCCTCCCTTATCTTTCAGTTTACTTATTTAGTTTTACTTTTAGACATTGTACTAGACTTTGTCATCTCGTTGATGCTCATGTACTCAGTGACACCCCGATTTTGGGAAGAATTTATGTATTGAGTTATGATTTTCTATCCTGTTTTAGGAGATTTTCCTTTATTTAAACTATTTTAGTATCTTTCAAAATTTTAAAGTGTTGGAAATGTCTGAATAGTCGACTTGCCTAGTACCATGATAGGCGCCATCATGACGCATTGGTTTTGGGTTGTGACAGTTACGCGACTGGGTAGTTCTTTTCCAGAGTTCGTTCTTCCTTATGTGTCATATTCTAGTTGTAGCTTGTTGGCGCATTGATGGTGTCATATTAGATCTTGGTCAATGTTTGAGGTGGCTTATTGCCTGAGCAGCTTGTATTGGGTGAGACGAGGTTATTGGACCAGAAATCGGTGCGGTCGGATTTATGTAAGGTATATTAAAGAGAGAATGACACTATTTAGTTTCGAATGAGGTAACGGTCCTTGTCAAGCAGAGAAACTCCACGAGTTATTGATTTGACGGGTGGGTATGAGTTCATGTGCATAGTTTTCATCATTGCAGTATGGTGAGGGTTGTGACCGGGTTTATATGTGTTATGAGGTATACTAAAGCATTGGCTCAGTGAATTTGCAGCTCTTGTGCTTGGATGAGGTTATTATGGGCAGACGACTTATGTGGTACATGGTGTGATTTCAACATAGGTGCATGATCAGGTTTTGGTGTAGTGTGTAGCGATTGATGCAGTGTTCGTATGTTAGAATCGGGTCTCGTGGAGAATTCTAGATGTTAGAATTTGGTTCTAAAGCTTGTTAGCTAAGGTTATAGGGAGGATCTTTAGTCTGGCTTGAGCTAATGTGCTCATGTGGGTTGTGGCGGTACGGATAGGTACATGAGGTGTTAAACATTGATTTTGGGCAACTCCGGAGCAGTTCTTAGCACGTTTGAGGACGAATGTATGTTTAAGTGGGAGAGAATGTAACGACCTGACCGGTCATTTTGAGCTCTAGCGCATCGTTCAATGGTTTGAGGCCTTAAGTAGCTTCACTTCATGTATTATGACTTGTATGCGTGGTCGGAATTGAATTTCGGGAAGTTCGGAGTGGTTACAGAAGGAAAATTCTAAATTCGGAAGCTTTTAGTTGGAAGAGTTGACTAAGGTTTTACTTTTGAGTAAAAGACCATGGAATCAGGATTTGAAGATTCCAATAGGTTCATATGATGATTTCGGACTTGGGCGTATGTTCGGGTTGAGTATCGGGTGGTCCGGGAGCATTTCAGCGTCTATTATGAAAGGTTGGCATTTTGGAAGTTTAAGAATTTCTTGAGTTTGATTTGAAATGAATTTTGAGGGTTATCAATGTCTATTTGAAGTTCCGAGCCTTGGAATAGGTTCGTATCGTTATTTGTGACTTGCACACAAAAATTGGCGCCATTCCAGGATGTTTAAGCATAATTCGGATGCGTTCGGCGAAGTTTGAATGTTTGAAATTTTAAAGAAAGGTTTCAATCGTCGATTCATAGTTTTGATATTGTTTGGCATAATTTGAGGCTTCTTCTAAGTTCGTGTCATGTTTTGGGATGCGTCGGTATGGCTGGATGCGGTCCCAAGGGCCACGGGTGCGAATCAGATTGAAAACGGATTGAGTTTGGATTGGAAGAAGTGTTGAGGCAACTCAGCTCTGGTGCAATTGCACCTGCGTGGGAAGTGGTCGTAGGTGCGGTCACGCAGGTGTGTATGGGCCATCGCAGGTGCGATTTTGGCGAAAGGGACCTGGGGGCGCAGGTGTGAGGAACATTCTGCACCTGCGAAGTCGCAGATGCGGAGAAGTGATCGTAGAAGCGGAAGGATCTGGGAAAGACTGGAGTCGCAGAAGCGGAAGGAGCTGGGCAAGACTGGAGTCACAGAAGCCGAAGGGTTCTGCATGTGCGAGAGCGCAGGGGCAAAGGTTGGACCGTAGAAGTGGTCACGCAAGAGCGGAATTTGGTCCGTAGAAGCGGATTTGCCTGGGCTTAGGGAGAACCACACCTGAGATGGATTTGTCCGCAGGTGCAGAGCCGCAGGTGTGGTTAATGGTCCGCTGGTGCGAAAGTCGCTGGGCAGTGGGGTGCTTTTAATTCGAGACTTAGCCCATTTCTCTTACATTTTCATTTGGTTGGGCGATTTTTGGAGCTCTTGGAGGGAAGATTTTTATCATCCATGTCAAGGTAAGTAATTCCCGCATATTGTGAGTTAAATACATAGTTTATATATGGATTTAAACATGAAAATTAGTAGAAATTTGGGATTTTGGTAGAAAACCTAGAAAATGGTATTTTTTGATTTTTACCACGAAATTGGACATGAAATTTAGGATAAATTATATATTTGAGTTTGTGGCATTATAGGTGAAGTTTATCTTCGAAACTTTTCGGAATCCGGGCACGTGGGCCGGGGGATTGACTTTATTGACTTTTCTAGAAGAGTTGGGAATTGTTATAAATTGATTAATTATAAGCATTTGTGTATATTTTGATTGATTTGTACATTGTTTGACTAGTTTCGGAACGTTTAGCTTTGAATTGAAGAGTTAGAGAGGCATTTGAGCTAGTTATGGAACTTCAGAGCGAGGTAAGTCTCCTGTCTAGCCCTGTGAGGGGAATTTACCCCATATGTGTTATATTCTTATGGGCTACATGTTGTGGGATCTACGCACGTATGAGGTGATGGGAGTCCGTGCGTATGCTAGAATTCCTGAATATGTCCGGGTAGACTTAGGTTCACGCCATGCTATAATTGTACTATTTGAGTTATCTTTGCTCGCTTAATTCCTTTATTTCGCGTTGTGACTTGAGACTAGAATTGCATAGGGCGATAGACTCGCTATGGTAGAGATGTGATGAGCTACTTGATAATTCGTGGAATAATTTGTGTTTTCCCTTACAAAATTCTCACGCGTTGTGCGTTTTCATTGAAAAGCTTCTTTACATTTCATAACTCACACATATATTCATAAGTGGGGTCAAGGACCCATTAAAGCTTCATATTCTAATGGGAGCGGGTCGTTCGCCTCGGTAGTATAATAGATGCATCTATGGTTCGACCCTCGGCAGTGCACATATTATTATGGGATCGGGTCGTACGCCTCGGCATTTCTATAAATAATCTTATGGGATTAGGCAGTTCGCCTCGGCAGCTTCATGCGTAATATTTGGCAAGAAGCGATCGTATCCGTGAGTTTTCCTGATTTGAGTTATGACGATCTATCTGGTGCAGACCATTTTCCATATATGCTCCGGTTGAGGAGGTGACCGATAATTGAGGGCTTTCATTTACTATTAAGAGGAGGATCGTGCCACGTGCTTAACTTTGTTTACACTGTTTTTACCATGCCTCATACTTGTTTACTTTCGATTGTACTTGATTTATTGGACCACTATTAAGTGTCGATGTCGACCTCTCGTCACTACTTCTCCGGGGTTAGGCTAGATACTTACTGGGTATGTGTTGATTTACGTACTCATGCTACACTTACTGCACTTTTTGTGTAGGTATATATATATTCCTAGTGGTCTTTTGGGCGAAGAGGCACAGCTATTGCGGCGACTTTATGGTGAGCTGCATTCCATGTTATGATCCGCAGCATATAGAGTCTCCATCAGAATTATTTACATTCTCTTGTCTAACTTGTATTTCAGACAGATGTGGTATTTTATTATATTTCTTGGTAAATGCTCATGCACTTGTGACACCGGGTTTTGGGAGCTCCTAGTGGATGTTCATTATTGTAGTTCACGTAATTATTATCATTTTACGTTGTAATTTATACTTTATACGGAAATTTATAAAGAGAATTCACGGGCTCCTACGAGTACCCGATGTTTATTTTATTTATTTAATGGGTTTTATGATTTCAGAATTTTTAAAATAAGTAATTAAGTCGATAACTCACCGTTGGCTTGCCTGACGGCGATGTTGGGCGCCATCACAGCCTTTAGGGGATCTTGGGTCGTGACAGAATACACCATGAACTCACTAAATGAACCTGTCAGATCCTGCACATTTAGTGCAGAAGTGCAGCATGAGTACATAAACCAACATGTACCCAGTAAGTATCTAGCCTAACCCCGAAGAAATGGTGACGAGGGATCGACATCGACACTTACTAGTGGTCCAATAAATCAACATGGTAAATCATAAACAGATAAGAGTACAACAATAGTAGTGAGGTAAATCTGTAACTAACACAATCTTCCAAAATTTCTTTTAACGATATCAATTTCTCAAATTCGTATTCTATATCAACAGCTCAGAAATATCAAGTGCCAATATCAAACGGATAAGGAACTACCATATAAAGTGTAAGGCATCAGTGGAAGGAAAAATCTTGTGAATATTCGGACTGCTAGTGATATAACACATGATTATGCCGAGGTCGTACGAACCGATCCCAGAATGAATATGATACTGCCGAGGCGATCGGCCCGGTCCCATCATAATGTGTACACTGCCAAGGGTCGAGAGGTACAAACCATGGAAACATCTATTATACTGCCGAGGCAAACGATCCGCTCCCATAAGAGTGTGGTACATGATCCTGCCGAGGCGCGTTCGTCCCGCTCCAAAAGAAAGGAAAGGAATTATCGAATTACGAGACACGAGCTTACGATACAATATATGAACACAAGGTGAGTATAACCTTTACCGTTTCTCAAATAACTTGCCAACAACTCAAGGTGATAAGGCTCGGCCTAATATATAAGTATATACTTCTAAATCAAGTTCAATTATAATTTCAATTAATTAAGCTAGCAGAATGAGATCAAATATTTCAAATATTACGTGGTAAAGTCCTAAGTCTACCCGGACATAAACATGCTTTAGCTACGTACGGACTCTCGTCACCTCGTGCGTGCATAGCACCCACAACTAATAGCACATAACAATTACATCACCTAGGGGTAGTTTCCCCTTGACAAAGTTAGATAGGAGACTTACCTCACTCAGAATTCCATAACGACTTACCTCACTCAGAATTCCATAACCGGCTCCAACGCCTCTCTAACTCTTCAATTCAAAGCCAAACGATCCGAAACTAGTCAAACAATGTGCAATACAATCAAAATATACTCCAATGTTTATAATTAACCAATTTATAGCAATTCCCAACTTCGCTCAAAAAGTCAATAAAGTTAACCCTCGGGCCCACGTGCCCAGATTCTGAAAATTTCGAAGGTAAACTTTACCCATAACAATACGCATTCGAATATATGATTTATTCCAAATTCCATGTCCAATTTCGTGGTAAAATGCAAAAATACCAAATTCTAGGTTTTCTTCAAAATCCCACAACTTTCCAAAACTTTCCATGTTAAATCCTTATAGAATCCGTGTAATTAACTTACAATATGCGGGAATTACTTACCTTGCAATAGATGATGAAAATCTCCCTTTGAAGCTCTCCAAACATCGCCCAACCCAAGAGAGAAATGAGCAAAATCCCGACTTAAAACAATCTGCACAGGCCCGTCCTTCTTTGTGATCGCGGGAATACCTTCATGATCGCGAAGGCTAAAAATACTGCCTCCTAAAATTCCCCTTCACGTTCGCGATCACACAGCCGCGTTCGCGAAGGCTTAACACTTCCAGGCCCTATCTCTCCTTCCTTCTTCGCTTTCGCGACCTCCGCGTCGCGTTCGCGTAGGCTGCTCCAGGTTCCCTTCCGCGTTTGGGACACTTGTGTCGCGTTCGCGATGAACAAAAATCCAGCAGCCCAAACTCCTTCTCTGCGAACGCGATAACCACCATGCGTTCGCGATGAACGACACCAGAACCAACATCAGTGGTAGCAACACATGGGAAAATGACCCGAAACCATCCTGAAATAGACCCGAGACCCTCGGGACCCCGTCCAATCACACCAATGTGTCCCAAAACATGATACGAACCTGCTCAAGGCCTGAAATCACACCAAACAACATCAAAACTACGAATCGACGATCGAAATCCTTCTTTAAACTTTCAATTTTCAAACTTTGACGAACGCGTCTGAATCATATCAAAACATTTCGAAACGACCCCAAACTTTACGTACAAGTCACAAATCACAACACAAACCTATTCCAAGGCTCGAAATCCCAAACGGACATTGATAACACCAAAGTCCACCTCAAACCAAACTTAGGAAATTCAAAAACCTTCAAAATGCTAACTTTCCACAATAAGCGTTGAAATGCTCCCGGGTGAACCGATACTCAACCCAAACATACGCCCAAGTCCAAAATCATCATACGAACCTATTGGAACCTTCAAATCCCGATTCCGAGGCCGTTTACTATAGAGTCAAACCTTAGTCAATTCCTCCAACTTAAAGCTTCCGAAATTAGAATTTTCCATCTGAATCAACTCTGAACTTCCCGAAATTCGATTCCGACTAC
Source organism: Nicotiana tomentosiformis (assembly GCF_000390325.3). Taxonomy (NCBI): domain Eukaryota; kingdom Viridiplantae; phylum Streptophyta; class Magnoliopsida; order Solanales; family Solanaceae; genus Nicotiana; species Nicotiana tomentosiformis. The sequence continues at coordinate 82,816,186 of NC_090823.1, read as the reverse complement.
GCGTACAAGTCATAAAACATGAAGTGAAGCTACTCAAGGCCTCAAACTGTCGGACGATGCGCTAGAGCTCAAAACAACCGGTCGGGTCATTTCATTCTCCCCCACTTAAACATACGTTCATCCTCGAACGTGCCAGGAACTGTTCCGGAGTTGTCCAAAATTACTATTTAGCACCTCGTGCACCTACACATGCCACCACATACCATGTGAGCACACTACCTCGAGCTAGACTGAAGATCCTTCCTATAACCTTAGTTAACAGCCCTAGAACCAAATTCCAACATCCGAAATTCTCCACGATACCCGATTGTAACATACGAACATCGTATCAATCTCCACACACTGAACCAACACATGATCAAGAACCCATATTGATGCCACACAATGCACCGTATAAATTATTTTCCCATGGTAACCTCCTCCAAGCACAACAGTTGCAAATTCACTAACCCAATGCCCGCAATATGCCTCATAACACATTCAAGCCCCGTCCCAACTCTTGTAATACTGCCTCGATGAAAGAGATATGTAGAAACTCATAACCACCTGCCAAATCTATAAATCATGGAGTCTCTCCTCCTGACAAGAACCATTACCTCATTTTCAACTAAATAATGATATGTTTTCTTTAATATACCCTACATAACTCCGATTACACTGATCTCAGGTCCAATAACCTCGTCTCACCTAGTACAAGTTGCTCAGGCAATAAGCCACCTCAAACACTCTTCAAGATCTCATAAGCCACCAGGAGCGCTTTCCAGGAATAAACTATCACATTAATGATAGTACCAAAAATCTCCATACTTGGTTTCAATCCTTAATAATCAAGTGACTAACATGTCACACTTATACAAATTTCCCCGTGGGATACGCTCCCACGACCTTTCGCACCATGTAGCAAAGTCTGCACCTCCACACCACCAACTGTACTAATTCTATAAAGCCAAACAAAAGTCCGCAAATCAATACACGATGCCTCTCACCCAGGACACCATTCTCAGGTGACACTAAGATAGTGCCAGCTTCCTCTAAACATCTGAAATTTTCCCTGCTCATTCGAGCTCGTGACATTCTTATCAACCCCGAGCCGTAACCTTGATCCATAACTCCCAATTCCCATGTCGCTCGCTATACATATAATGCCGCTATGCAAGAGTACAAGAAGTTGTCATAACACCTGAACTACTAGTAGAATAAGCACTCCATTGGCTAGGAACCTTTCACTTAGCTCATTTCAGAAGAACCATTGCAACACGCAACTATATGCCCAACTGTAGAAAATACAAACCTCAAGTCGTGATCTAAACCGTCATAACTTTTATGGGATCCATTTACACATAACAAGGCCATTATAATCAAATACCTCCAAATCAATCAAATTATGGTGGCTGTCAAGCCCGTACGTGCAACCACAAATCACCTGTATAGCTTACATAACGAAGGAACTGATCATTACCATAATCACACACTGATATTACTAACCGACCTAATGTCTTCCAATTTACTCTTGACTTTCCTTAGAAATAATAGTAGCTCCATTCAAAAATATAACGAGCCCAATAAACACTCATCCCGAGTGACCCAAACTGGGAGACCACATCGTCTTAATACTCATGAACCATCTCATACCCTCCTTATGCGCACAATAGCATCTCCAACTGGTATACCCATTCTGAAAGATCTTCTACGAATCCGAAGTAGTTTCTCCCATTCCTCCAATATTGCCCCGAAGATCAAATGATAACATAGGAATTTCCCCAAGTATTCCTCACACTCTTCTACAAAATCCCGGTCTTCAGTCACATAATGGACCCCAAAAATCCTTAGATGCTGCACCTTAAATTTTGAACCCACTAGGACCATTGTCGAGAGTCACCCACTCTCACCTGCTCCCAAATACAACCAAACTTTAATGCTCTGCTAGCACATGAACACCCTCTCAAAGAAGCAACCGGCTGAATCCTTTTCCTTGTACATCACATCCACAAGAAGCATAAACTCTGAGCCTTCCCAAAACCTGTGCATGAACCGATAAGGAAAAATATAGCACACATTTATTAAGTTCTTGCTTGAATTACCCATGATGTTTTCTTTTCTTAGCCATACTTGATCCACCAATGCACCGACAATCAGAAACCGCACAAGTAGACAACCACGTGATCCAATCATAGACGGTGGGCTCCCCCACTTCGCTTTAAGCTACCATCACATAATGTAGAGCGCACATCGATTCCTCATTCTCAATTACCATGATCTCGCACCGTCAACCCGCCAAATTTCTTTTAGTCTCTTGTTAAACATTTCTTGAACATTCCGAATTATCAGCCACAATCGCATATTCGACCTTCTGTTGGGTAGTAAGTAGAACTATTCATAAAAACATCATCAACATCACGCAACCGCTAACCTGCTCATAGGAGATAACCCACCTGTGGAATTCCATGCCGACATCTTCCAATGACACTGCACTGGGTACAACTACCACAGATTCAGCAAACATTCCTGAGCCTATGCCTGTCCACCAGCCTTACAAGTCTATTCATTCCCCATTGACATCAACTAAAAGTCCGACAATACGTTCCAAACTCTAAGTCACGTTGCATCCAAAAACGGTAATCAAGTTTTCACACCCCTCTTCATTTTAAGCAAACTCCTCTTTGCCATACTCAATCTTACTCACTGCAGTAGCCTCCATCTCAAATAGAATTCGTAGACCTAGTCACTTCCCACCACGATTCCCAAATAACTCTAAACTTTTCTCGAGGAATATGGCTATCCTACCATAGAATCTATATGCTACGCTGCCACTCTCACTTCGGTTAAACCATCTCCTTTAAGAAACTTCTCGACCTCTATTTTTCATACCTGACCTACTAGCAATTCAATCACCGCGAGACACCCCACAACATGTCCTTCCTCATCCTTCGTTGCCCAATTGCTGCCTTAAATTAAAATCTATCTCTGTAGCACCTGAACTGATAGATTGCTACCAACTCTAAATCTCCTCGAAGATCATCTTTCTCGATCCATCAGTATTAGAAACACCGATTCGATTCTGAAACTGCTTCACAATGCCATCTCTGACAAACGCTTCTCAGGCACCATTTCACAACACCCTGCCCGAAGGTAAATCAAAGAAGACCATAACACTGGCGAACCTTAATGCGTTCAAACAAGGACGACGACACCACATCACAAATAAGAATTCCTCCAAGCTCAAAATATCAAGTCTCATTACTCCATCAACAAAAGCCTGAACATCCATAGACTCATTGTCTTTTCCCCCACTGGAATTAAATGTCGAACCCCTAAACCATGCACTGAGAGATCCTCCGTTCGAGTCATTCACTGCCTCGACACATAGACAAGCACCCTACCATTACACCAACACTGTGCGATAACAACGCATTAATATCATAGCAATCTATGCCTAGCATCAAAACCATATGAAATACATATACTGAGCTAAAACAACATAACATCCTTTCGCAAGGCGACGATAATAGCCTGCCCGAACATGCAGGGAAAAACATCCTGCACCATGTCTACAACACCACTACAACTCCTTGATGCCCAATTGATAACAAGCGCTTCATGTTGCGTAAGATTGAGTAGGAAGGAAATAAAGGCATAAGCCTCAAAGGAATCAAATCGCGCGATGAGAAATCAAAGAGAAGTGCTCCTAATAGCCCTGTAGCCTCTCGAAGATAAGTACAGACGTCTCTGTACCGATCCGCAAGACTCTACTAGACTTGCTCATGACTTGTGAGACCCAAGTGAACCTAGAGATCTGATACCAAGCTGTCACAACCCAAAATCTACTATAGGTTGTGATGGTGCCCAACGCCGCTGTCAGTGTCACGACCCCAAATTCCCTCCATAGGATGTCGTGATTGCATCTAGTCTCTAAGACTAGGTAAGCCTATCAATATAGAATAATAATAGAAATATGAAATAAATAAATCTACAACTCAGATAATTGCAACTCCCAAAACCCGGTAGAAATAAGTCACAAGCGTCTAAGAATTTATCCTCAATGTCTCTATATATGTCAGAGTCTAAAGAAAATAAGGAAGCAACATAATAAGAGTAGAGGGGGACTCCGGAGTCTGTGGACGCTGGCAGATATACCTTGAAGTCTCCATACATAGGTAGCTCACTGATGTCTGGGCTGGTAGGATGTACCTGGATCTACACAAAAAGATGTGTAGAAGCATAGTATGAGTACACCACGGCGCTACCCAGTAAGTGTCAAGCCTAACCCCGATAGAGTAGTGACGAGGTCAGGTCGGGCCCTACTGGAATAATAAAAGACATGGTAAAATGTATAACGATATAATAAAAATAAAATGACAATGAAAATGAATCAAGTAAATAGTATGTCACGATTTCACTACACAGAATAAGGCCAAATAATACCTCGCGGAAACAAAACAGAAATTTTCAACTTTAAGAAAATCACAACAATAATCAAAGGCAACTGCGGCCATAAATAAATATCAACAAGGATACTCCTGAGGTATCGCCTCGTAGTCCCAAATCATAAATAAATTCACAATATCTCATTTCCTTATATCACCGCGGGAGCCTTCACAATTTATTTTAAAGAAAACATTTTTCCCGAAATAGCATCCCGTGTTTTAGCCACCCTCATCACACCGCATGACTTCTAGTAGTTCCCCTACTAGCCACGCATATCAAGCCACCATTATCTCATCGCATGCGTTTCAACACCCAGACCTTATACTACCGCATGTGTGTCAATATCACAATATATCACAATTTGTACCTCAAGTGCCCAAATATTTCAATTTGCCAAAATAGACAACATCAACAATATTGTCCACAATAGGGAGCTCACGACTAAATCACAATGAGAACAAAATCTCACAAAATATTCGGGAATAAATAACTCAGCAAAAAATAATATTTCAAAATTTTTAATACATTGCCTCAGTACCAAATTTAAAATATCAAATACTTCATATTAATAATATTTAAATTAAAGAAATTTTTACCGTCAAATAATGCACAGAATAAAAAAAACCAAGTTTTAACTAAACAGGTAAAACAATTAGCAGGAAAAGGTCAAGCAAATTTAAAGTATAAAAAAATCAGATCAATGATGAAGAATATAACAAGATAAAATAATTTAATTAATATGCGACAGTGATCTACACAATTTAAAAATATAATCTTCCACATTTAGCCCGAGTACACACTCGTTACCTTGTGTATGCGACTTTCAACACATTACAATTATCACATCAATACCAATCCTAGGGGAAATTTCCCCCACACAAGGTTAGACAAGTCACTTACCTCAGACCACGCTCAATCAGTCAAGTAGAATGCCTTTTCCTTGATTTTCTAACTCCAATCGGCTCGAATCTAGTCATAATTAATTCGATTCAATCAATGCAAATTATAGGAATAAATTCCATAAAAAAAATACAATTTTCCCATAAATATCCGAAATTTCACCCAAATATCGACAGTGGAGCCCATGTCTCGGAACCCGATAAAAGTTACGAAATATGAACGCTCGTCCAACCACGATTTAGGGATAAAAACAACAATGGATTCGGGTATTTTAACCAAAATTGAGTTAAGAACACTTACCCCATTGTTTTCCTTGAAAATCTCCAAAAATCGCTTCTTCCCGAACTCCAATTCGTGAAAAATGGAAAATGGGACGAAGTCCCATTTTCAGATCTCAAACATTTTGTCCAGGTTCGCATTTGCGGACAAAAACTTCGCATTTGCGAATGAACAGTACCTCCCATGAACAGTGTTCGCAATTGCGGGTGAACAATGTTTTTGCAATTGCGATAAATGGTTCCCAATTGCGAATGAACAGTGTTTTCGCAATTGTGAATGAACAGTACCTCACCAAAAACTAGCAAACTCAAACTTCTCCGAAATGATCCGAAACTACCCTGAAACTCATCCAGAACCTCCCGGACACAAACCATATATGAATTTCAATCATAAAACATGCTACGGACCTGCTCGAGCACTCAAAACACTGAAAAGAGGTTGTCTTGACCCGATATTGACCGTGGTCAAACTCCCAAATTTCTTAAACTTTACTAGTCTCTCAACCAATGATCCAAAAATACAACCAAGCCCCTCGGCACCCGTCAAATCATACCAACAAATCCTAAAATATGATACGAACTTAGTTGAAACCTCAAATCACACAAAACAACGCTAAAACCACGAATCATACCCCAATTCAAGCTTAAGGAACTTAAGAATTTCCAACTTCTACATTCGATGTCGAAACCTATCAAATCAAGTTCGATTGAACTCAAATGTTTCACACAAGTCATAAATGACATAACAGAGTTATAAAAATTTTCAGAACTGGATTCCGACCCCGATATCAAAAAGTCAACCCCCGGTCAAACTTCCCAAAAATTCAACTTTCGTCATTTCAAGCCTAATTCCACTATGGACTTCCAAATAATTTTTCGGGCACGATCCTAAGTCCAAAATCACCTTACAGAGCTATTGGAATCATCAAAATTCTATTCCTGGGTCGTTTACCCATAAGTCGACATCCGGTCACTATTTCAACATAAACTTTAAACCTTGGAACTAATTGTCCCAATTCATTCTAAAACTTCACCAGACCCGAACTAACCACCCCAGGGAGTCACATAACAATTATAAAGCATAAATTGAGCAGTAAATGGCTAAACGGGCTTGTAATACTCAAAATGACCGGTCGGGTCGCTACATTCTCCCCCTCTTAAACAAACGTTCGTCCTCGAACGGGTTTAGAATTATACATGGAGTAGTGAAAAGATGGGGATAGTAGTTGCACATATCATGCTTGGTCTCCCAAGTTGCCTCCTTGACCGGATGACCCCTCCACTGTACTTTTACTGAAGCAATACTCTTCGATCTCAACTTTCTAACCTATCTATCCAAAATAGCAACTGGTTTCTCAACATAAGATAGATCCTTGTCCAACTGGACTGAGCTGAAGTCTAACATATGGGATGGATCGCCGTAATACTTTCGGAGTATGGAAACATAGAACATTGGATGAACTGCAGTGAGGTTAGGTGGTAGTGCAAGTCTATAGGCCATCTCTCTAATCCTTTCAAGTATCTCAAAAGGTCCGATATATCTCGGGCTCAACTTGCCCTTCTTCCTAAACCTCATAACACCCTTCCTGGGTGAAACTCGGAGCAAGACCCGCTCACCACCCATGAATGCAACATCACAAACCTTCCAATCCACATATCTCTTTTGTCTAGATTGGGCTGTACGAAGTCGATCCTGAATTAATTTAACATTTTCCAAAGCATCTTGAACCAATTCCGTACCCAATAGTCTAGCTTCACCTGGTTTGAACCAACCCACTGGAGACCGGCACCGCCTACCATATAAGGCCTCATATGGCGCCATCTGAATGCTCGACTGATAACTATTGTTGTAAGCAAACTCCGCAAGTGGTAAGAACTGATCCCAAGCACCCCCAAAATCTATCACACACACACGAAGCATATCCTCCAGTATCTGAATAGTGCGTTCAGACTGCCGTATTATTCCTCCCGTCTGAGGGTGAAATGTTGTACTCAACTCTACCCGAGTACCCAACTCACGATGTACTGCCCTCTAGAACCGTGATGTAAACTGCATACCCCGGTCAACTGCGTACCCCGGTCAGAGATGATAGATACCGGTACACCATGAAGTCTGACAATCTCGCGAATATAGATTCGAGCCAACTGCTCGGAAGAATAGGTAGTCATCACAGGAATGAAATGAGCTGACTTGGTCAGCCTATCCACAATCACCCAAACTGCATCAAACTTTAGCTGAGTCTGTGGAAGCCCAACAACGAAATCCATAGTGATCCGCTCCCATTTCCACTCCGGAATCTCTAACTTCTGAAGCAATCCACCTGGCCACTGATGCTCATATTTTACCTGCTGACAATTTAGACACCGAGTTTCATACTCCACTATGTCTTTCTTCATCCGCCTCCACCAATAGTGTTGTCTCAGGTCCTGATACATCTTTGCAGCACCCGGATGAATGGAGTACCGCGAACTGTGAGCCTCCTAGAGAATCAACTCACGCATACCATCTACATTAGGCACACATAACCTGCCTTGCATCTGTTATACACCATCATCTCCAATAGTGACTTCCTTGGCATCACCGTGCTGAACGGTGTACTTAAGGACAAGCAGATGGAGGTCATCATGCTGACCCTCTCTGATACGATCATAAAGAGAAGACTAAGAAACCACACAAGCTAAAATGCGGCTCGGCTCAGAAATATCTAATCTGACAAACTGGTTGGGGAAGGCCTGAACATCCAAGGCTAAAGGCCTCTCTGCTACCAGTAGATATGCTAAGCTGCCCAAACAAATGCTGTAAACTCCGGTGATCGGTATAAACCTCACAATGGACACCGTACAAATAATGCTGCCAAATCTTTAAAGCATGAACAATAGCTGCTAACTCCAGGTAATGTATAGGATAATTCTTCTCATGCACCTTTAACTACCTGGGCGCATAGGCAATCACCTTACCATCTTGCATCAACACTGCGCCGAGACCAATACGTGATGCATCACAATACACAGTATAAGACGCCGAACCTGTAGGCAACACAAATACTGGGGTTGTAGTCAAAGTTGTCTTGAGCTTTTGAAATCTCTCCTCACATTCCTCTGTCCACCTGAACGGAGCACCCTTCTGGGTCAATATGGTCATAGGTGCGGCAATAGAAGAGAAACCCCCTACAAATCGGCAATAATACCCTGCCAAACAAAGAAAACTCCGGATCTCTATAGCTGAGGACGGTTTGGACAAACTCTGCACTGCTTTAATCTTCTTCGGATCTACCTTGATCCCCTCGCATGAAACTATATGACCCAAAAATCCCACTGAATCAAGTCAAAATTCACACTTTGAAAATTTTGCAAATAACTTCTTTTCTCTCAAAGTCTGAAGCACAGTCCTCAAGTGTTGTTCATCATCCTCCCAACTTCGGGAATACAACAGAATGTCGTCAACAAATACAATGACGAAGGTGTCACGACCCAAAATCCAACTAGTCGTGATGGCACCTAACCTAACCCGCTAGGTAAGCCAATTATCAATTATCCAATTCCAATAACAATTATTAAAGAAATTTAAGCAAAGAAAATCTTAATCTTATACATTCTACAAGAACTGGTAGTACAAATCATGAGCTTCTAAGAATAGAGTTTACAAAGCGGAAATGAAATAAGTACATTGTCTGTTTGAATAGCATATAAACAGAGTTTTACAGATATAAAGCTACCATGAACAAGAGGCAGCTATAGCCGGGATGCATGTACATCTTCAATCCATCTCCCATCGAACACAGCAACAACAACAGCCAACATCTGCATGCAAGGTGCAGAAGTGTAGTAAGAGTACAACCAACCCCATGTAATCAATAATACCAGAAGTAACTCAACAATCAAATACTCAACAAAAACATGATTTCTGAAAATAGTCCTAACTTTCAAGTACCTCCATGAAAACCCAAATCGTTTACCAGAGTTACCAAAATCCCAAAATCCTTTCCATAATAAATAAGATGTTTCATTTTCTTTCCAGATAACCAGTGTAAAACAAATGCATCACTATGCCCATCTGTCAACATGTGTGAGAAATCATGAATGATGTGATACCGTATAACATGAGAAAAAATACATCTTTATGCTTGTATGTCATGTGTGCATGTCAATGCAATGTATCTCAGAGATAAACCGATTTACTCACACTCTCAGAGTACTCAATCCCACTGTCTCGCATTCTCTCTCAGTATGCTCAAGGCTTAGCACACTCAATCACTCAGCGTTGTAAAATACCTGCTGCGGCGTGCAGCCCGATCCATATATGACCATAAGGCCCGTTGCGGCGTGCAACCCGATCCACATATATATAGTCGACTGCTCTCACTTGGGGTGTGCAGACTCTGGAGGGGCTCCTTCAGCCCAAGCGCTATATTGCTGCGGTGTGCAGCCCGATCCAATATTGTTACGGAATGCAACCCTATCCAATATTATTGCGGCATTCAACCCGATCCAATAATATATATATATAGCCCGAAGGCTCGTTGCGGTGTGCAACCCGATCCATAGAAAATATAATTAATATAATATGCTGCAGCGTGCAGCACGATCCCAAAATATCACTCTCACTCAGGCCCTCGGCCTCATTCAGTCATCAATCTCTCCAGTCTCACTCATGGGCTCACAATGTCATGAAACTAGCCCGACAACAATGATATGATGTATCAATAAATAATATCTAAGATTGAGATATGGTATGAATGCATGAATATGACTGAGTACGAAATATCAATGAAATCAGTGAGATGATAGTAAGAAGCGACCACTATGGGTCCAAACAATATTGGCATAAAGCCTAAACATGATATCTAGCATGATTGACAGCTCAATTACTTTATCACATGGTGAAAACACGGATATCAACAAAATAGGGCCACTATTCAGTGCCATGGAAATAACAGAGTCCCAATTCACATGGTGCACGCCCACACGCCCGTCACCTAGCACGTGCGTCATCTCAACACAAATCACATAACATGTATTTCGGGGTTTCATACCGTCAGCACTAAGATTAGAAGAGTTACTTACCTCGAACAAGCCAAAACCAATGCTGAGCAAGGCAAACAATGCTCTAACGATGCCATCACGCGCGTAGCGACCTCCGAACGGCTCAAACTAGCCAAAATCAAATCAAATACATCAAATAAAGTCCAAGGAAACAATTCCAAATGAAAAAGGTTGAATCTTTAATCAAAAGCCCAAAATCGGCCAAAAAGTCCAACCCGGGCCCGTACTTCAAAACCCGATAAAACTTACAAAATCCGACAACCCATTCAGTTACGAGTCTAACCATACTAATTTCACTCAAATCTGACTCCAATTCGATGTTCAAAACTCAAAAATTCACATTATGAAACTTTAGGCCAAAACCCCCAATTTCCTCTTTAAAATTCATCAACCAAAAGCTAAAATCAAAGATAGATTCATAAAATATAACCAAAACCTAGTAGAGAACACTTACCCCAATTCATATGGTGAAAATTGCTTCAAGAATCGTCTCAGTCCGAGCTTCATAGCTCCAAAACGGTAAAAATGGCTGAAACCCTCGAAATATAGTACTTTATAATCTGCCCAGGCATTTCTCTTATGCGAACGCGGGAAAACCATCGCTTTCACGTTGAATAAAATTATCTTCCACCATAATACACTTCGCATTCGCGGTAAACACCTCGCGAATGCGACTCATAGCTGGCTCAGACCTTCACGAATGCGGCTCCAACTACGCGAATGTGATGAAGAAGGCCTCCAGCTCCTGTTGCCAAACCTCAACACTTCGCGACTGCAGTTCCTCATACGCGAACGCGGACAGTCTTCAACACAAAGCTACGCGATCTCTTCTGGCCAATCGCGACCGCGAATAAGAAACAACCCAGCTCCATTTTCCCTTTACGCGATCGTATCTACTAATCCGCGACCGCGAAGAACAATCAACGCTCTAGAAAACCAGAACACACCAGCAAGGCCAAAATGGAGGAAAATAGCCCGAAAACAATCTGAAACACGCCCGAGCCCCTCGGGACCCCGTCCGAATATACCAACAAGTCCCATAACATTACACGGACCTACTCGAGGCCTTAAAACACACATAACAACATCAGAACGATGAATGACACCTCAATTTGAATTCAATGAACTTTGAAACTTCAAACTTCCACAACCGATGCCGAAACCTACAAATCACGTCCGATTGACCTCAAATTTTGCACACAAGTCACATTTGACATTACGGACCTGCTTCAACTTCCGGAATCAGAATCCGACCCCGATATCAAAAAATTCCACTCCCGGTCAAACTTTCCAAAATTTCAACTTTCGCTATTTCGAGCCAAATTCAACCACGGACCTCCAAATCACAATCCGAACACGCTTCTAAGTCCAAAATCACCCAAACGGAGCTAACAGAACCATCAAAATTCCAATCAGAGGTCAAATGCTGAAAAGTCAAACTTGGTCAACTCTCCCAATTTAAAGCTTCAACAATGAAATTCTTTCTTCCAATTTGATTCCGAATAACCTGAAAATCAAAACCGACGATTCACACAAGTCAAAATACATCATACAGAGCTACTCATGCCCTCAAACAACTGAGCGAAGTGCAAGTGCTCAAAACTACCGGTCGGGTCGTTACATCCTCCCCCACTTAAACATACGTTCGTCCTCAAACGTGCCAAGAGTTGTTCCAAAAGCCATCAAACCATCGTATAACCTTGCCATGCACATACCCGGGGGTAATCACATGTCACCCTATCCCATATAGGCCCAACAACACAGCATAACTATAGTTTCTTAATTCAACCTAGCCCATAAACCTTAGAATCCAATTTCCAACATTCGGAATTTCTATAATATCAGAATCTCGCATTTATACACTGTATAAGTCTGAACAAGCTGCACCAAAAAAAAGCCATAACCATAACTCAAATACTCAAAACTCAAATACCACATAGCTCAAATGCTGGAAGCAATGATTTCTAATCACAGTAGCTGCTCAAAACAACCCAAGGCCGGTAATAAACCTCATATCAAAAGAGACTCCATTCTAAAACCTTCGTACACTGCCAATGATGAAACAGAACTCATAACCATTCATCAGATCAACCAATCAAGGAATTCCCTCTCATTCGACAGAACTATAGCAAATTCTAAGCCGACTTTTGATATTATCCTTCCAAACATGATGTAGTTAATTCCGATAGTATCCATCCTAGGTCCAATGATCTCATCTCATCCAACATGACCACTCTAGTGACATGCCACATCAATACAATCTGACGCCATAACCCGTGCAATCCGTGCACCAATAAGCAACCTTCCAGATATACTCAAATCATGGAAAACTGATTCAGACGGGAGAACTGTCCCGCAAGCTCCACAAGTACCACCACAACGCAATGCTAAGAACCTATCACACACTATAGAACCAAAACACACGAATCTAACACAAAGGATCATATCTTAACATAACTCTGATGCAATGCGTGACCCTATCCAAATACTGGTCCATATGAAATACCTCAAGCCAGCCTGCTAAAAATCAATAACCATGCGCAATTTGACATCAAGTACTCCAAGTACATTACCATAATCACAGAGAAGCAAATGACACAATTCCACTCAAAACCCGAAAGAACATAACCAATACTCCATCGACCAAGCAATACCCAATACTCTTCTCGCTCAAATTCCGCTATAAGACCCCAATAGAACTGCACCATATGTGCATATAACTAATGAATCACAACTCCTCGTAGCATAGAAGAGTAACTCACAGATCATCTCAGAACATGAATAAGCTCAATAACAACCGAACGACACATCCCTCAATAATAGCAGTATGGAGCCAACCAATCCGGGTCGGTGTAGAATACACGTGCTAACCGGGCCTACCAATGGACCCAAATCAACTCTGGTCACCCACCAATAGATAAGTAACCCAATAATGACTTAATCATAACACATACTATCAACTGGCTAGCTTCGGCCACAACCTCACTGTCCACAACCTTGAAACGATCTGCTCCTACGAACTCCCAGCCTCCAAATCCATAAAACACACGAATCACCATATCTGATTCCATCTCCACCTCCAGAATGTCTAACCCATCTCTCATACACGATCATCCCATGAGAAATACTTCTAAAATTCTTTTGTGCCACATAGCAAAATTTGAATATCAGTAGTCGATCAACCAGGAAAGTGCCGCAATACCAATGAAGTATCCATAAATCAAAATACATTTCCCCTTCTGAAATGTACACTCTCATCAAGCCATACCAAATAGTAATATCATTTACCTAGTCATCTGAAATCGTCCATGTTACCTAAGAATTTTTTGACCTTCCCTTCAAAACTGAACTGTGACCTCGCTCATGCAAATCTCAATCCCATACAACACCACATCTACCACGCCATCCTGTGAAGAGTACAAGAATATCATAATCAACTCTGAGTCCCAAGCAGAATACATACCCGATAAGTCAAAAACCTTCCATTTGATCTCATCCCAGAGAAAATCCCAATAAGCAACATATCCCTCACACTGGCAGGGAATATACTCCTCAAACCGTGATAAAAACCATTGAGAACTCTTCAAAACCTATTTGCACATAACCAAGCTATCTGAACCGAATCTCTCTAACTCAGCCCAGCCACACAGGTTGCCAAAACCCAAGAGCATTGCCACAAAACACCTGTAGAGACTAGCCACGTCATAAGTCCTTTCCAAAAACCGATCATACCATTATTGTGCTAACCCAACCTACTACCAAGCTGTCCTATTTCTCCAAGTCCTTTCCAAATTGCCTTCAAATTGATACTTCTCCTTGCTAGAACACCACGATTCTTAACCAAAATTCACCACACAAGAGACCCTAGTATAAAACCACAACGCCCTAAGGCCCATAAGCCGCTGACTCCCCTCTTAAGCACCCCAAGGCACCACAACCACGTCACCCACTCTAAAGAGACCTTATGTGAACCTAGAACTATTTTCTTCACCTTCTTGATACTGAAATGCACAATCCACAATGATATAAAATTCCATAAGTCTCGATACCATCCAATGCAACTCCCAGTTTCTAGCCATATATAAATCTTGAAAATTCAAAATCGCTAAATATAAATTTTGAATCCATTAGAACCATTCTCGAGAATCATCCACTCTACTCAAATCTCAATTGAACTGACCAAACAGACCGAACGACCTTTGCCCCATTAGTACACCAACACCCAAGGGAGTAGTTCACACTCCTAAGCAATCGAGCAAATTCCTATTTCATGTACCCTATATCCTTCGTGAATAGCCACTCAATTATTTTTTGATTCCCAGATACCCATAGAGTGTAATACAACCTGTATCCAGAAATTCCTTTACCCGAGTCATCCTCGATCTCAACCCCAACAATCATAGCTGATTCTCCAGTATACCTCGAACCGAACCCAATACAACACATAACCCACTTGGCTCAAATCCATAGAACAAAACATCTAACTACTTACAATAACCATACCCTATTACTACCATAATACCACAGTGGGATACCATTAAATCCTTCATCCGCTCATGCAACACAAAACATCTAGTACTTCACCTTATCTGCAAATCTCGCATTCACCCTTGTAATAGTCAAGCCAACTTCCACAAGCGATCCAAACTCAAATTGTAACATATATCATTCACTGGTAAACGAGAACTCTCTACAAAATATCATAAGGACCACACAACCTCAGGATACCTCGCAGGAGATAACCTACCTGCTCTGCCTCAAACGGACATCTCTCAATACCCTTTCATAGTTACGACTACTACGCAATCACTTAATCTTCTTAATTCTGAACTCATCAACAAGACATAAGAATCTACGTTACTACACAACTAAACAACATGAGAAATCCCTCAACACACCCATAACTCGAGACCATATGCCAAATTAAGGCAGAAATCATACACCCCATAGTCCTTGCTACATCTCAAGTAAACTCTTCTCGTCACATTCAAACAATCTGAACACATCTCGCAGTTACATCATAGTCATCACGAAGCCATTTCACCGCTCATCGAGCCATAAATTCCACTCGTAGGGACATTACCGGACATATGAGTCCAAATGTAAAAATTACCACTAAAGCTACCGAGCTTAAGCTGCGGCATGGCCTCAAGTTTTCCAGACTGGCCCATCACCAAAACATCGAATACACATCTCGAACATCGTTCATAGAATCACATGCCGGCGATGCACAGCTGATACCGAGCGCTCATGTGCGTATACGAATGCGTGGAAGGAATTCAAAGGGTTACGCTTCAAGCTGAATCAATGCCACACAATAAGGAAAGAAAGATGGAAAGTATATCCTAAATGTCATGTAGCCTCTCGAAGATAGGTATGGACGTCATCATACCGATCCACAAGACTCTACTAGACACTTGCTCATGACTTGTAGAACCTATGAACCTAGAGCTCTGATACCACCTTGTCATGACCCAAAATCCAACTAGTCGTGATGGCACCTAACCCAACTCGCTAGGTAAGCCAATTATCAACTATCCAATTCCAATAACAATTATTAAAGCAATTTAAGCAAAGAAAAATCTTAATCTTATACATTCCCCAAGAACTGGTAGTACAAATCATGAATTTCTAAGAATAGAGTTTACAAAGTGGAAATAAAATAAGTACATAGTCTATTTGAATAGTACATAAACAGTTTTACAGATCTAAAGCTACCATGAACAAGAGGTAGCTATAGCCGGGACGTAGGTACATCTTCAATCTAGCTCCCAATGAACACAGCAACATCACTGACCCCATGTACTCAATAAGTAACAAACCTAACCTTAGGTTGAAAGTAGTGATGAGCTTGTACCAAGGTCGGGTCCCAACTTCAATAACCAAAAATAGTTCATAACAACATAAAACAAGTAATACCATAAGTAACTCAACAATCAAATACTCAACAAAAGCATGATGTCTGAAAATAGTCCTGACTTTCAAGTACTTCAATAAAAACCCAAATAGTCCTGACTTTCATTTTCTTTCCAGATAACTAGTGTAAAACAAATGCATCACTATGCCCATCTGTCAACATGTGTGAGAAATCATGAATGATGTGATATCGTACAACATGAGGAAAAATACATCTCTATGCATGTATGTCATGTGTGCATGTCAATGCAATGTATCTCAGAGATAAACTCATGTACTCACACTCTCAGAGTACTAATTCTCACTATCTCGCATACTCTCTCACTATGATCAAGGCTCAGCACACTCAATCACTCAGCGCTGTATAATACCTGTTGTGGCGTGCAGCCCGATCCATATATGACCATAAGGCCCGTTGCGGCGTGCAACCCGATCCACATATATATAGTTGACTGCGCTCACTGGGGGTGTGCAGACTCCAGAGGGGCTCCTTCATCCCAAACACTATATTGTTGCGGCGTGCAGCCCGATCCAATATTATTGCGGCATGCAACCCGATCTAATATATATATATATATATATATATATATATATATATATATATATATATATATATAGCCCAAAGGCTCGTTGCGGTGTGCAACCCGATCCATAGAAAATATAATTAATATAATATGTTGCGGCGTGCAGCACGATCCCAAAATGTCACTCCAAATCAGGCCCTCGGCCTCACTCAGTCATCAATCTCTCCAGTCTCACTCATGGGCTCACAATGTCATGAAACTAGCCTGACAACAATGATATGATGTGTCAATAAATTATATCTGAGACTGAGATATGGTATGAATGCATGAATATGACTAAGTACGAAATATCAATGAAATCAGTGAGATGATAGTAAGAAGTTAAAATACATCATATGGAGCTACTTCTTCTTCACAAATAACCATCCTTCTTCTTCACAAATAAGACAGGAGCACCCCAAGGCGATACACTAGGCCGAATGAAACCATTATCAAGCAACTCCTGTAACTGCTCTTTTAATTCCTTCAACTCTGTTGGGGCCATACGATATGGTGGAATAGAAATGGGCTGAGTGCCCGGTAACAAATCAAGCCAATGTTAATATCCCTGTCGGGTGGCATACCCGGAAGATCCACTGGAAATACGTTAGGAAAATCCCTTACTATAGGAACTGACTCAACGGTAGGAATATCAACAGTAACATCCCTCACATAGGCCAGATACGTATCATACCCCTTTTCAACCATTTGTTGAGCCTTAAGAAATGAAACAACACTGCTAGGAACATAATCCAAGGTACCTCTCCACTCTAGCCACGGCAGACCTGGCATAGCCAACGTCACTGTCTTGGCATAACAATCAAGAAAAGCATGATAGGGCGACAACCAGTCCATGCCCAAAATAATATCGAAATCCACCATACTGAGCAATAATAAATTAGCTCTCGTCTTAAAACCACTTATAACAATTAAACATGACCGATACATGTGGTCCATAATAATAAATTCACCCATGGGTGTAGATACATAAATAGGAGAAGTTAAAGAATCGCGGGATACGCCCAAATACGGGGCAAAATAAGATGACACATAAGAATAAGTAGAGCCTGGATCAAATAAGATTGATGTATCTCTATGATAATGATAGGCCAAAATAATACTTGTGATAATAGAATCAGATGCAACGACCTCTGTCCTAGCAGGAAGGGCATAATATCTGGCCTGGCCTCCCCCTCTAAGGCGACCTCTTCCTGTCCGACCTCCACCTCTAGCTGGCTGTGCAGGTGGATTGGCAACTGGTGCAGTAATCATGGCCTGAGAAAGCTGAGGGCCCTGTGGAATAGGTGGGGCCTGAGATATTTATGGAGGTGCACCCCTACTAAATCTGGGGCAATCCCTCATTATATAATGAGTGTCACCATACTCAAAACAAGCCCTCGAAGGACGTGGCTGTTGGGGCTGGCTAGGGCCTGATCGACTAGACTGCCCACTGAAAGCACCCCATACAGGAGGTAAAGTAGATACCGGCGGTGCATAATATGGAACCTGAGGTCTGGGAGTAGCCAGAATACCACTAGAAGCTAGAAGTGCTGAATGAATAGGATGGCTCACATAGCCTCTACCATGATGGGATGCAGCTAGGGCACGAGAATTATTATATGTGCCAGAATCTCGGGGTCTCTTAGCTTCTCAACCTTCCCTCTCTCGGATCCGCATACCTTCCAATCTCCTAGCAATTGACACCGCCTATTGGTATGTGATGTCCATATCTAGCTCTCGAGCGATACTAAATCTGATACTAAGGTGGAGACCCTCAATAAATTAGCAAACCCGCTCTCGAACAATAGCAACTAAGCCTGGTGTATGCCTAGCCAAATCACTGAATCAGACCGCATACTCTAACATGGTCATAGAACCCTGGCGCAGCTGCTCAAACTCTGTGCACCATGCATCTCTAAGACTCTGAGGAACATATTCCCTCAAGAATATATCAGAAAATTTAGTCCAAGTAAGTGAAGCTGCCCCAGCCGGACTATCTAACTCATATGCCCGCCACCACTGGTAGGCCTCTCCTCTAAGATGGAATGCCGTGAAAGAAACCCCACTGGAATCCACAATGGCCTCTGAAGCTAAACCGCTGAATGTGGGAGGGTGGTACTTCTTGTACCTATCAATCCAGAGCTGCTCCCCATCTGAAACTGCTTTCCTAACCTCAGGCCAAATTGGGACAACTGGTTGCACTGGTATAACCTCTGGGGCATGGTCAACCTGGGCACGAATAACTCCAGAGCAGTTCTTAGCACATTCGAGAATGAACGTATGTTTAAGTGAGAGAGAGTGTAATGACCCGACCGGTCATTTTGAGCTCTAGCATATCATTCAGTGGTTTGAGAGTGGTCGGAATTTAATTTCTGGAAGTTCAGAATTGATTTGGAAAGAAAAATTCTAATTTCGGAAGCTTTAAGTTGGAGGAATTAACTAAAATGTGATTTTTCAGTAGAAGACCTCGGAATCAGGATTTTAAGGTTCCAACAGGTTTGCATGATGATTTTGGACTTAGGCGCATGTCCAGATCATGTTTTGGATGACCCGGGAGCGTTTCGGCCCCTATTGTGAAAGGTTGGCATTTTGGAAGAATATCATAAATTTGGGTTGAAGTGTATTTCAATGCTATTGATGTCCATTTAGTGTTTCAAGTCTGGGAATAGCCCCGTATGGTGATTCTGTTATTGGGAGCGCGTCCAAAAGTGGATTTGGAGGTCCCTAGGTCATTTTGGGGTCATTTGGGTGAAAGTTGGAAATTTGGATAATTTTAAGAAGCTTGGCAGGGAGTGGACTTTTTGATATCGGGGTCGGATTCCGATTCCGGAAGTTGGAGTAGGTCTGTAATGTCAATTATGACTTATATGCAAAGTTTGAGGTCAATCGGACGTGATTTGATAGGTTTCAGCATCGATTGTAGAAGTTGAAGTTTTAAAGTTCATTAAGTTTGAATTGGAGGGTGATTCTTATTTTTAGCGTTATTTGATGTGACCTAAAGTCTTGAAGTTTGCATGATGTTTTAGAACTTGTTGGAATGTTTGGTTGGGGTCTCAGGGGCCTCGGTTGAGTTTCGGATGCTTAACGGATCGATTATTGGACTAAGGAAAATGCTAAGGCAGCTGGTATCTGGTGTAACCGCACCTACGAGGTTTTGGACGCAGGTGCGGAGCTACAGAAGAGGTCAAGAGGGTCGCAGAAGCGGTTCTGGCTGGGGAAGGCTGGGACCATAGATGCGAGCAAGTTTCGCAGAAGCGGGACCGCACCAGCGCACGAAGAGCCGTAGAAGCAGAGGCGCAGAAGCGCTGCTGGGCCGCAGATACAGGAAATTTTGGGCTGAGCTTGAACCGCACCTTCGATGGAATTTCCGCAGGTGTGGAGCCGCAGAAGCGGCTATTGGACCGTAGTTGCGAAGATCGGGCTGAGCAGTGTGCTTATTTTAAAATGAGGGTTTGACTCATTTTCACTTCATTTCGTCCATGGGAGCCGATTTTGGAGCACTTTTGGAGTGCCATCTTCAACAACTATAAAGGGGTAAGTGCTTTCTTCACATTGTGAGTTAAATACATGGTTTATATATGGATTTAAACATGAAAATTAGTTGAAATTTGAAATTTTGAAGAAAAACCTAGAAATTGGTATTCTTGGATTTTGATCACGAATTTGGGCATGAAATTGAGAATAAATTATATATTTGTGTTCCTAGTGCTATGGGTAGTGTTTGTCTTCGAAAATTTTCGGAATTCGAGCACGTGGACCCGTGGATTTGCTTTATCGACTTTTCGAGCGGAGTAGGAAATTGTTATAAATTGATTAATTATGAGTATTAGAGTATATTTTGATTGGGTTGCATCTTATCTGACTAGTTTTGGATCGGCGGTCACCGGTTCGAGGTGTTAGAGGGGTGTTGGAATCGGTTTTGGAACTTCAGAGTGAGGTAAGTCTCCTTTCTAACTCTGTGAGGGGGAAACTACCCCTAGGTGGTATATTTGATGTGTACAACTTGTTGCGGGGACTACGTACGCATGATGTCATGAGAGTCCGTACGTAGTTAGATTCATGTTATTGTCCGGGTAGACTTAGGTTCACATTATGTTTTACTCGTACTATAGGGATTATCCTTGCCTGTGTTTAATTCCTTATTTTACATTTCTACTTGAGACTAGACTTGCTATTGTAGAGACTTCACGATTTCACAATTTGTCACCGAATAACTTTACTCCTCCTACGGCATATTTCCGTGATATATATATATATATATATATATATATATACATACATACTTCATTGAAAGGCACTTTATTGAAAGGTTTTTATAAAAAAAATTACAACTCACAAGTTTATTCGTGAGTGGGGTCAAGGACCCGTCAAAGCTTCTTATTCTAATGGGATCAGGCTGTTCGCCTTGGCATGAATGTGTACTTCACTCTTATGGGATCGGGTCATTCGTCTCGGCAAGATTTATGTACCACACTCTCATGGGAGCGGGTCGTTCGCCTCGGCAGTTTAATAGATATATCTATGGTTCGGGCCATTCGACCCTCGGCACTGCATAGTTTAAATTTTTATGTTGGATCGGGCCGTATGCCTCGGCATTTCCTATATCATATCCTCATGGATTCGTGCGTAATATTTGGCAAAAATCCAATATATCTGTGAGTTTTCCCGATTTGAGTTATGACGATATATCTGATGAGATCCACTATACATATATATATATATATATATATATATATATATATATATATATATATATATATATATATATATATATATATATATATATATTTATATATATATATATATGGTTCGGGCGAGATCAGGTCGTTCGTCTCGGCAAGATTTATGTACCACACTCTCATGGGAGCGGGTCGTTCGCCTCGGCAGTTTAATAGATATATCTATGGTTCGGGCCGTTCGACCCTCAGCAGTGCACAGTTTAAATTTTTATGTTAGATCGGGCCGTACGCCTCGGCATTTCTTATATCATATCCTCATGGATTCGTGCGTAATATTTGGCAAAAATCCAATATATCTGTGAGTTTTCCCGATTTGAGTTATGACGATATATCTGATGAGATCCACTATATATATATATGCTCCGGTTGAGGAGGAATTTTCTAGTTAAGAGCTTGAGTTTATTGTAAGGAGGATAATTGTACCACATATTTACACTTGTTTATTCTATTTATTTATATTGCCTCGTATTTGCTCACCTCCTTACTGTACTTGATATTATTGGACCACTAGTGAGTGTTGATGTCGACCCCTCGTCACTACTTCTCCGGGGTTAGGCTAGATACTTACTGGGTACACGTTGATTACGTACTCATACTACACTTGCTGCACATTTTTGGGCATGTACATATGTGACTAGTGGCCTTGTGAGAGCAGAGGCGCGTATGCATGCGGGGACTTACATGAGGTGCATTCCATATTATGACCCGCAGCTAGCAGAGTCTCCTTCAGAGTTATTTGTATTTTTCTTGTCTAAGTTGTATTCCGGACAGATGTTGTACTTTATTTTTACTTCTTAGTTGATGCTCATGCACTTATGACACCGGATTTTGGAGTGATTATGGGCTGTTCTTTATTGAAATTGTTAAGAATATTATTATTTACACTGTAAATTCTATTTTTTACTATTTAATGGAACAAAAATATGATTTCAAAAATATTAAAAAATAAGAACCAAATTAAGTATTTATTTTTGGCTTGCCTGACAGCGGTGTTCGGTGCCATCACGACAACATGGTATCAGAGCGCTAGGTTCACTTAGGTCTCACGAGTCATGAGTGAGTCTAGTAGAGTCTTGCGGATCGGTACAGAGACGTCAATACTTATCTTCGAGAGGCTACAAGGCTATTAGGAGCACTTCCCTTCTTGATTCCTCATCGTGCGAATTGATTCTTTTGAGGCTTGTACCTTTATTTCTTTCCTATTCAATCTTATGTGACGTGAAGTGCTTGTTATAGATTGGGAATCGAGGAATTGTCATGGTACTACAGAGATGGCACAGGATGTTTCTGCCTGCGTGTTTGATTGGGCTATTATTGTCGTCTTGCGGAAGGTTGTCCTGTCGTTTCAGCTCAGCATTAGTATTATCTAAGGTTTTGAGATTTGGCATTGATTGTTATGACAATTCGTCTGTTGCTATCGCACATTATTTGTGTAATGGTAGGACGCTTGCCTATGCATCGGGGTAGTGATAACTTGAAAGGGGGTTTTACTCAGTACATGATTCAGAGATTCAGTATTTTATTTTCGGCGGAGGAAAGGCAATCGGACTGAGAACATTCAGGTTTGGGTTAATGGAGCGACGAGACTTGGTATTTTCGGGCGTGGGGGAATTTTCATCTGTGATGTGGTGTCATCGTCCGTGTTGAATACGATAAGGTTCGCCGATGTTATGGCATTTTTCAATTTGCCTACGGGGCAGGGTGTTGTGAAATGGTGCCAGAGATGCGGTTGTCAGAGATAACGGAGTGTAGCAATTTTGGAATTGAATTGGTACTTCTAGTATTGATGGATCAAGAAAGATGATTGTCTAAGAGGTTTAGAGTTAGTGGAGACTCATGTGTTCGGATGTTACAGAGATGGATACGGGTTTGGAGCAATAATTGGGCAGCGAAGGACGAGGAAGGACATGTGGGAGGTGTCTTGCGGTGGTTGAATTGTTAGGAAATCAAGTGTGGAAAGTAGAAGTCGAGGAGTTGCCTAAGGGAGAGGGTTTGACCAAAAGTGGGAGAGTGGCAGAGTAGCATATGGGTTCTGTGGTAGGATAGCCACACGCCTTGAGGGAAGCTTAGAGTAATTTGGGAACCGTGATGGGCAGTGACTAGGAACATGGATTTTATTTGGATGCAACATGACTTCAAGTTTGGAATGCGTTGTTGGACTTTTAGCTGATGTCAATGGGGAAGGAGGAACCTTGGCGGGTCCTAGGGTTATGTAATTGTAGCTTCAAGCTAAGTGGGAGAGCCCCACCGTCTATGATTGGATTGCATAGTTGTCAACTTGTGCAGTTTCTGGTTATCGGTGTATTGATGGGTTATTACGACTAACTAAGGAAAGAAAACATTAGTGGTAACTTGAGCAAAGGATTTGAGGAATGTGTGCTATCTTTGGCCTTATCGGTTCATGTTCAAGTCTTGGGTAGACTCAGAATCTATGCTTCATGTGGATGTGATGTATAAGGAAAGGAATTCAACCGGTTGCTTCTTCTAGAGGGTGTTCATGTGCTAGGAGAGCCTTGGAGTTTGATTATATTCGGGGACAAGTCAGAATGGGTGACTCTCAACAATGGTCCTAGTAGGTTCAAAATTTAAGGTGCGGTGCCTAAGGATTTCGAGTCCATAGTATGGTTAAGTATCGAGCTTTTGCAGTGGTTTATGAAAGTGTCTTAAAGTGTTCTACGTTATCTTCGGTCTGCAGTGTGGCATTGGAGGAATGGGAGAAAATAACTTTGGATTCATAGAGGGATTTTCAGAATGGGTGTACCAGTTGAAGATGCGCATAAGAAGGGTATGAGATGGTTTGTAGGTTTTGGGGACAACGTGGTCTCATGAAATAAGGTCACTCAAGATGAGTGCGGATTTGGGTTCATGATGTTTTAAATGGAGCTATTATTATTATTATTCCTAAGGCAAGTCTGGAGTAAATTAGAAGAAGTCAGATCGGTTAGCAATGGTTGAATTGGTATGACAGTGGCAATGATCAGTTCCTTCAGCGTGTTGAGTTATGCATGTGATTTGTGGCGGTGCGCGCGAGGCTTGACGGCCGCCGTAATTAATTTATTTAGAGGCATTATTATTAAGTCCTGTTATGTGTAGATGGGTCCCGGGAGAATTATGGTGGTTTAGACCACCACTCGAGGTTTGTATTCTCTGCGATTATTGGAATTCAGTCATGTGTGACAATAGTTCTCCTGAAATGAGTTAAGTAAAAAGTTTCTATATGATGAAGTGTGTACCCTATTGGTGGTTCGGGAGTTATGATGAAATTCTTGTACTCTTGTGTATTGGTATGTTAGGTGCAGTGAGCGGCATGGGAATTGGAAGTTGAGGATCAAGGTTGCAGTTGATGTCGATAAGAATGTCACGAGCTCGGATAAGTAGGGAGGAATTCAAATGTTTAGAGTAAGCTGGTATTGTCCTTAGCGTCACCTGAGATCAGTGTCCTGTGTAAGAGGCTTTGTGTACTAATTTGCAGCTTCTTGATTTGCTTTACAGCATTAGTGTGACTGGTGGTATAGATGTGCAGACTTGATACCTGGTGCGGAGGGTCGTGGGAGTGTATCCCACGGGAAGATTGTATAAGTGTGACATGTAGCCACTTTATTGGTTAAAGATTTAAAACCAAGTATGGAGATCGTGGTACTATCGCTAATGTGAGAATTTATGCCTGAAGGGCACTCAGTTCATTTGGTTGTGGAATGTGTAAGTTTGTTCCATATTTGACGGTTGTTCTTATGTATCGTGAATAGGTCATTGTGGGTCCTTAAGAGGCTATTTAGCCAAGCATGGTATGATCAGAATCGATTTGAGGTCCGTGGATGGATCTAAATGTGAATGTGGGCTCTATATCAGGTCGGATGTGTTCATTTCTGCATAGTGTTGTTTACGGAGGGGTCTTCGGGCTTTGGATATTATTTCTGTCGTCAGCTATTCCGTGTAATTTATTATACCAGGTGGGTTGTTAGGTGGTTGATTATTAGCACTCATATTGAGATCCCGTATAGTTTGTGGTGTTATGTGAGCAGGATGGCTCTCGAGATGCAGATCATATATCCCACCTTAGTTGTGCTTGTGTTTTATAGCGCGTGACGCTACCCATCTCCCCAGGATTTGTATTATGCACTTGGCATGCTTATGATTGATATTCGGGCACTTCGTGAGTATAAGCATTACGGCTCGATGTGTGTTTTCTTTAGACTATTATGTGTGGATCGGGTGGCACACCACCACGGGTATATGGTTGGATCGGGTGGCACGCCGCCACGCATATGTTGTTTGGATCGGATGGCACGCCGCCACGGGTATCATGGTTGGATCGGGTTGCACACCGCAACGGTATCATGTATGGATCGGGTTGCACGCCGTAACAGTATGATATTGAGTACAATATCCCATATCTTCTATTGTGTGTTTTGCTTCTCATTTTTCTGAGGAAGGTCCATAATATTTTTTTGGTTATTTAAAATTAGTTATGTGGGTTGAGTAGATCTTTCCAGAGTTCATTTCCTTATGTATCACCTTTGAGTTTGTAGCTTGTTGGCAAATTGTGGCATCTTGAGACATTTGGCAGCGTTTGAGGTGACTTACTGCCGGAGCAACTTGTACTGAGTGAGACGATATTATTGGACCTGGATCAGTATGATCAGATTTATATGAACTGTATTAAAGATTAAATATTGTTATTCAGTCCAGAATGAGGTAATGGTTCTTGTCGGGAGGAGAGACTCCACAAATTATGATTTGGCAGGTGGTTATGAGTTCTACACGTCTTCTCTGTCGTGACAGTATTGCGAGAGTTAAAGCAAGACTTAATTGGTTGTGAGGTACATTACGGGCTTCGAGTCAGTGGAAATTTTAGCTGTTGTGCCTGGGAAAGATTTCCGTAGGCAAATGAGTTACACGGTGTATGGTAAGAATTCAGCAAGGGTGTACAATCAGGTATCGGTACATCGTGTAGTGATGGATACGGTGTTCGCATGTTGGAACAGACCTGGTAGAGGATTTCAAATGCTGGAATTTGGCCCTAAGGCTAACTTGTCTGAATAAAAGGAAGAATCTTCAGAATTGCTTGAGCTAATGTGCTCAACTGGGTTGTGGTAGCACGGGTAGGTGCACGAGGTGTTAAACAATGATTTCGGACAACTCCAAAGCATTTCTTAGCACGTTCGAGGACGAACGCATGTTTAAGTGGGAGAGAATGTAACGACCCAACCAGTCGTTCTGAGCTCTAGCGCGTCATTCAGCGGTTTGAGACCCTGAGCAGCTCCACTTCAGCTATTATGACTTGTACGCCTGGTCGGAATTTAATTTCGGGAAGTTTGAAGTTGACTAAAGTGTGATTTTTGAGTAGACGACCTCGGAATCGGGATTTGAAGGTGCCAATAGGTTTGTATGATGATTTTGGACTTAGGAGTATGTCCGGATCGGGTTTTGGATGACCGGGAGCATTTCAGCTCTTATTGTGGATGGTTGGCATTTTGGAAGAATTTCATAAATTTGGGTTGAAGTGCATTTAAATGTTATTGATGTCCGTTTGGGGTTCCATGTCTAGGAATAGCCCTGTATGGTGATTCTGGTATTAGGAGCGCGTCCGGAAGTGGATTTGGAGGCCCGTAGGTCATTTTGGGGTCATTTGGGCAAAAGTTGGAAATTTGGATAATTTTAAGAAGTTTGACCGGGAGTGCACTTTTTTATATCGGGGTCAAATTTCGATTCCGGAAGTTGGATTAGGTCTGTAATGTCAATTATGTCTTGTATGCAAAATTTGAGATCAATCAGACGTGATTTGATAGGTTTCGGCATCAATTGTAGAAGTTGAAGTTTCAAAGTTCATTAAGTTTGAATTGGAGGGTGATTCGTGTTTTTAGCGTTGTTTGATGTAACCCAAAGGCTCGACTAAGTTTTCATGATGTTTTAGGACTTGTTGGAATATTTGGTTGGGGTCCCGGGGGCCTCGGGTGAGTTTCAGATGCTTAACGGATCGATTTTTGGACCAAAGAAAATGCTAAGGCAGCTGGTATTTGGTGTAACCGCACCTGCGAGGTTTTGGCCGTAGGTGCGGAGCTGCAGAAGAGGCCAAGAGGGTCGCAGAAGCGGTTCTGGCTGGGGAAGGCTGGGACCGTAGATGCGGTCAAGTTTCACAGAAGCGGGATCACACATGCACACGAAGAGCCGCAGAAGCGGAGGCGCAGAAGCGCTGCCGGGCCGCAGATGAGGGAAATGTTGGGCTGAGCTTGAACCACACCTGCGATGGAATTTCCGCAGGTGCGAAGATCAGGCTGGGCAGTGTGCTTCTTTTAAAACGAGGGTTTGACTCATTTTCACTTCATTTCATCCATGGGAGCCGATTTTGGAGCACTTTTGGAGTGCCATCTTCATCAACTATAAAGGGGTAAGTGCTTTCTTCACATTGTGAGTTAAATACATGGTTTATATATGGATTTAAACATGGAAATTAGTAGAAATTTGGGATTTTTAAGAAAAATCTAGAAATTGGTATTCTTGGATTTTGATCACGAATTTGGGCATGAAATTGAGAATAAATTATATATTTGAGTTCGTAGTGCTATGGGTAGTGTTTGTCTTCGAAAGTTTTTGGAATACGGGCATGTGGGCCCGAGGGTTTGCTTTATCAACTTTTCAAGCGGAGTAGGAAATTGTTATAAATTGATTAATTATGAGTATTAGAGTGTATTTTGATTGGGTTGCATCTTATTTGACTAGTTTTGGATTGGCTGCCACCGGTTCGATGTGTTAGGGCGGTGTTGGAGCCGGTTTTGGAACGTCGGAGTGAGGTAAGTCTCCTGTCTAACTCTGTGAGGGGAAAACTATCCCTAGGTGGTATATGTGATGTGTACAACTTGTTACGGGGACTACGTATGCACGATGTGATGAGAGTCCGTACGTAGTTAGATTCATGTTATTGTCCGGGTAGACTTAAGTTCACACCATGTGGTACTTGTACTGTAGGGATTATCCTTGCTTGTTTAATTCCTTATTTTACATTTCTACTTGAGACTAGACTTGCTATTGTAGAGACTTCACGATTTCACGATTTGTCACCGAATAACTTTACTCCTCCTACGACATGTTTCCGTGATATATATATATATATATTTATACACACACACTTTATTGAAAGGTTTTTATTCCAGAAATTACAACTCACACATTTATTTGTGAGTGGGGTCAAGGACCCATCAAAGCTTCTTATTCTAATGGGATCGGGTCGTTCGCCTCGGCATGAATTTGTATTTCACTCTTATGGGATCGGGTCGTTCGTCTCGGTAGGATTTATGTACCACACTCTCATGGGAGTGGGTCGTTCGCCTCGGGAGTTTAATAGATATATCTATGGTTCGGGCCGTTCGACTCTCGGCAGTGCACAGTTTAAATTTTTATGTTGGATCGGACTGTACGCCTCGGCATTTTCTATATCATATCCTCATGGATTCATGCGTAATATTTTGCAAAAAGCTAGTATATCTGTGAGTTTTCCCGATTTGAGTTATGACGATCTATCTGATGAGATCCACCATATATACATACATATATTTTCCCGATTTGAGTTATGACGATATATCTGATGAGATCCACTATATATATATATGCTCCGGTTGAGGAGGAATTTTCTAGTTAAGAGCTTGAGTTTATTGTAAGGAGGATAATTGTACCACATATTTACACTTGTTTATTCCATTTATTTACGTTGCTTCATATTTTCTCACCTCCTTACTGTACTTGATATTATTGACCACTAGTGAGTGTCGATGTCGACCCCTCGTCACTACTTCTCCGGGGTTAGGCTAGATACTTACTGGGTACACGTTTATTACGTACTCATACTACACTTGTTGCACATTTTTGTGCAGGTACATATGTGACTAGTGGCCTTGTGAGAGAAGAGGCTTGTATGCATGCGGGGACTTACGTAAGCTGCATTCCATATTATGACCCGCAGCTAGCAGAGTCTCCTTCAGAGTTATTTGTATTTTTCCTGTCTAAGTTGTATTCCGGACAGATGTTGTACTTTATTTTTACTTCTTAGTTGATGCTCATGCACTTGTGACACCGGGTTTTAGAGTGATTATGGGTTGTTCTGTATTGAAATTGTTAAGAATATTATTATTTACACTGTAAATTCCATCTTTTACTATTTAATCGAAGGAAAATATTATTTCAAAAATATTAAAAAATAAGAACCAAATTAAGTATTTATTTTTGGCTTGCCTGACAGTGGTGTCCGGCGCCATCACGACTTAATGGATTTTTGGTCGTGGCAAATATATCAAAAAATTGAGTCCAAGTAAGTGAAGCAGCCTCAGCCGGACTATCCAACTCATATGCCCGCCAACACTGGTAGGCCGCTCCTCTAAGCTGGAATGTCGTGAAAGAAACCCTACTGGAATCCACAATGCCCATGGTACGGAGGGTAATGTGACATTCCTCAAGAAAACCCTTAGCATCCTCTGAAGCTAAACCGCTGAATGTGGGAGGGTGGTACTTCTTGTACCTCTCGAGCCTGAGCTGCTCCCCCTCTGAAACTGTTGTCCTAACCTCAGGCCGAACTGGGACAATTGGCTGCACTGGTATAACCTATGGGGCATGGTTAACCTGGGCCTGTGGCTCTGGGATACGGGCAGCGGGAGTCTGTGCTCCTCCCCCGGCCTGAGACATGGCAGGAGAAAGTGGAATCAACCCTGCCTGAGCTAGAGTACCAAACATGCTCAAAAACTGGGCAAGAGTCTCCTAAAGTACAGGGGTAGTAACAGGCATCTCAGGTGCCTGTTCTCCAATTGGAGTTACTAGCGGCTCTGCTGCATCAGCTCGTGCAGGTGCTCTGGGTGCACTACGTGGTCTTCCTCGGCTTCTGCCCCGGACCCGGCCCTGGCCTCTTGCGGCTCCAACAGGGGGCATGGGTGTCTGATCATCGGATCCAGTTATGTGTGTCCTCACCATTTGTGATAGAATAGAAAGACAATTGTTAAATTTTTGAAGTCAACAAATGTGCACGATAAGGAATCAAAGAAGTGAACATTTTTCCTAACAGTTCTATAGCCTCTCGAAGTACAGACGTCTCCGTACCAATCTGCGAGACTTTACTAAACCTGCTTGTGAATCATAACACCTATGAACCTAGAGCTCTGATACCAACTTGTCACGACCCCAAATTCCCTCTGTAGGATGTCGTGATGGCGCCTAATCTCTAAGACTAGGCAAGCCTATCAATGCGAAATAACAATAGAAATATGAAATAAATAAGTCTGCAATTCAGATAATTACAACTCCCAAAACCAGGTAGAAATAAGTCACAAGCTTCTAATAATTTATCCTCAATGTCTCTATATATGTCAGAGTCTAAAGAAATAAGGAAGCAACATAATAAGGGTAGAAGGGGACTACGGAGTCTGCGGACGCTGGCAGATATACCTCGAAGTCTCTGTACACAGGTATCTCACTGATGTCTGGGCTGGTGGGATGTACCTGGATCTGCACAAAAAGATGTGTAGAAGCATAGTATGAATACACCACGGCGGTACCCAATAAGTGCCAAGCCTAACCCCGGTAGAGTAGTGACGAGGACAGGTCAGGCCCTACTGGAATAATAAAAGACATGGTGAAATGTATAAATAAAAATAAAATGACAAAGGAAATGAATCAAGTAAATAGTATGTCACTATTTAACTACACAGAATAAGGGCAAATAATATCTCGGGAAACAAAACATAATTTTTCAACTTTAAGAAAATCATAACAATAATCAAAGGCAACTGCGGCCATAAATAAATATCAACAAGGGCACTCCCGAGGTACCACCTCGTAGTCCCAAATCATAAATATATTCACAATATCTCATTTCCTTATATCACCGGGGGAGCCTTCACAATTTATTTTAAAGAAAATATTTTTCCCGAAATAGCATCTCGCGTTTTAGCCACCCTTATCACACCGCATGACTTCTAGTAGTTCCTCTACTAGCCATGCGTATCAAGCCATCCTTATCTCACCACATGCGTTTCAATACCCAGACCTTATACCATTGCATGCGTATCAATATCACAATATATCATAATTTGCACCTCAAGTACCCAAATATTTCAATTTGCCAAAATAAACAACATCAACAATATTTTTCACAACAGGGATCTCACGGCTCAATCACAATGAGTACAAAATCTCACAAAATATTCGGGAATAAATAACTCAGCAAAAAATAATATTTTAAAATTTTTAATACATTGCCACAGTACCAAATTTAAAATATGAAATACTTCATATTAATAATATTTAAATTAAAGAAATTCCCACCTTCAAATAATGCACAGAATAAAAGAAATCAAGTTTCAACTAAACAGGTAAAACAATTAACAAGAAAAGGTCAAGCAAATTTAATGTATAAAAAAATCAGATCAATGATGAAGAATATAACAAGATAAAATAATTAAATTAATATGCATCAGTGATCTATACAATTTAAAAATATAATCTTCCACATTTAGCCCGAGTACACACTTGTCACCTCGTGTACGCGACTTTCAACACATTACAATTATCACATCAATACCAATCCTAGGGGAAATTTCCCCCACACAAGGTTAGACAAGTCACTTACCTCAGACCACGCTCAATCAGTCAAGTAGAATGCCTTTTCCTAGATTTTCCGACTCCAAACGACTCGAATCTAGTCATAATTAATTCGATTCAATCAATGCAAATTATAGGAATAAATTCTATAAAACAAAATACAATTTTCCCATAAAAATCCAAAATTTCACCCAAAAACCGACAGTGGGGCCCACGTCTCGGAACCCGACAAAAGTTACGAAATATGAACGCTCGTCCAACCACGAGCCCAGTCATACAAAGCTTACCAAATTCCGACATCAACTCAACCTCCAAATCCTCAATTACAATCTATGCAAATTTCTACCATTTTCAACCCAATTCACTGATTTTGGGATTAAAACAACAATGGATTTGGGTATTTTAACCAAAATTGAGTTAAGAACACTTACCCCACTATTTTTCTTTAAAATCGCCCAAAAATCGCCTCTTCCCGAGCTCTAATTCGTCAAAAATGGAAAATGGGACAAAGTCCCATTTTCAGATCTTAAACATTCTGTCCAGGTTCGCATTTGCGGACAAAAACTTCGCATTTGCGAATGAACAATACGTCCCATGAATAGTGTTCACAATTGCGACAAATTGTTCGCAATTGCTAATGAACAGTACCTCACCAGAAACCAGCAAACTCAAACTTCTCCGAAATGATCCGAAACTACCCTGAAACTCATCCGGAACCTCCCGGACACAAACCATATATGAATTTCAATTATAAAACATGCTAAGGACCTGCTCGCACACTCAAAACACTGAAAAGAGGTCGTCTTGACCCGATATTGACCATGGACAAACTCCCAAATTTCTTAACTTTACTAGTCTCTCACCAATGATCCAAAAATACAACCAAGCCCCTCGGGACCCATATCTGCTAGTTGATATTGACCAGTAAGAGACTTAGTGAAAATATCTGCTAGTTGATCAGTCGACTTTACAAACTTTATAACAATATCTCCTGAAAGTATTTTTTTCTCTAACAAAGTGACAGTTGATCTCAATGTGTTTAGTCCTCTCATAGAACACCGGATTTGATGAAATATGAAGAGCAGCTTGGTTATCACACACTAGTTCCATCTTGTTGATTTCTCCGGACTTTAACTCCTTGAGCAACTTCTTGACCAAAACTAACGCACACGTCGCTATAGCCATGGCCCGATATTCGGCTTCGGCGCTAGATCGAGCAACTACATTCTGTTTCTTGCTCTTCTATGAGACCAAGTTACCTTATACTAGAACACAATATCCAAACGTAGAAAGTCTGTCAAAAGGTGATCCTGCCCAATCAGCATCTGTGTACCCAACAATCTACTTGTGGCCTCGATCCTCGAATACTAATCCTTTGCATGTAGCTAACTTTATATAGTGAAGAATGCGAACAACTGCATCCCAGTGACTATCACAGGGAGAATCCATAAACTACTTACAACACTCACCGGAAAAGAAAGGTCAGGTCTAGTCACTGTGAGGTAATTCAATTTTCCAACCAACCTCATATATCTCGTAGGGTCTCTGAGAGGCTCCCCCTATCCAGGCAGAAGCTTAGCATTCGGATCCATAGGAGAGTCAATAGATCTGCAACCCATCATTCCAGTCTCCTCAAGAATGTCTAAGGCATACTTCTGCAGTGAAATAACAATACCTGAGCTAGACTGAGCGACCTCAATACCTAGAAAATACTTCAATCTGCCCAAATCCTTAGTTTGGAAGTGTTGAAAGAGATGTTGCTTCAGATTAGTTATACCATCCTGATCATTGCCAGTAATAATAATATCATCAACATAAATCACTAGATAAATACACAGATTAGGAGCAGAATGTCGATAAAACACAGAGTGATCAGGCTCACTACGAGTCATGTCGAACTCCTGAATAACTGTGCTGAACTTACCAAACCAAGCTCGAGGGGACTATTTTAAACCATATAGTGACCTACGCAATCTGAACACACAACCATTAAACTCCCCCTGAGCAACAAAACCAGGTGGTTGCTCCATATAAACTTCTTCCTCAAGATTACCGTGGAGAAAAATATTCTTAATGTCTAGCTGATAAAAAGGCCAATGACTTACATCAGCCATGGACAAAAAGAGACGAACAGATGCTACTTTAGCCACGGGAGAGAAAGTATCACTATAATCAAGCGCAAAAATCTGAGTATATCCTTTTGCAACAAGAAGAGCCTTAAGCCGATCAACCTGGCCATCCAGGCCGACTTTGACTGCATAAACCCAATGACAACCAACAGTAGACTTACCTGCAGGAAAAGGAACAAGCTCCCAAGTGCCACTCGCATGTAAAGCAGACATCTCGTCAATCATAGCATGTTGCCATCCTGGATGAGATGTGCCTCACCTGTAGACTTAGGGATAGAAACAGTGGACAAAGAAGATATAAAAGAATAATGAGGTGACGACAGGCAATGATAACTTAAACCGACATAGTGGGGATTAGGATTAAGTGTGGATCTTACACCTTTGCGGAGTGTAATTGGTTGACTAAGAGGAGACAAGTCCGCAGTAGGTGCAGAATCTGATACGGGGCGTGAATCACCTGGGCCTGATGCTGGATGTGGACAATGATGATAAGTCAAGAGTGGTGGAGCTGCAGAAGGTTGAACTGGATTATGTGGAGGAACTGGAGCTATAGGTGGTGGAGCTACAATTGGAGTTTTAGGTGGTGGAACTGGAGCTGTAGGTGGTGGAACTGGAGCTATAGGTTGTGGAGCTACAACTGGAGTTGTAGGTGGTGGAGCTGGAGTGAATGAATCTCCAAAAAATGAAACTGGTAGTACCTCAGAAATATCTAAGTAATGACCTAAACTTGTGAAGTATGATTGGGGTTCAAAGAAGGTAATATCAGCGGACATAAGGTACCGCTGGAGGTCAGGAGAGTAGCATCGATACCCCTTTTGTGTTCTCGAAAACCCCAGAAATACGCACATAATAGCACGAGGAGCTAACTTATCTATTCCTGGAGTAAGGTTATGGAAGAAACAATTACTTCCAAAGATACGGGATAGAAGAGAGAACAAAGGTAAGTGGGGAAGCATGATAGAGAATGGAACTTGGTTCTGGATAGATGAAGATGGCATACGATCAATAAGATAGCAAGATGTAAGAACTGCATCCCCCCAAAAATGCAACAGAGTATGAGATTGTATGAGTAGGGTAGTAGCAGTTTCAATAAGATGTTTATTCTTTCTTTCAGCTACCCCATTTTGTTGAGATGTGTACGGACAAGATGTTTGATGAATAATCCCATGAGATTTCATAAACTGCTCAAATGGGGAAGACAAATACTCTAAGGCATTATCACTACGAAATGTGCGAATAGAAACCCCAAATTGATATGAATTTCAGCGTGGAAGGTCTGGAAAATAGAAAACAGCTCAGATCGATTTTTTATCAAAAATATCCAAGTGCACCTGGAATAATCATCAATGAAACTGACAAAGTAGTGGAATCCCATGGTGGAATTGACCCGGCTAGGGCCCCAAACATCTGAATGGACTAAAGTAAAAGGTGACTCTGCTCGATTATCAAGACGCCGAGGTAAATAGGAGCGAGTATGCTTACCGAGCTGACATGACTCACAGTCTAGAGCTGACAAGTGAGATAAACTAGATACTATTTTCTGAAGTTTTGACAAACTGGGATGTCCCAACCATTTATGTAATAAATCTGGTGAATTAGTAACATGACATGTTGTATAAGGAAGACAAGATGTAAGTCCATGTGATTTAGCAAGGATAAGGTAATAAAGTCTGTTTGATTCACGCCTGGTACCAATGATCCGCCCCGTACTGTGTTCTTGTATAAAAACATAGTCATCAAGAAATAAAATAGCGTATTTAAGTGATTTGGCTAAGCGACTAACAACTTTGAGATTAAAAGGACTATTGGGAACATAAAGGACTGAATCTCAAGGTAAGGAAGAAAGTGGGCTTGCTTGACCTATTGCAGTTGCCATGGTTTGAGACTCATTGGCCATTGTGACTTTTGGAAGAGATTGAGAATACGAAATAGTAGTGAAAAGAGATTTGTTACTAGAAATATGATCTGATGCACCTGAATCAATGACCCAAGACTTAGAGGATGAAGATTTGGAGAAACAAGTCACGCTATTACCTGTTTGAACAACAGAAGCTATCTCAGAAGATGTATGCTTACATGCTTTGTACTGAAGGAACTCAATATAATCTGCTAAATAAACCATCTGACTATTCAAAGCATCGGTTCCCATGTCGCTAAAATTTGTAATAGTAGGGTTAACTTGAAATAGTGGAAATAAGTAACTCCTATGAGAAAACGGAAGAAAGAGCTTGAAAAACACTATTTACAGCAAGAAAACAGAACTGTTGTCACGGCCCGGAATTTCCCACCGTCGGGACCGTGATGACGCCTAACATTTCACTTGCTAGGCAAGCCAATGTTAGAGAATCATTAAACCAATCAATATTCCATTAAATAAATAACAACAATTAGCTAAGATGAAATATGGTGAGTGCGGGATAATATAAAAAAAACAGAATGATAACTGGAACAACCAATATATTATGAATCAACAGGAACACGAATACAATAAAGGAAAAATGCACGGCGTCACCCTTCGTGCTTTTACTCTCAGTCTCACCATAAATCAATAGAAACATCACGGCATCACCCTTCGTGCATTAACTCTCATAATATGGCATGACATCACCCTTCGTGCATTAACACTCATAATATGGCACGACATCACCCTTTATGCATTAACATTCACAATATGGCACGGCATCACCCTTCGTGCAATAACACTCACAATATGGCACGACATCATCCATCGTGTATTAACACTCACAATATGGCACGGCATCACCCTTCGTGCATTAACACTCTCTCTTACCATAATGCAATGCATAAATAACAACAAGTAGATAGAATAACAAGTACAAGACTTACTTCAACATTTGGTTCCGCAATATTAATTTCAACTTTGAAATAAATTCTCAATTATCACCAGAAAATCCGTAAACATGATAAGAACTATCAATTTAAAAACACTAGTATAAACACGTAGCAATTAAGCATAGAAAAGAGACAATATAAGAAAAATGGAAGAAACATGGAAAATAGGTAAATTGGCAGCGCATAAGTACTCGTCACCTCACATATACGCCGCTCATATGAATTTCACATAGCAAATAGTCTAAGGTTCCTAATTCCCTCAAATCAGGGTTAGACAAAACACTTACCTTGTTCCGAAGGCCACTTAATTCTCAATCACAGCTTTCCCTCTAGAATTCACCTCCAAACCACACGTATCTATTCAAAAATGACTCAATAATATCAAATATTGCTAAAGGAATCAATTTTGTTGCATAAATTAAATTTCCCAAATTTTCCTCCAAAACGTTAAAAATCGAACCCGGGCCTGCTTGGTCAAAACCCAAGGTTCGAACAAAAATTCATTTACCTATTCACCCCCGAGACCTAATATATAATTAGTTTTGGAATCCGACCTCAAATTGAGGTCTAAATCCCCAATTTTCCGAAATTCCTAGTTTCTACCCTAACCCCTAGTTCTACCATGAAAACTCTAGATTTTAGGTTGATAATTCATAAAAGGTAATGGGTAATTGAAAGAAAATAGTTTAGAATCACTTACCAACACTTTGGGGAAGAA
Source organism: Nicotiana tomentosiformis (assembly GCF_000390325.3). Classification (NCBI taxonomy): domain Eukaryota; kingdom Viridiplantae; phylum Streptophyta; class Magnoliopsida; order Solanales; family Solanaceae; genus Nicotiana; species Nicotiana tomentosiformis. The sequence goes on along the minus strand of NC_090823.1, from coordinate 82,778,041 downwards.
AACAACTCTTGAAAATCGCCTCTAGTCCGTTTGGTTTTTGAGAAAATGAAATAAATGGCCAATTCCCGTTTTTGGATTCTGTTAAGTGCTGGGCGATAGTGTTCATCGCGTTCGCGAGGACACTGTCACGTTCGCGAAGGGTATATACTGCCAAGCCTTCGCGTTCGTGATACCTTGTTCGCGTTCGCGTAGGCTACCTCCCCTCCCCCCTCCCCCGGTGCCTAACACTACGCGTTCGCGATGAGCTTGTCGCGTTCGCGAAGGGTAACGCCCACATCGCTTCGCGTTCGCGACCAAGCCTTCGCGTTCGCAAAAAAGAAAATTCCGGCCTCATCAGTTTACTTTTCGCGTTCGCGGGAGTACCTTCGCGAATGCGAAGAAGGACATGCCAGAACACCTGCTACAGCAAAATACCAGATTTTTCCAAGTCCAAAACATCCCGTGGCCTATCCGAAACTCACCCGAGCCGTCGAGGCCCTAAACCAAACATGCACATAAGTCTAAAAATATCATACGAACTTGCTCGCACGATCAAATCGCCAAAATAACACCTAGAACTATGAATTTAGCACCAAATCAAATGAAATTCTCAAGAACACTTTAAAATTCCTATTTTCTCAACTGGACGTCCGAACCATGTCAAATCAACTCCGTTTCTCACCAAATTTCACAGACAAGTCTTAAATATTATAATGAACCTGTACGGGCTCCAGAACCAAAATATGGACCCGGTACTAACAATGCCAAACATCAATCAATTCTTAAAAATAAATAATTTTTAGACTTTTAATTTTTATCAAAAATTCATAACTCGAGCTAAGGACCTCCGAATTCGATTCTAGGCATACGCCCATGTCCCATAATTCGATACGGACCCACCAGGACCGTCAAAACATGGATTCGGGCTTGTTTACCAAAAATGTTGACCGAAGTCAACTAAAATTAACTTTTAAAGAAAAAATTCTTATTTTCATCAATTTTCAACATAAAAGTTTTTCGAAAACACGCCCGGACCGCGCACTCAAATCGAGGAGGCTAAAAATGAGATTTTTAAGGCTTAAGAGCGCAGATTCGAGTTCTAAAACATAAGATGACCTTTTGGGTCATCACATTCTCCACCTCTAAAACAACCATTCGTCCTCGAATGGACATAGAAAAGTACCTGAGCTGGCGAAAAGGTAGGGATATCTACTCCGCATATCGGACTCGGACTCCCAAGTAGCTGCCTCAACAGGCTTACCCCTCCACTGCACTCGAACTGAAGGGTAACTCTTTCATCTCAATTGGCGAACTTGCCGGGCTAGAATAGCCACCGGCTCCTCCTCGTAAGTCAAATCCTTGTCCAACTGGATAGAGCTGAAATCTAACACATGGGACGGATCGCCGTGATACTTTCGAAGCATGGACTCATGGAATACCGGATGAACAACTGCTAAACTAGGTGGCAACGCAAGCCTGTAAGCCACCTCTCCTACCCTCTCTAGAACCTCAAAAGGTCTGATATACCTAGGGCTCAACTTGCCCTTCTTTTCGAACCTCATCACACCCTTCATGGGCGATACTCGAAGCAACACTCTCTCCCCGACCATGAATGCAACATCACGAACCCTACGGTCGGCATAACTCTTCTGCCTGGACTGAGCCGTGCGAAGTCAATCCTGAATAGTCTTGACTTTATCCAAAACATACTGTACTACGTCTGTGCCCAACAACCGAGCCTCCCCAGGATCGAACCACCCAACTGGCGATCGGCACCGCCTACCATATAATGCTTCATAGGGAGCCATCTGAATGCTCGAATAGTAGCTGTTGTTGTAGGCGAACTCTGCAGGGGGCAAGAACTGATCCCATGATCCTCCAAAGTCTATAACACATGCGCGGAGCATATCCTCCAAGATCTGAATAGTACGCTCGGACTGCCCGTCCGTCTGAGGATGGAATGATGTGCTCAACTCAACCCACGTACCCAACTCATGCTGTACTGCCATCCAGAAGTGCAAGGTGAACTGCATACCTCGATCAGAAATGATAGACACGGGCACACCGTGAAGACGGACGATCTCACGAATGTAAATCTCTGCCAACCGCTCCGAAGAACAGGTAACTGCCACAGGAATGAAGTGCGCTGACTTGGTCAGCCTGTCCACAATGACCCAAACTGCATCGAACTTCCTCTGAGTCCATGGGAGTCCAATAAAAAAATCTATAGTGATACGCTCCCACTTCCACTCAGGAATATATAACCTCTGAAGTAAACCACCAAGTCTCTGATGCTCACACTTTACCTGCTGGCAATTTAGGCACCGAGCTAAATATGCAACTATGTCTTTCTTCATCCTCTTCCACCAATAATGTTGCCGCAAGTCCTGATACATCTTGGTGGCGCCCGGATGAATAGAATATCGGGAACTGTGGGCCTCCTCAAGAATCAACTCACGAAGTCCATCCACATTAGGCACACAAATATGACCTTGCATCCTCAAAACTCTGTCATCGCCAATAGTAACCTGCTTGGCACCACCATGTTGCACTGTGTCTCTATGGACAAGTAAATGAGGATTGTCATCCTGCCGATCTCTGACGTGCTCAAACAAAGAAGATCGAGCAACTGTACAAGCTAGAACACGGCTAGGCTCAGAAACATCCAACTTTACGAACTGATTGGCAAGGGCCTGAACATCCAATGCAAGCGGTCCCTCACTAACTAGAATATAAGCAAGGCTACCCATACTAGCTGAATTTCTACTCAAGGCATTGGACACCACATTGGCCTTCCCGGGATGATATAATATGGTGATATCATAGTCTTTCAATAGCTCCAACCACCTCCTCTGCCTCAAATTGAGTTCCTTCTACTTGAACGAATATTGCAAGCTCTGATGATCCGTGAATACCTCACATGGCACGCCACTCGGACCTGGAGTCACAATTCATGAGCATTCTAGAATTTACTACAAGTAATAGTCTGAAAGAAATACAACTGTCTAAATGAAAGAAACAGTAGAACAGAAAAGATAGACGGGGACTTCAAGGTTTGTGAACGCCGACAGATCTACCTTGAGTCTCCAGATCATGGTCCAATAGCAAAATCTCAATCAACCCGAGTTGGTACCAAAGTCTGTACAGAAAGTGCAGTGTGCAGTATCAGTACAACTGACCCCATGTACTGGTAAGTGTCGAGCCTAACCTCGACGAAATAGTGACGAGGCTAAGCAAGGCACCTAAAAATCTACCTGTGTAGTTTAACAATGTATATACAAATAACAATAATGAAGAATTAGACAGGAGATATCGGGACGGGGAAACATGCTGGTAGTGCCTCCAAATCTTCAGCGCGTGAACAATGGCCACCAGCTCTAGATCATGAACAGGGTAATTCTTCTCGTGAACCTTCAGCTGCCGCGAATCATATGCAATAACCTTGCCACCCTGCATCAATACCGCACCTAGACCAATACGAGATGCGACACAATATACTGTATAAGATCCTGAACCCATGGGTAATACCAATACCGGTGTCGTAGTCAAAGCTGTCTTGAGCTTATGGAAGCTCGCCTCACACTCATCTGACCACCTGAATGGGGCACCCTTCTGGGTCAATCTAGTCAACGGGGCTGCTATAGATGAAAACCTCTCCACGAACCGACGGTAGTAGCCTACCAAACCCAAGAAACTACGGATCTCTGTAACTGATATGGGTCTAGGCCAGTTTTGGACTGCCTTAATCTTCTTAGGATCTACTTGAATAGCCTCTGCTGATACAACGTGCCCCAAGAAAGCAACTGAACTCAACCAAAACTCGCATTTTGAGAACTTAGCATATAACTGGCTGTCTCTCAGAGTCTGAAGAATGATCCGAATGTGCTGCCTATGCTCCTTTCGGCTGTGGGAGTAGACCAAGATATCATCAATAAAAACAATCACAAAGGAATCCAAGTAGGGCTTGAACACCCGGTTCATCAAATCCATGAATATTGCTGGGGCATTTGTCAGCCCAAATGACATAACTAAAAACTCATAATGCCCATACCGAGTCCGAAAAGCTGTCTTAGGGACATCAGATGCCCTAATCCTCAACTGATGGTAGCCAGATCTCAAATCAACCTTCAAAAACACCTTAGCACCCTGAAGCTGATCAAATAAATCATCAATCCTCGGCAATGGATACTTGTTCTTGATGGTGACTTTGTTCGACTGTCGATAATCTATACACATCCTCATCGATCCATCTTTCTTCTTCACAAACAACACCGGTGCACCCCAGGGAGAGACACTAGGTCTAATGAAGCCCTTATCAAGCAAATCTTGCAACTGTTCCTTTAATTCTTTTAACTCTGGCAGGGCCATGCGGTATGGCTGAATGGAAATGGGTTGAGTTCCTGGAGCCAAATTAATGCAGAAATCAATATCTCTGTCGGGTGGCATCCCCGGCAGGTCTGCAAGAAACACCTCTGGAAACTCACGAACAACTGGCACTGAATCCATGGAAGGAACCTCCGCACTAGAATCGCGGACATAAGCCAAATAAGCTAGACACCTCTTCTCGACCATATGTCGAGCCTTCACATAAGAGATAACCCTGCTGGTAGAATGGTCAAGAGTCCCTTTCCACTCTAATCGAGGCAACCTCTGCAAGGCTAAGGTCATCGTCTTGGCATGACAATCTAATATAGCATGATACGGTGACATCCAATCCATACCTAGTATGACATCAAAATCAACCATATCGAGAAGTAAAAGATCTACACGAGTTCAAGACTCCCAATGGTGACCACAAACGAACGATAAACACGATCTACAACAATAGCATCTCCCACAGCTGTGGACACATACACAGTAGCAATCAAAGAATCACGAGGCACAACCAAATATGAAGCAAAATAGGATGACACGTAGGAGTAAGTAGATCCCGGATCAAATAGAACTGAAGCATCTCTACTGCAAACTGAAATAGTACCTGTGATGACAGCGTCAAATGACTCAGCCTCAGCCTTGGCTAGAAAAGCATAACACCGGGGCTGGACCCCACCACCCTGAACTACGTCCCTGGGACGGCCTCTAACTGGCTAGTCTCCACCTCTAATTGCCTGACCTCCACCTCTAACAGTCTGACCTCTACCTCTGGCTGTCTGACCCCTGCCTCTGGCTGGCTGAGCAGGTGGTGCAGCAACCGATGCCGGAACCATGGCACGAGAACTCTAATACTGTGAGCTGCCCGTTGCCCGAGGGCAAAATCTAGCAATGTGCCTCGGATCACCACAAGTATAACATAACCCCGGCAGCTGTGACTGCTGACCCTGAAACTGAACCTGTCGACCTGAATAACCACCCTGATAACTCTGGAGTGGAGGTGCACTAATAGGAGCTGGTGGTGCATTATAGGCTAGCTGGTCGGAATAATGCATCTTACGGCCACGACCACCTGAGGCACCATGGGATGCCTGGAGTGCTGAATGAAATGGACTGGGAGGATGGCCTCTACCAAAAGTACCCCTGCCTCTAGATGAGGCACCGCTGAACTCACCGGAATAACGAGGTCTCTTGTCAGACCCCTGACCTCCATGCGTAAGAACCATCTCGACTCGTCTGGCAACATTAGCAGCCGCCTGAAAAGAAATCTCACTCCCAGTCTCCTTAGCCATCTGCAATCTGATAGGCTAAGCAAGTCTATTAATAAACCTCCTCACCCGCTCTCTCTCTCGGTGGGAAGCAGAAGAATAGCATGACGGGCCAAATCCACAAAACGGTTCTCATACTGAGTAACAGTCATACTTCCTTACAAGAGATGCTCAAACTGATGACGATGCTCCTCTCTCAATGTGATAGGCAGAAACTTCTCTATGAAGAGCTGAGACAACTGGTCCCAAGTAAAAGCAGGCGACCCAGCTGGTCTGGTCAACAAATAATCTCTTCACCATTTCTTGGCGGAACCAGTAATCTGAAATGCAGCAAAATCTACCCCATTGGTCTCCACTACACCCATGTTCTGTAGAACCTCGTGACATCAATCGAGATACTCTTGGGGATCCTCTAAAGGAGCACCACTGAAGTAAACTGGGAAGAGCTTGGTAAACCTGTCCAATCTGCACAAAGCCTCAGAAGATATAGCTAACCCATCACCGGTCTGTGGCGCAACAACCGGCTGAACTACTCCGACTGGATGTGCTGCTAGAGCCTGATACTGGGGAGCTATCTACTCCGGAGCGGGAGTAGTGGGAGTCTGGGCTCCTCCCCCAGCCTGAGAGACGGTTGGTGCCATAGGAAATGCGCCAATCTGGGCCACACTCTCCATAACGCCCACCAAACGGACCAAAGCGTCCTGAAGTACTGGGGTGGCAATGAACCCCTCCAAAAACTGAGCTGGCCTGGCAGGAACAGTTTGGGCTGGAACCTCCTCGTCAAGATCTATCTGAGGCTCCACTGTTGGGGCTGCTGCTCGGGCTCTAGGCTGAGCCCTGCCCCTACCTCGGCCTCTGGCAGGGCCTCGTCCGCGACCTTTGCCCCTCATAGGAGCTTCCACTGGAGGCTCTGGCTGCTGCTCAGCAGAGGAAGCGGTACGTATTCTTGCCATCTGCGAGAGAACAAGAGTAGAATAGTTCAATCAGTATTGAGAAAACAACATCGCATGACAGAGGAGAATAGAAGTGAAATTTGTTCCTAAACTTTATAGCCTCTAGAAGATAAGCACAGACGTCTCCATACTGATCCTCCAGACTCTACTAAGCTTGCTCGTGAATCGTGAGACCTAGGCAACCTAGTGCTCTGATACCAACTTTTCATGACCCAGAATTTCCCACCGCCGGGACCGTGATGGTGCCTAACATTTCACTTGCTAGGCAAGCCAACGTTAGAGAATCATTAAACCAATCTTTATTCCATTAAGTAAATAACAACAATTAGATAAGATGAAATATGGTGAGTGCGGAATAAGATAAAAAAGAATTGCATTAATTTCTATCACCCGAACCTGGAGTCACAATTCACGAGCATTCTAGAATTTACTACAAGTAATAGTCTGAAAGAAATATAACTGTCTGAATGAAAGAAACATTAGAATAGTAAAGATAAATAGGGACTTCAAGGTCTATGAACCCCGACAGATCTACCTTGAGTCTCTGGATAGTGGTCCAATAGCAAAATCTCGATCAACCCGAGTTGGTACCAAAGTCTGCACAGAAAGTGCAGAGTGCAGTATCAGTACAACCGACCCCATGTACTGGTAAGTGTCGAGCCTAACCTTGACAAAGTAGTGACGAGGCTAAGGCAAGGCACCTACAATTCAACCTGTATAGTTTAACTATGTATATACAAATAACAGTAATGAAGAATTAGACAGGAGATATCGGGAGGGGGAAACATGCTGGGGGAAATACGAGATAAAGAACTACAGCAGAATGATAACTGGAACAACCAATATATTATGAATCAATAGCAACACGAATACAGTAAAGGAGAAATACACGGCATCACCCTTCGTGCTTTTACTCTCAGTCTAACCATAAATCAATAGAAATGGCAGGGCATCACCCTTCGTGCATTAACTCTCATAATATAGCACGGCATCACCCTTCGTGCATTAATACTCACAATATGGCACGGCATCACTCTTCATGCATTAACACTCACAATATGGCACGACATCACCCTTCATGCATTAGCACTCTCCCTTACCATAATGCAATGCATAAATAACAACATGGAGATAGAATAACAAGTACAAGCATTACTTCAACATTTGGTTCCACAATATCAATTCCAACTTTGAAATAAATTCTCAATTATCACCAGAAAATCTGTAAACATGATAAGAACGATCAATTTAACAACATTAGTATAAACACGTAGCAATTAGACATAGTAAAGAGACAATATAAGAAAATGGAAGAAACATGGAAAATAGGTAAATTGGCGGCGCATAAGTACTCGTCACCTCACATATACGCCGCTCATATGAATTTCACATAGCAAATAGTCTAAGGTTCCTAATTCCCTCAAGTCAGGGTTAGACACAACACTTACCTTGCTCCGAAGGCCACTTAATTCTCAATCACAGCTTTTCCTCTAGAATTCACCTCCAAACACACGTATCTATTCAAAAATGACTCAATAATATCAAATATTGCTAAAGGAATCAATTATGTTGCATAAATTAAATTTCCCAAATTTTCCTCCAAAAAGTTAAAAATCGACCCTAGGCCCGCTTGGTCAAAACCCGAGGTTCGAACCAAAATCTATTTACCCATTCACCCCCGGTCCCGGATATATAATTGGTTTTGGAATCCGACCTCAAATTAAGGTCTAAATCCCCAATTTTCCGAAATCCCTAGTTTCTACCCTAACCCCTAATTCCACCATGAAAACTCTAGATTTTGGGTTGAAAATTCATAAACTGTAATGGGTAATTGAAAGAAAATGGTTTAGAATCACTTACCAATACTTTGGGGAAGAAAACAACTCTTGAAAATTGCCTCTAGTCCGTTTGGTTTTTGAGAAAATGAAATAAATGGCCAATTCCCGTTTTTGGATTCTGTTAAGTGCTGGACGGCAGTGTTCATTGCGTTCGCGAAGGGTATAGGTTGCCAAGACTTTGCGTTCGCGAGACCTTGTTCGCGTTCGTGTAAGCTACCCACTTGGCCTTCGCGTTTGCGATGAAGGAAAGACTCCCGACTCCCCCACCCAGTGCCTAACACTACGCGTTCGCGATGAGCTTGTCGCGTTCGCGAAGGGTAACGCCCCCATCGCTTCTCGTTCGTGACCAAGCCTTCATGTTCGCGAAGAAGAAAATTCCGGCCTCATCAGTTTACTCTTCGCGTTCGCGGGAGTACCTTCGCGAACACGAAGAAGGACATGCCAGAACACCTGCTGCAGCAAAATACCAGATTTTCCCAAGTCCAAAACATCCCGTGGCCTATCCGAAACTCACCCGAGCCCTCGGAGCTCCAAACCAAACATGCAAACAATTCTAAAAACATCATACAAACTTGCTCGCGCAATCAAATCACCAAAATAACACCTAGAACTACGAATTTAGCACCAAATCAAATGAAATTCTCAAGAACATTTTAAAATTCGTATTTTCTCAACTGGACGTCCGAATCACGTCAAATAAACTCTGTTTCTCACCAAATTTCACAGACAAGTCTTAAATATTATAATGAACCTGTACCGGGCTCCGAAACCAAAATATGGACCCGGTACTAACAATGTCAAATATCAATCAATTCTTAAAAACAAATAATTTTTAGACTTTTAATTTTCATCAAAAATTCATAACTCGAGCTAAGGACCTCCGAATCCGATTCCGGGCATATGCCCAGGTCCCATAATTTGATATGGACCCACCAAGATCGTCAAAACACGGATCCGGGCCCGTTTAGCAAAAATGTTGACCGAAGTCAACTAAAAATAACCTTTTAAGGCAAAAACTCTTATTTTCATCAATTTTCAACATAAAAGTTTTCCGGAAACATGCCTGGACTGCGCACGCAAATCGAGGAGGGTAAAATGAGATTTTTAAGGCTTAAGAGTGCAGATTCGTGTTCTAAAATATAAGATGACCTTTTGGGTCATCACAACTGTTTTGCGCCGGAAACGCTATTCACGCTGGAACACTGTAGCTCGCCGGAATCTACTGTAGCTGACGGAAAAACTCTAAGTGGTCGAAATGAAACAAAACCAGTGAGGGTAGGATCGGAATTATCAGGCAATCCTACTGTTCAACTGGAACCTTTTCAAAATCTAGCCGGAACAGTGCTCACATGCCAATGCGTGGGTCAGATCTCGCCGGAAATGTTTTCTTTTCCAGGTGCGTGGACATGTGTTTTCTGGTGGGGTTGACTGGGGTTTGGTCGTTGGAGCCTGAGGAGTCTTGTGGTGGTGTTGGATTTTGCACAACACCAATAGAAAGTGATTTGCTTACGGACAGCCTTCTAAGTCGCCGAAAAATTACACGGCGAAGAGGTTTTTCTTCTCGGAAGTTGCTAGAATGATGCACAGCGACGGGTTTCTCACTAATGCTCTGATACCATGTGAGAAAGCATGTGAAAAAATATGTTATTGATATTGGATGATAAATACAATACAAGAGGTACCTATTTATAGTTATACGCTACAAGGAGATATTACTCCTCTTCTAATGTGGGACAAGACTACACTATACATATCTATAAACTAACAAGGAAATTCTAAAACCTTCAAAATGCCAACTTTTCACAATAAGCGCAGAAATGCTCCTAGGTGACCCGATACTCAACCCAAACATACGTCCAAGTCCAAAATCATCATACAAACCTATTGAAACCTTCAAATCCTAATTCTGAGGTCGTTTACTCATAAGTCAAACCTTAGTCAATTCTTCCAACTTAAAGCTTCCGAAACTAGAATTTTCCATCCGAATAAAATCTAAACTTCCCGAAATTTGATTCCGACTACGCGTTCAAGTCATAAAACATGAAGTGAAGCTACTCAAGGCCTCAAACTACTAAACGATGCGTTAGAGCTCAAAACGACCAATCGGGTCATTACAATTGAAAATCAGGAACGACTACACAAAGGTGTCCCTTCCATTATGTCAATCAAGACAGTACATTGATGCAGAGATTTACAGAGTGGCTGAAGACGGATGCCGGGGAATATGATTCCAAGCCATTCAAATTAGTTAGAATCGATATTCCAAAGTCATTCTTTACCAAGCTTGTTGACCCTCCCTCTAATCTTGCGGATGAAGTTTGTTATTTAAGTCTATTTTTTGAATTGCTTTTGAACTGTATTTCCTAAAAATTCAGCCTTATGTTTTTTTTAAAGTTTTTGTGTTGTAATCTGGTAAACTTTAGACTTATGCATGTTTAAGTTTTTTAGTTCATTTGCTAAAACTTCATACTAAAAGATGCTGAAGTTTTGTCCTGCAGTCTGTAGTTTAGCAATGAGTTTTTCCCTAAAAACTTCAGACTATAAATGTTGAAGTTGTTTAGTTCATTTGCTAAAACTTCAGACTAAACATGTTGAAGTTTTGTCCTGCAGTCTCTAGTTTTGTAATAAGTTTTTTTCTAAACTTTAAATTAAACATGCTGAAATTTTTTGGTTTATTTCCTAACACTTCATACTGAACATGCTTAAGTTTTTGTCATGCAGTTTGTAGTTTTGTAATGAGTTTTTTCTAAACTCCATACTCATGCATGCTGAAATTTTTTTGTTCATTACCTAAACTTATTTTTTACTCTGAATTATTTTGTGGTTAAGTTCACATATTTTCTTTTGTTGTTGTTCATTTGTAGCATATTGAAGTGGGCGTATATTTCTTGCGCAAAAAATATTGCTATCACCTTCCAAGTTATCCAAAATCAAAATATGCAGTAACAAATTTACTTTTTTAATCAGTATATGACTAAGTTGGCTAGTGTTCATCCTTCAGATGAACAGAAGGATAAAATTAGAATAAGTAAGGAAAAGAGAATGGAGGAGAAAAGAAAAATGGAAGAGAAAAAGAGCAAATCAAAGAGAAAGCGGGCTGTCAAAAAATAGGTGATTAAGGAAGCTGTGGATTATGAAGAAGAAGTGGAGATTGCGGAACTTACCGAGTTTACCTGGTTTATTGAAAAATCAACTGCTGAAAAGGTGACCAACTATGTAAGAGGTATTGACCTTTCATGTGGTATCTCATGGGCATCTGCCGAAAAAGTATTCTTTCCATTTCGACTTAAACCGAGTGCTGGCCAGTCATCTACGAACTACTTTTTTTGAATTCTACACTTTCAAACTAAAACTATATATGTGTATGATTCTTTGAGAAATTCACCATATGAGCGTGCGTTGAAACATGTCCAAAATTTTGCCTGGTTGATCCCACGCTTGCTAGAATGCTTGAATTTTGGCACACACAATAAAACTTATCGGGAAATCCTGTGAAACGTTTTACGATTAAGTGGATGAACACACCCCTGCAGGAGAACAAGTACGTGTTTGGCATATGTTTACCATGCATCTTATCTTTTTCGTTTTTTCTTTATTTTTTTAGAGTTGTGTTATTGTGTTAATTAATCTTCAATTTTTTTTCATGTTCTTTTGGTAGTGTTGATTGTGGTATATTTGCTCTTAAGTTCCTTGAGATGCGATTGAAGCAAGATGATGTCTTCAAATTCAAACAAAGTGATGCGTTGACATTCATGAGAGAATTAGCTACGAATCTTTGGGCTCATGGAAAGTGAAAAGAAGATAGTGGTTATTAAACTCCATAAGAGCAACTAGGACATGACTATGGAGAATATGAAGACACTTTATGTGAATATTTTCAATAGAAAAAAATTATAAATGAAAAACAATTTTTTTTGTTATTTTTTCAATGATGTAAGTGAAAACAAAATTGGATTTGAGAATATATATTATTTTTTGTGAATTATGTGATGTCTATCTTTTAATATTTTTGTTCTCTTCGCGTTAATTAGTCTGAAGTTGTCTTGGATTGTATCAAATACTTTTGTATCTTTTATCATGAACTTAAGCATGTTTTGTGAAACTTCAGCATGTTTAGTGTAAAGTTTTAGCAAATGAACTAAATAATTTTAGCACGCATAATCAAAAACTCATTAGAAAATTACATACTGAAGGACAAAAACTTAAGCATGTTTAGTCTGAAGTTTTAGCAAATGAACTAAAAAATTTCTGCTTGTTTAGACTGAAGTTTCGGATAAAACTCATGACAAAACTGTTGATTGTAGGATAAAACTTCAATATGTTTTGGTATGAAATTTTAGCAAATGAACTAAATAACTTCAGCATCCATTAGCATGAAGTTTTAGCTTCAATATAAAACAACTTCATACGACATTAGCATGAAGTTTTAGCTTCAGCATGTTTAGTGTGTAGTGTTAGAAAATGAACAAAAAAACTTTAGCATGGATAAGTTTGAAGTTAAGCAAAAACTCAATAGAAAATTATTTACTGTAGGTGAAAACTTCAGCATGTTAATTGCTAAACTGCAGACTGCAGGACAAAACTTTAGCATGTTTTGGTATTTTTTTACTTGAAACTTATCTTTTTTGTATTTACTAGCTACTTTTTATCTTTTACCACCTACTTCATCTTACATTTAATTTGGCTGAAGTTATTTTTTAACTATAAAAAAATTGTGGACTTATTAGGCCGAAGTTATATTTCGTTTTGCATTTACCATCTACTTGTTGTCTTTTACCACCTACTTATCTTGTTACAATCAATTTCTCTGAACGTAAAACAATAAACAGGCCTGAAAAGTTACCTTTGCATTTATAGATATTAAATTGATTAGGTGCACACTTTGGCTATATTAACAATCTCTTCACTTGAAAATTTCATAGTCATCCATAGACTTCTATCATATTTCTTTAAATTTATATTCATCCATAGCCTTTTAGCTTTTTTAAAGAAACAATGTCTGATGCTAGCGGAAGTAGGAAACTTACAATGGATGAACTTATGCAAAAGTGGGAGATTTTAAAGTCTGATTGGAATAGTAACGTACCAACGGCTAATCTTATGCAGAAGTGCGAGCAAATAAAGACCGATTGGGAAAGAATCAGATCACAGTTTTTTGCCGATGAATCATTCCAGAACATGATGAACCTCGAGCGCAGTTATGAAGGTTGTTCAACCTAGTTCGACAAGGTTGTCCAGCAGTTTGATTCCTTCAAGTTTCTCATCAGGGACGACTATGCCAAGATACACAAAATAGCTTGAAGAGTCTTCCTTATCTAATGGACATAGCAATAATTGAAAAAATCAGTTGTGTGATCAATTCAACAAGTTGAAGTACGATCTCATGAGACTTTGTGGTCTTTTGCCCGAGTATCCTATAATTATCTCTGATTCGGATGATGATGAGATATATTGAGAAATTGAGGAGTACTATTCTGATGATGGTGATACTTAGTTTTTTTAATCCCTTTTTTATGTTTTTCTTCTGTATTTTTGTTAATGTTTTTTTATGGCTTTCTTTTATTTTGTGTGATTTTTTTATCTTATAATATGTTATATAAATGAAAATCATGTTTCATTTTTGTGTATAAGTGTTTTGAATTTTGAAGGATGCATTCTCATTTTAATATGGTGTCTTATTTTGTCTCACTTTTTGAGTCTTTGTTTGGTCCCTCTAATATTTGTCACCTTTGTTCAAGCTTCCCAAATGAACTATCAAGACTAGCAAAATCTTTATCTCTACCTAAAGTTGAATCTTGCTAGCATCATCATCATTTTCTCTACACTCTTTGTTTTTGGAACAACTAATTATACATACACATATAATATATATATATATATATATATATATATATATATATATATATATATATATATATAAAACTTATCCATGCTAAAGTTTTTTTATTCATTTCCTAAAACTTCACACTAAACATGATGAAGGTTTGTCCAGCAGTCTGTAATTTTTGTAATGAGTTTTTCCGAAACTTCAGAGAAATCATGCTAAAGTTTTTTAGTTCATTTGTTAAAATTTCAGCCTAAAAATGCCGAAGTTTTATGTAACGACCCGGCCGGTTGTTTTGAGTATTACAGCCTCATTTTCTCATTTACTTCTCTATTTGTGCTTTATACTTATATTATGATCTATCGGATTAGTTAGTTCAGGTCGGAGAGATTTCGGAATGAATTGAGACACTTATCCTTGTAATGGAAAGCTTAAATTGAAAAAGTCGACCGAATGTCGACGTATGCATAAACGACCTCAGATTTGAATTCTAATGATTCCAATAGCTCCGTGTGGTGATTTTAGACTTAGGAGCGTGTCCGAAAAATTATTTGGAGGTCCGTAGTGGAATTAGGCTTGAAATGGCGAAAGTCGAATTTTTGAAAAGTTTGACCGGGGGGTTGACTTTTTGATATCGGGGTCGAAATCCGATTCTGAAAACTGAAATACCTCTGTTATGCCATTTATGACTTGTGTGCAAAATTTGAGGTCAATCGGACGTGATTTGATAGGTTCCGGCATTGTTTGTAGAAATTGAAAATTTCAAAGTTCATTAGGCTAGAATCTATGTATGATTCATGTTTTTAGTATTGTTTGATGTGATTGGAAGGCTCGACTAAGTTCGTACGATGTTTTAGGACTTGTTGGTATATTTGGTTGAGGTCTCGGAGGCCTCGGGTGAGTTTCGGGTGGTTAACGGACCAGATTCGGACTTAGAAGAAAAAGCTGAAGTTTCTGTCATCTGATGCAATCGTACCTGCGGAAATTTCATCGCAGAAGCGAGCATAACAAGCGCAGAAGCTGCAAGGGGCTGGTGAGGTAAAGTGCGCAGGTGCGAGCATTTTACCGCACCTGCGAGACCGCAGGTTCAAAAGGAAATGCGCAGAAGTGGAGGGAGCATTGTGGGAAATCGCAAAAGCGGACATTTCGCCGCGCCTGCGAGACCGCAGATGTGGCTAATCTGGTCTCAGGTGTGACTGGCCCTGGACAGAATAAAATTGGAAGAGTTCCGAGTTTTGCCATTTTTGGACCTTCAAACACGGGTTTTGGGGCGATTTTCAGAGAGAATTCAAGGGGAACTTGAGGTAAGTCACTTGTGATCATTTCTACTTCATAATATTGAATTATCATCGAATAATCCGACTAGATTACGTGTTTTTGAGGTGTAAATCGGGAATTTGAACCTAGGGATTTGAAAATAAGATTTGAGGGTTTGGAGGTCGAGTTGAGGTCGGATTTTGGTAAAATTAGTATGGTTAGACTCGTGGTTGAATGGGCTCTCGGATTTTGTAACTTTTGTCGGATTCCAAGATGTGGGCTCCACGGGCAATTTTTGGAGTGTAATTTCGGTTTTTATAGGAAAATATTAGTATTTTGGTATGGAATTAATTCCTATAATTGTGTGGACTGAATCAAATTTATTGTGGCTAGATTCGAGACATTCAGAAGTTGATATGCGCAGAATGGGATTTCTGGAGCATTTTGATCTTGCTCGGAATTGGACTCGTCTTGTTCGAGGTAAGTAAATCTTCGAATCTTGGAGCTGAGGGTATGAACCCTAAATATATTTATTATGTGAATTGTTTGGAGGTGATGCACATGCTAGGTGACGGGCATGTGGGCGTGCACCATAGAAATTGTGACGTAATTGGTTCCGTAGAATTTTGTAGTCATAATCTTGGCATTTTCTATGTAGTTTTATGTGTTAAAGAAGCTGAGAATCATATTAAAAATCATTTTGAGACTATGTGCCAGTATTATTGAGACCCACAGAGGTCATATTGCTGTGAATTATTTGTTTAAATTGAAATTTCATATTCATTTCATTACATATCATATCTCAGTCTCTATTGTTATTTATTGATACATCATATCATCATTTTCGGGCTATTTTCATGACATTGTAAGCCCATGAGAGAGACTGGAGAGATTGATGAGTGTGGGAGGCCGAGGGCCTGACTGTGAGGATATGTCTAGGATCGAGCTGCACGCCGCAGTAGGCCATGTTGGCTTTATATATATTATTATTATTATTATTATTATTATCATTATTATTATTATTATTATTATTATTATTATTATGTGCATCGGGGATGCCCGCCTGTAGCAGGCCTTATAGGCTTTATATAGCACTTGGGGCTAAAGGAGCCCCTTCGGAGTCTGCACACACCCCCAGTGAGCGCGGTTGATATTATTGAGGGATGAATCTTTCCTGGACATGGATCTTGTCCGAAGTATTATATACATGGAGATGAATCTTCTCCACGGGCTGAGTTGGCCCTACTCGGTACTGAGTGACTGATGATCATTTTATGTGTATATTCCGGGATGGATCTTCCTAGGGCCGGATTGGCCATATACAGTACCGAGTGATTGGGCATGATGAGTGGAATGTATGAGAAAGTGAGATTGAGTACTCTGAGAGTATAAATACACACATGACATACATGCATAGAGATGTATTTTTCTCAGATACATTGCATTGACATACACACATGACATACATGCATAGAGATGTATTTTTCTCATATTGTACTGTATCACATCATTCATGATTTCTCACACATATTTACAGATGTGCATAGTGATGCATTTGTTTTACACGGGTTATCTGGAAAGAAAATAAAACATCTTATTTATTATTGAAAGGATTTTGGGAAAATTATTGTTTTCAAACTTATTCATATTTTTGGCACCCCCGGTAAACGATTTGGGTTTTCATTGATGTACCTGAAAGGAAGAACTATTTTCAGAAATCTTATTTTTGTTGAGCATTTGATTGTTGAGTTATTTATGGTATTACTTGCTTTACGTTGTTATGGACTGTTGTGGACTATTGGTTTTGGACCCGACCTTGGTACAAGCTCGTCACTACTTTCAACCTAAGATTAGGTTTGTACCTTATTGAGTACATGGAGTCGGTTGTACTCATACTACACTTCTACACCTTGCATGCAGATGTTGGTTGTTGATGTTGCTGTGTTCGTTGGGAGCTGGATCTGAAGATATACCTGTGTTCCGGTTATAGCTGCCTCTTGTTCATGGTAGCCTTAGATTCATAAAACTTTGTTTATGTAATTTTCAAACAGATAATGTATTACTTCATACCAGCTTTGTATACTTTATTCTTAAAAGCTCATGATTAGTACTATTAGTTCTTGGGAAAATGTATTAGTTTTATCTTTTTTTTTAATTAATTGCCTTATTAATTTCATTGGAATTAGATAGTTGGTAATTGGCTTACCTAGCGGGTTGGATTAGGTGCCATCACGACTAGATGGATTTTGGGTCGTGACAAGGTGGTATCAGAGCCCTAGGTTCATAGGTTCTACAAGTCATGAGCAAATGTCTAGTAGAGTCTTGCGGATCGGTATGATGACGTCCATACTTATCTTCGAGAGGCTACAGGGCATTTAGGATAATTTCCCATCTTTATTTCTTTATCGTGCGTAATTGATTCAGCTTGAAATATAACTCTTTGAATTCCTTCCACGCATTCGTGAGCGCATGTGAGCACTCGGTATCAGTTGTGTATCACCGGCTTGTGATCTCAGGGATGACGTGCGAGATGTGTATTCTGTGTTTTGGTGATGGGCCAGTGTGGAGGACTTGAGGCCAGGTTTAGACCGCAGCTTAAGCTCGGTAGCTTCAGTTGTAACTTGTACATTTGGACTCATAGGTCCGGTAATGTCTCTATGATTGGAATTTGTGGCGCGATGAGCAGTGGAATGGCTTTGTGATGAGTATGATGTAACTGCGGGATGTGTTAAGATGTTTTGAATATGACGAGAAGTGTTTCCTTGAAATGTAAAGGAAGGCCATTGGGTGCTTTATTTTCGTTTTGATATGACGTACAGTCTCGAGTGTGAATGTTTTGAAGGATCTTTCACGTTGTAAAATTTTGGAATAAATTAAATTCTCATGACTAGTTATTGAGTTTGGACCCAGAAAGATTAAGTGATTTCATAGTAATTGTAACTACGAAAGGGTATAACAAGGTACCAATTTGAGGCTAAACAGGTGGGTTATCCTCTGCGGAGTAATCTACGTAGGTATATTCCTTATAATGTGAGTGGAGAGTTTCTTTTCTGCTAGTAGGGCGTATCTATTGAGATTTGAATTTGAATCTGGTTGAGAAAGTTGACTTGAGTGTTAAGAGAATGAATGCGAGCTTAGCGGATGATTTGGGGTATTTTTATGGTTGGCATTGCATGAGCTTGAGAAGAATTTTCGTTGTACTGACTACGGTATTATGACAGTAATAAAGTATGGATATTGTGAGTTATCGAGTGTTTAAATTTATGGCTTGGAGCCAAGTGGGGGAGTCTGCTATTGACAATTTAATTCATAGTTATGTGTCAAATTTTTATTTTGGCCTGAGGCATATTTGGGAATCAGTGACGACTTGCAGAGGTGGAGTTAGAGAATGACTCGAGTAAGAAAAATCCTTGATACGGGTTATATTGCGCTTAATAAGTATATAAAAATCATGGGATGCGTGAGTTGCTATTTGTGAATGATCTAGTGCGCACGGAGTATGAATTTGATAGGTGGTCTTAAGGCAGGATTACCTATTTGAGTGATGTTGTGCTAATAGGGCACGTGTCTTTCAGCCTATTTGGGCGGTGTAATTTGGATTTGAACAAAGTGGGTGACTCTCGAGAAAGTTCCAATAAGAAGAATATAGTTGCTTATGGGTCGTATGGCATTAGGTTTGTGGGGTGAGTTGTAGTTAAATATCGTGGTATTTTAGCAAGGAGAAGTATCAATCTGAAGACAAATTTAGAAGGGACTCGGAGAAATAGGACAACTGGATAGTAGGCTGGACCAGTATGGTAATGGTAGGATTGGCCCTTTAGGTAATTACGATGTGGTAAGACTTTACAGATGTCTTGGTGGCAATATTCTTGGGTTTGGTGACCTGCGTGGCCATGTCGAGTTAGAGGAATTCAGTTCTAATAGCTTGGTTATGTACAAATGGATTTCAAAATGTTCTTGATGGTTTCTATCATGGTTTGAACTGGATATTTTCTACCGGTGTGGGGAACGTGTTGTGCATTGTGATTTCCTCTTAGAAAGAAGCAAGAAAAAGGTTTCTAACTAATAGGGTATGTAAATTGTTGGTGACTCAAAGTTGATAATGAGATTCTTGTGCTTGTCACATGATGGCATGATAGATACAGTGTGTTGTGCGGTATTAAAATCTACATATACGAGGTGGCAGTTCAGTCTTGAAGGGAAGGTCCCGAATTTTGGAAAACATGGTCAACTTCAGATATTTAGACATATGTTATAACTGCTCGGTAATCCCTGAGAAGGGTGCGAATTTCAAAAAGCGCATTGTGTTTTGATGTCATTAATATTACGGTACTCACCTGGTTGATAGACTGCTGATATTCAAATTATTGATATGTGGCATGAAAGAATTATGGAAATATTCTGAGTGGGATGATCGTGCATTAAGGATGTGATAGACGTTCGGACGGTAGAGATGGAATCATAAATAGTGATTCGTGTGTTCTATGGATTTCGAGACTGGGAGTTTACAGGAGCAATTGTTTCATGGTTGCGGACTGTGAAGTCGTGGACGAGGCTAGCTAGATGATAGTATGTATTATAACTCAGTCATTGTGGATTTTCGGAGGGTTATTTATCTATCTGTGGGTAACCGGAGTTGATTTGGGGGTCCATTGGTAGACCCAATTAGGATGCGTATTCTACACTGAGTCAGATTGGTTGGCTCTATACTGCTATTGTTGAGGGATGAGCCATTCGGTTGGTGTTGGAATTATTCGTGTTCTGAAGTGATCTCTGCGTTACTCTTCTATGCTACGAGGAGTTGTAATTCGTTGGCTATAAGCACGCCTGGTGCGGTTCTATTTGGGCTTTATAGCAAAATTTGAGCGAGATGAGTAATTGGGTATTACATGGTTGATAGCGTATAGGTTATGTTCTTTCGGGTTTTGTGTGGCATTTTGTCATCTGCTTCTCCATGGTTATGGTAATGCATTTTGAGTACTTGATGTCGGATTGCGCGTGGTTATTGATTTTGAGCATGGTGGCTGAGGTATTTCATATGGATCAGTGTTTGGATGGGGTCACACATTGCAGCGGAGTTATGTTGAGATATGATCCCTTGTGTTAGATTCATGTGTGTTGGTTCTACGGTGTGTGATAGGTTCTTAGCATTGCGTTGTGGTGGTACTTGAGGAGCTTACAGGACAATTCTCTCGTCTGAGTCATTTTCCATGGTTGAGTACATTTGAATTATTGCATATTGGTGCACGGATGGCACGGTTTGTGGCTCTGAGTTATATTGGTGTAGCATGTCTATGGGATAGTTGTGTTTAATAATATAAGGTCATTGAACCTAAAATGGGTACTATCAGGTTTGAAACAGTATATGTGGGAGGACGGCATTGAAAGTCGGCTTAGAAAGTGATTATGGTCATGTTTGGGGCGAGAGAGCTCCATAACTTGTTGATCTGATAAGGGGTTACAAGATTCTGCGTGTTTCTTTTATTATCAATAGTGTACGAAGGTTTTGGGACGAGGTTTTGTTCGATATGGGGTTTAATACTAGTACTTGGTTGGTTTGGAGTAGTTACTGTGATCAGGAATGGTGCTACGAGCATGTGAGTATGTAATACGTTAGGTGATTATATCTATGGTTATGGTTATGGCTCGATGCAACTTGTTCAGAGTCATACAGTTTGTAAATGTAAGATTCGTGCCTTGAAAAGAAATTCTAAGGGTTGGGAATTGAACCCCCAAGGTTTATGGGCTAAGGTTAAATTAATGATTTTCAGTTGTATTGTGTTGTTAGGCCTATATGGAATAGGGCGACGCGGGATCACCCCCGGGTATGTGCGTGGTAATATGGAATAGTGATTTGATGGCTTGGAAACAACTCTTGGCACGATCGAGGACGAACTTATGTCTAAGTGGGGGAGAATGTAACGACCCGGCTGGTCGTTTTGAATATTACAATGTCATTTCCACATTTACTGCTCTATTTATGCTTTATAGTTGTATTATGACCTATCAGATTAGTTACTTCAGGTCCGGAGAGATTTCGGAATGAATTAAGACACCTAGTCTCGTAATGGAAAGCTTAAGTTGGAAAAGTCGACCGGATGTCGACTTATGTGTAAACAACCTTGGATTTAAATTCTGATGATTCCAATAGCTCCGTGTGGTGATTTTAGACTTAGAAGCATGTCCGAAAAATTATTTGGAGGTCCGTATTGGAATTAGGCTTGAAATGGCGAAAGTCGAATTTTTGGGAAGTTTGACCGGGGGTTGACTTTATGATATCGGTGTTGGAATCTGATTCTGAAAATTGGAATACCTCTATTATGTCATTTATGACTTGTGTGCAAAGTTTGAGGTCAATCGGACTTGATTTGATAGGTTCTAGTGTTGTTTGTAGAAATTGGAAATTCCAAAGTTCATTAGGCTTGAATCTATGTGTGATTCGTGTTTTTAGTGTTGTTTGATGTGATTGGAAGGCTCGACTAAGTTTGTACGATGTTTTAGGACTTATTGGTATATTTGGTTGAGGTCTCGGAGGCCTCGGGTGAGTTTCGGGTGGTTAACGGACTAAATTTGGACTTAGAAGAAAAAGCTGAAGTTTCTGTCATCTGATGCAATCGTACCTGCGAAAATCATCCGGCAGAAGCGAGCTTGACAAGCACAGAAGCGGCAAGGGGCTGGCGAGACAGAGTGCACAGGTGCGAGCATTTTACCGCACCTGCAAGGATGCAAGTGCGAAAGGAAACGCGCATAAGCGGAGGGAGCATTATGGGCGATCGTAAAAGCGGGCATTTTGTCGCACCTGCGAGACCGCAGATGCGGCTAATCTGGTCGCAGGTGCGATAGGCCTG
The DNA here is from genome assembly GCF_000390325.3 of Nicotiana tomentosiformis. NCBI lineage: Eukaryota > Viridiplantae > Streptophyta > Magnoliopsida > Solanales > Solanaceae > Nicotiana > Nicotiana tomentosiformis. The sequence continues at coordinate 82,755,703 of NC_090823.1, read as the reverse complement.
GACAAAATAAAATTGGAGGAGTTCCGAGTTTTGCATTTTTGGACCTTTAAGCACGAGTTTTGGGGCAATTTTCAGAGAGAATGCAAGGGAAACTTGAGGTAAGTGATTTGTGATCATTTTTACTTCATAATATTGAATTATCATCGAATAATCCGACTAGATTACGTGTTTTTAAGGTGTAAATCGGGAATTTGAACCTTGGGATTTGAAAATAATATTTGAGGGTTTGGAGGTCGAGTTGAGGTCGGATTTTGGTAAAATTAGTACGGTTAGACTCGTGGTTGAATGGGCTTTCGGATTTTGTAACTTTTGTCAGATTCTGAGATGTGGGCCCCACAGGCAATTTTTGGAGTGTAATTTCGGATTTTATGGGAACATATTAATAATTCCTATTATTGTGTGGACTTAATCAAATTTATTGTGGCTAGAGTCGAGCCATTCAGAAGTTGATACACGCAGAATGGGATTTCTGGAGCATTTTAATCTTGCTTGGAATTGGATTCGTCTTTTTTGAGGTAAGTAACTCTTCTAATCTTAGAGCTGAGAGTATGAACCCTGAATATATGTATTATGTGAATTGTTGGGAGGTGACGCACATGCTAGGTGACGGGCGTGTGGGCGTGCACCATAGAAATTGTGACGTAATTGGTTCCGTGGAATTTTGTAGTCATAATCTTGGCATTTTCTATGTAGTTTTATGTTGTAAAGAAATTGAGCTGAAAATCATATTTAAAATCATGTTGAGACTATGTGCCAGTATTATTGAGACCCACAGAGGTCATATTGCTGTGAATTATTTTTTTAAATTGAAATTTTATACTCAGTCATATTTATTTCATTGCATATCATATCTCAGTCTCTGTTGTTATTTATTGATACATCATATCATCATTTTCGGGCTATTTTCATGACATTGTGAGCCCATGAGAGAGAGACTGGAGAGATTGATGACTGAGGGAGGCCGAGGGCCTGACTGTGAGGATATGTTTGGGACCGAGCTGCACGTCGCAGCAGGCTATGTTGGCTTTATATATATTATTATTATTATTATTATTATTATATGGATCGGGGATGCCCGCCTGCAGCAGGCTTTATAGGCTTTATATAGCTCTTGGGCTGAAGGAGCCCCTCCGGAGTCTGCACATACACCCCCAGTGAGTGCGGTTGATATTATTTAGGGATGGATCTTCCCAGGACATGGATCTTGTCCGAAGTATTATATACCTGGAGATGGATCTTCTCCACGGGCTAATTTGGCCCTACTCGGTACTGAGTGACTGATGATCAGTTGATGTGTATATTCCGGGATGGATCTTCCTTAGGCTGGATTAGCCATATACAGTACCGAGTGATTGAGCATGATGAGTGGAATGTGTGAGAAAGTGAGATTGAGTACTCTGAGATACATTGCATTGACATGCACACATGACATACATGCATAGAGATGTATTTTTCTCATGTTGTACGGTATCACATAATTCATGATTTCTCACACATGTTTACAGATGGGCATAGTGATGCATTTGTTTTACACGGGTTATCTGGAAAAAAAAATAAAACATCTTATTTATTATTGAAAGTATTTTGGGAAAATTATTGTTTTCAAACTTATTCATATTTTTTGCAACCCCGGTAAACGATTTAGATTTTCATTGATGTACCTGAAAGGCAGAACTATTTTTAGAAATCTTATTTTTGTTGAGCATTTGATTATTGAGTTATTTATGGTATTACTTGCTTTACGTTGTTATGGACTGTTGTGGACTATTGATTTTGGACCCGACCTTGGTACAAGCTCGTCACTACTTTCAACCTAAGGTTAGGTTTATTACTTATTGAGTACATGGGGTCAGTTGTACTCATACTATACTTCTGCACCTTGCGTGCAGATGTTGGCTGCTGATGTTGCTGTGTTCGTTGGGAGCTGGATTTGAAGATGTACCTGTGTTCCGGTTATAGCTGCCTATTGTTCATGGTAGCCTTAAATTCATAAAACTCTATTTATATAATTTTCAAACAGATAATGTATTACTTCATACCAGCTTTGTATACTTTATTCTTATAAGCTCATGATTTGTACTACCAGTTCTTGGGGAAATGTATTAGTTTTATCTATTTTCTTTTAATTAATTGCCTTATTAATTTCCTTAGAATTGGATAGTTGGTAATTGGCTTACCTAGCAGGTTGGGTTAGGTGCCATCACGACCAGATGGATTTTGGGTCGTGACATTTTGTCCTGCAGTATATATTTTGCTAATGAGTTTTTGTGAAACTTAAGACTTATACTTTTAGGCTTGAAATATTACTTTATATATATGAATACTTCATGCAGAAAGGTGTTGTTTTTTATTATATATATGTGTGTTCTTTTGTGTGTGTGTGTGTGTGTGTTAAAGATATATATTTCACTTACAGTTTTTTCTCGTTGAAGTGATTACATACTTTTTTAGAATGCAACCAAACATGTAAGCCGCCAACAAAAATGAGTGGTTTGTAATTCAAGCAATATATAAACGAGTATTTTTCAATCCAAGATCCTTTTTTATTTCTATGAAAACAATCACATTTCACCTATATTAATCAATAATGAAAGTCTAAATTCAGAATATCTATCTTCCTTTAGAATTAATTATTTTCCAAGGATTATTGAACATTGGAGTATTTTTCAGTGTGTTTCTTGCAGTATGGATTAGGTGCTGAAGAAGACAAGCAAGTTGTTCTGTTATGCCCAATTTATTTACAACGACTGCATTTGGTATACTTCAATCGTACTGATTCAGTCGCAGGGATATACCTCTTTTTTTGTCTTCTTCCTTGTAGAATCTCTACATCGAGAGGTTTTGTGATATGAGATTCTACATTTTATGGTATATCCCATGAAATTTGATCTCCCACAGTATTGGCATGCCCTTCATAAATTATGCACCATGTTTCCCTTGAATACCATTTTGAGTAGTAATAAGATTTCTGCAAATATCTCTTATTGATAGCAGCAATTGCGTGTGGACAGGGCAATTCATCAAGTTAGAATTTCAAGAAGTCACAAGTTCTCTTCTTTAAGTCTACAATGAATTCCATTCCTTCATTATTTATTCTAAACAACATTGAATCAAGGTTGAAAACCTAAGAAAAAATAAAAAATTAAAAACACTATATTAGAGTATTATTGCTTCAAAAGGACAAAGTATGAAGTTTTTTATCTGTAAGCACTAAATCACTGCAGACATAAAAAGCCGAAGTGAGTATGCATTAGTTAATTACTTCAGACAAAATATGCTGAAGTAAATTCTGAAGTTAATAAATATACTTACAAACATTTTGCAAGCCAAGTCTATAACGACCCGACCGGTCGTTTTGAGCTCTAGCACATCGTTCGGAGGTTTGAGGCATTGAGTAGCTTTACTCCATGTTTTATGACTTGTACGTGTGGTTGGAATCGAATTTCGGGAAGTTCAGAGTTGATTCGGATGGAAAATTCTAATTTTGGAAGCTTTAAGTTGGAAGAATTGACTAAGGTCTGACTTTTGAGTAACCAACCTCGTAATCGGGATTTGAAGGTTCCAATAGGTTCGTGTGATGATTTCAGACTTGAGCATATGTTCGGGTTGAGTATCAGGTGGCCCGGGAGCATTACGGCACTTATTGTGAAAAGTTGGCATTTTGAAGGTTTCATAATTTCCTAAGTTTGGCTTGAAGTGAATTTTTATGTTATCGATGTCCGCTTAGGGTTCCGATCCATGGAGTAGTTTCGTAGCATGATTTGTGACTTGTGCATAAAGTTTGGCATCATTCCGGAATGTTTTAATATGATTCAGACATGTTCGTCGAAGTTTGAAAGTTTGAAAACTTTAAAGAAGGATTTTGATCGTCGATTCGTAGTTTTGATGTTGTTTGTTGTGATTTGAGGCCTCGAGTAGGTCTGTTTGATGTATTGGGACTTGTTGGTAAGTTCGGACGGGGTCCCAGGGGCCTCGGGTGTGTATCGGACGAATCGCGGATCATTTTGGTGCTTGGTTGCATTTCTTAAGGGCCTGGGTACTAATGCAATCGCACCTGCAGAATAAAAGCCACAGATACGACTCCACAGAAGCGTCCAGGCTAGCACAGAAGCGGATTTACCGAGGAAGGCTGGGACCGCAGATGCGGTCGAGTTTCCGCAGAAGTGGAACTGCACCTGCGGATGAGGCATCACAGAAGCGTGGGCGCAGAAGCACTGGGGGGCGCAGGTGCGGTTGGCGATCTTGGCTGGATTCACGTAGGTGCAAGCTTGATGCCGTAGAAGCGACCATGGGATAGCAGATGTGAGGCATCGCTAGGCAGACTTGATATTTTACGGGATTTGGCCCATTTTCTTACATTCTCTCTTGGCTTGGGCGATTATTGGAGAGCTTCAAGGGGAGATTTTTTATCAACCATTGCAAGGTAAGTAATTCCCACACAATTTTAGTGAAATACATGGATTATATGTGGATTTAAACATGGAAATTAGTAGAAATTGTGAGATTTTGAAAAAACCCTAGAAATTGGTATTTTTGGAATTTGACCACGAAATTGGACATGGAACTTGGAATAAATTATATATTTGAGTTCGTGGTATTATGGGTATTGTTTATCTTCGACACTTTTCGAAACCCGGGCACGTGGGAGAGAGTTGATTTTATTAACTTTTCGAGCGGAGTTAGGAATATTTATGAATTGATTTAGTATGAGTATTAAAGTATATTTTTATTGGTTTGCACATTGTTAGACCAGTTTTGGAGCGGCTGGCATCGGTTTGAGGTGTTAGAGTGGTGTTGGAGCTGGTTATGGAGCTTCGGAGCGAGGTAAGTCTCATGTCTAACACTGTGAGGGGGAAGCTACCCCTAGGTGTTGTATTTGTTATGTTCTACTTGTTATGGGGGCTACGTACGCACGAGGTAATGAGAGTCTGTACGTAGCTAGATTCATGTTATGTTCGGGTAGACTTAGGTTCATGTCATGCTATAATTTTACTATTGGAGTTATCTTTGCTTGTTTAATTCCTTTATTTTACGTTATGACTTGAGACTAGACTTGCGTAAAGTGTTAGACTTTCTATTGTGAGGTCCATTTTCTTTTTATACATACACTCCGGTTGAGGAGGAAACTGCTAACTGATAGCTTGAGTTTATTGTTGAGAGGAGGTTGTACCACGTATTTATACTTATTTATTTCGTTTATTCACTCTGCCTCATGTCTGTTTACTTCCTATTGTATTTAATTTATTGGACCACTAGTAAGTTTCGATGTCGACCCCTTGTCACTACTTCTCTAGGGTTAGACTAGATACTTACTGGGTACGCGTTGATTTATGTACTCATGTTGCACTTATTGTGCAGGTCAATATATGTTTCCGGTGGTCCTCTAGGTGCAGAGGCACAGCTATTGCGGGGACTTTAAGGTGAGCTACATTCCATGTTACGATCTGCATCATACAGAGTCTCCATCAGAGTTATTTATATTCTCCTGTCTAACTTGTATCCCAGACGGATGTTGTATTTTTATTGTACTCCTTAGTAGATTCTCATGCACTTGTGATACCGGGTTTTGGGGGTTCCTACTAGTTATTCATTATTGTTGTTCACGTAAATATTATCTTTTTACCCTGTAAATTCTATTTTATACTATTTAATTAATGGAAATTATGGTTTCAAAAATAATAAAAATGAGTAATTAAATTGATAAATCACTGTTGGCTTGCCTAATGGCGGCGTTAGGCGCCATCATGACCTATAGTGGATTTTGGATCGTGACAGCTTGGTATCAGAGCTCTAGGTTCACTTAGGTCTCATGAGTCATGAGCAAGTCTAGTAGAGTCTTGCGGATCCGTAGGGAGATGTGTGTACTTATCTTCGAGAGTATACAGGGCTGTAGGAGTACCTCCCTTCTTGATTCCTCATCGGGCGGCTTGATTCCTTTGAGGCTTATGCCTTTATTTCCTTCCTACTCAATCTTATGCGATGTGGAGCGGGTGTTATCAATTGGGCATTGAGGAGTTGTAGTGGTACTGTAGATGTGGTGCATGATGTTTTTCCCTGCGGAAGGGGGTTCTATCGTTTCATGCATTGTATCAGTATTGCCTATAGTTTTGAGGCTACGCACATATTGCTATAATGTTCAAGCATTTTTATCGTGCAGTGTTGGCGTAATGGTAGGGTGTTTGTCTATGTATCGAGGCAGTGAATGACTCGAAAAGAGGATTTCTCAATGCATGGTTTAGGGGCCCAACATTTAATTCCAGCGAGGGAAAGACAATCGGTCTATGGATGTTCAGGCTTTGGTTGATGGAGTAGCGAGACTTGATATTTTTTAGCGTGGTGGAATTCTCATTTGTGATGTGGTGTCGTCATCCGTGTTTGAACGTATTAAGGTTCTCCTATGCTATGGTCTTCTTCGATTTGCTTTCCAGGCAGGGTGTTGTGAAGTGGTGCCTAAGAAGCGGCTATCAGAGATGGCAGTGTGTAGCGGTTTCGGAAATCGAATTGGTGTTACTAATGTTGGTGGCTCGGGAAAGATAATCTTCTAGGAGGTTTAGAGCTGGTAGCAATTTATTAGTTCAAGTTCTACAGGTATGGAATTTGATTTAAGGCAGCATTTGGGCAGTGATGAATGAGGAACAATGTGTGGGAGGTGTCTTGCACTAGTTGAATTACTAGCAGGTTAAAGTATGAAGAGCAGAGGTCGAGGAGTTGCTTAAAGGAGGTGGTTTAACCTAAGTGGGAGTGGAAGAGTAGCGTATGTATTTTATGGCAGGAAAGCCACCTGCCTTGAGAAAGTTTAGGGCAATTTGGGATTCGTGACGGAAGGTGATTTGGTCTATGGATGTTATTTGGAATGGTGCCTACTGTGCTGAGGAAGGTTGAATATGATGGAAAGAAGTTTGATTAGAGTGTTTAGGGGTGTAAGAGCTTGATTATCGTTATGAGATACGACATGACTTCGATTTTGGAATGTGTTGTTGGACTTTCAGTTGATGTCAACGGGGAATGGACGGACTTGTACAGCCGGTGGACGAGCATGGACTCAGGAGGATTTACTGATTTCGTAGTAATTGTACCCAGTGTAGTGCCGTTGGAAGATGTCGGTATGGAATTCCACATATGGGTTATCTCCTATGAGCAGGTTAGTGGTTGCGTGATTTCGATGAAGTTTCTACGAAGATATCTACTTGCTACCCAACAGAAGGTCGAATATGCGATTGTGACTGCTAATTCGGAATGTTCATGAAGAGTTTAACATGGGACTACGAGAAGTTTGGAAAGTCGATGGTGCGAGATCATGGTAATAGAGAAGGAGGAATCTTTGTAGGTTCTACATTATGTGATGGTATCTTAAAGCTAAGTGGGGGAGCCCACCGTCTACGATTGGATCGCGTGGTTATCTGCTTGTGCGGTTTCTGGTTATCGGTGCATTGGTAGATAATTTATGACTAAGAAAAGAAAACATCAGGGGTAACTCGAGCAAAGAACTTGATGAATGTGTGCTATATTTGGCCTTATTGATTCATGTGCAGGTTTTGGGAAGACTCGGAGTTTATGCTTCATATGGATGTGATGTATAAGGAAAAGAATTCATCTGGTTGCTTCTTTGGGAGTGTCCATGTGCTAACAGAGCGTTGGAATTTGATTATATTTGGGACCAGGTCAAAGTGGATGACTCTCAACAACGGTTCTAGTGGGTTCAAGAATTTAAGTGTAGTGCCTAAGAATTTTGGATCTGTTGTGTGGTAAAGGATCGAGTTTTGCAATGGATTATGAAAGGGGCTTGGGGTGTTCTATGTTATCATCGGGTCTGCAGTACAGTATTAGAGGAAAGGGAGAAATAGCTTTGGATTTGCGAACGGTCTTGCAGAATGGATGTGCCAGTGGAGATGTTATTGTGCGCTTGAGGAGGGTATGAGATGGTTCATGAGTATTGAGACGATGTGGTCTCGTGATTCGGGTCACTCAGGATGAGTGCGGATTGAGTTTGTTATATTTTGAATGGAGCTATTATTATTTCTAAGGTAAGTCAAGAGTAAATTAGGAGAAGTTAGTTCGGTTAGTGATGGTTTGAATTGACATGATTGTGGCAATGATCAGTTCCTTCGGCGTGTTAAGTTATACAGGTGGTTTGTGGTTGTATGTGCGGGCTTCACAGCCGCCAAAATTTGATTGATTTGGGAGGTATTTGATTGAAATGGCCTTGTTATGCGTAAATGGATCCCGGAAGAGTTATGGCGATTTAGATCACAACTTAAAGTTTGTATTTTCTGCAATTATGGAAATTTAGTTACGTGATGCAATGATTCTTCTAAAATGAGTTAAGTGAAGGGTTTCTAGCCAATGAAGTATTTATTCTACTAGTAGTTCAGGGGTATGATGAATTCTTGTACTCTCACGTAGCGGCGGGATAGGGACAGTAAGCGGAATGGGAATTGGAAGTTGAGGATCAAGGTTGCGGTTCGGTGTTGACAAGAGTGTCGTGAGCTTGGATGAGCAGGGAAGAATTCAGATGTTCAGAGTAAGCTGGCATTTTCTTTAGTGACACCTGAGAACGGTGTCATGTGTAAGAGGCTTTGTGTACTGAATGTGGATTCTTGATTTGCTTTACAACATTAGTACTGTAGGTGGTATGGAGGTGCAGACCTTGCTACCTGGTGCGGAAGGTTGTGGGAGCATATCCCATGGGGAAATCTGTATAAGTGTGACATGTTAGTCACTTGACTGTTAAAGATTGAAACCAAGTATGGAAATTTATGGTACTATCGTTAATGTGAGAGTTTATGCCTGGAAGGCGCTCTATTCCTTTGGTTGTGAATGGTGGGCATTTGTTCTAGATTGGGACGGCTGCTCGTGTGTGTTTTGAATTAGTCCATTGCAAATCCTTAAAAGGTTGTTGGCCCAGTATGGTATGATCAGAATCGACTTTAGGTCCGTCGATGGGTCTAATGTGAATGTGTGCTCTACATCAGCTCGGACGTTTTCGTTCAGCATAGCATTGTTTGCGGAGGGGTCTTCGGGCGTTGGATATTATTTTCGTCGTCAGCTATTCCATGTAATACTCTATTGTGCCATGTGGGTTATGAGACGACTTGATTATTCACACATGTGTTGTGATCCTGTGTAGCTTATGGTGTTATATGAGCAGGATGACTCTCGAGATGTAGGTCATTTATGACACCTTAGTTGTGCTTGGGTTTTGTATCATATGGCGCTATCCGTCTCCCCAGGGTTGTATTTTTGCACTTGGCGTGCTGGTGGTCAAAATTTGGTATTTCGTAGGTATAAGCATTTTGGCTTGATGGGTATTTTCGTATTTATTGTTATGTGTGGATCGGGTGGAATTCCACCACGGGTATGTTGTTTGGATCGGGTTGCACGCCGCAATGGTATCATGTTTGGATCGGGTTGCACGCTGCAACAGTGAGATGTTGAATACGATTCCCTATATCTATTTTGTGTATTGTGTTTCTCATTTTCCGAGAAGGGTTCACAGCATTTGTTCGACCGTTTTATTTGTTATACGGGCTGGGTAGTTCTTTTCCAGAGTTTGTTTTTCCTTATATATCATATTCGAGTTGTAGATTATTGGCGCATTGATGGTTTCATATGAAATCTTGGGCAGTGTTTGAGGTGGCTTATTGCTTGGGCAGCTTATACTAGGTGAGACGAGGTTATTGGGCCTGAAATCGGTGCGATCGGATTTGTGTAAAGTATATTAAAGAGCAAATATCATTATTCATTTCAAAATGAGGTAATAATTCTTGTCAGGAGGAGAGACTCCTTGATTTGTTGGTTCGGCAGGTGTTTATGAGTTTCTACACATCTCTTCCGTTGTGGCAGTATTGTGAGGATTGAAACCAGGCTTATACGAGCGTCGGGTAAGTGAATTTGCAGTTGTTGTTCTTGGGAGAGGTTGCCTTGGGCAAATGAGTGATGCGGTGTGTTGTGTGATGTCAGCATGGGTGCATGATCATGTGTGGGTTCAGCGTGTGGAGATTGAAACAGTGTTCGTATATTAGAATCAGGTCTGGTAGAGGAATTTGGAGGTTGGAATTTGGTTATAAGGCTTATTGACTAAAAAAAAGGGAGAATCTTCAATCTGGCTCAAGCTAATATGCTCAACTGGGTTGTGGTGGCACGGGTAGGTGTACAAGGTGTTGAACAGTGATTTCGAGGCAACTCCGGAGCAGTTCTTAGCACGTTCGAGGAAGAACGTATGCTTAAGTGGGAGAGAATGTAACGACTCGACCTGTCATTTTGAGCTCTAGCACGTCGTTCGGCAGTTTGAGACCTTGAGTAGATTCAATTCATGTTTTATGACTTGTACATCTGGTTGGAATCGAATTTTGGGAAGTTCAGAGTTGATTCGGATGGAAAATTCTAATTTCGGAAGTTTTAAGTCGGAAGAATTGACTAAGGTCTGACTTTAGAGTAAACGACCTTAGAATCAGGATTTGAAGGTTCCAATAGGTCCGTATGATGATTTCGGACTTGGGCGTATGTTCAGGTTGAGAATCGGGTGGCCCGGGAGCATTTTGGCGCTTATTGTGGAAAGTTGGCATTTTGATGGTTTTAGAATTTCCTAAGTTTGGCTTGAAGTGAATTTTTATGTTATCGATGTCCGTTTGGGGTTCCGAGCCTTGGAGTAGGTTCGTATCACGATTTGTGACTTGTGCATAAAGTTTGGCATCATTCTGGAATGTTTTAATATGATTCGGACGCGTTCGTCGAAGTTTGGAAGTTTGAAAATTTTAAAGAAGGATTTTGATCATTGATTCGTAGTTTTGATGTTATTTGGTGTGATTTGAGGCCTCGAGTAGGTTCGTTTCATGTTTTGGGACTTGTTGGTAAGTTTGGACAGGGTCCCAGGGGCCTCGGGTGTGTATCGGACGAGTCGCGGATCACTTTGGAGCTTGATTGCATTGTTGAAGGGCCTGGGTACTAATGCAATCGCACTTATAGAATAAGGGCCACAGATGCGACTCTGCAAAAGCGGCCAGGCTAGCGCAGAAGCGGATTTGCCGGGGGAAGGCTGGGACTGCAGATGCGGTCGAGTTTCCGCAGAAGCGGAACCGCACCTGCGGATGAGGCATCGTAGAAGTGTGAGCGCAGAAGCGCTGGAGGGCCGCATATGCGGTTGGAGACCTTGGCTGGATTCTCGCAGGTTCGAGCTTGATGCCGCATAAGCGACCATGGGACCACAAATGCGAGGCAACGATGGGTAGATTTGATTTTATACGGGATTTTGCCCATTTTATTTCATTCTCTCTTGGCTTGGGCGATTTTTGGAAAGTTTCAAGGGGAGATTTTCATCAACCATTGCAAGGTAAGTAATTCCCAAACAATTTTAGTGAAATACATGGATTACATGTGGATTTAAACATGGAAATTAGTAGAAATTGTGAGATTTTGAAAGAAATCTAGAAATTGGTATTTTTGGATTTTGACCACGAAATTGGACATGGAACTTGGAATAAATTATATATTTGAGTTCATGCTGTTATGGGTAAAGTTTATCTTTAAAACTATTCGGAACCCGGGCACGTGGGCCAGAGGGTTGATTTTATTAACTTTTCGAGTGGAGTTGGGAATTGTTATTAATTGATTTAGTATGAGTATTAGAGTATATTTTTATTGGTTTGTACATTGTTTGACTAGTTTTGGAGAGACGGACATCGGTTTAAAGTGTTAAAGTGGCGTTGGAGCCGGTTATGGAGCTTTAGAGCGAGGTAAGTCTCCTGTCTAACCATGTGACGGGGAAGCTACCCTAGGTGATATATTTGTTATGTGCTACTTGTTGCGGGGCCTACATACGCACGAGATGGCAAGAGTCCGTACATAGCTAGATTCATGTTATGTTCGGGTAGACTTAGGTTCACGACATGCTATAATTGCACTATTGGAGTTATCTTTACTTGTTTAATTCCTTTATTTTGCGTTACGACTTGATACTAGACTTGTGTAGAGTGTTAGACTTGCTATTGTAGAGATTTGATGCGCTACTTGATTTAGCTGCGGAATAATTGTGCTTCCCTTACGAATTTCTCTTGTGTTGTGCATTTTCATCGAAAAGCTTCCTTAAAGTTCATAACTCATACATTTATTCGTGAATGGGATCAAGGACCCTTTAAAGCTTCTTATTCTATTGGGATCGGGTTATTCGCCTCGGCAGTATAATATATACATCTATGGTTCGTGTCATTCGACCCTCGGCAGTGCACACATTATGATGGGATCGGGTCGTTCGCCTCAGCATGATTATGTATCACACTCTTATGGGAGCAGCCCGTTCGCCTCGACAATATAATAGATGTATCTATGGTTCGTGTCGTTCGACCCTTGGCAGTGCACACAGTATGATGGGATCGGGCTGTAAGCCTCGGCATTTCTATAAAATACTCTTATGGAATCGTGCGTAATATTTGACAAGAAGCCAGTGTATCTGTGAGTTTCCTGATTTGAATTGTGAGGTCCAATTTTTTTATATGCATACACTCCGATTGAGGAGGCAACTGCTAACTGAGAGCTCGAGTTTATTGTTGAGAGGAGGGTTGTGCCACGTATTTATACTTATTTATTTCGTTTATTCACTCTGTCTCATGTCGGTTTACTTCCTACTGTATTTGATTTATTGGATGACTAGTAAGTGTCGATGTCAACCCCTCATCACTACTTTTCTAGGGTTAGGCTAGATACTTATTGGGTACGCGTTAATTTATGTACTCATGCTGCACTTATTGTGTAGGTCTATATATGTTTCTGGTGGTCCTATGGGTGCAGAGACGCATCTATTGCGGGGACTTTACGGTGAGCTGCATTCCATCTTACAATCCGCAGCATACAGAGTCTCCATCACAGTTATTTATATTTTCATGTCTAACTTGTATCCCAGACGGATGTTGTATTTTTATTGTACTCCTTAGTAGATGCTCACACACTTGTGACACCGGGTTTTAGGGGTTCCTACTGGTTGTTCGTTATTGTAGTTCACGTAAATATTATCATTTTACCGTGTAAATTTTATTTTATACTATTTAATTAATGGAAATTATGGTTTCAACAGTAATAAAAATGAGTAATTAAATTGATCAATCACCGTTGGCTTGCCTGACGGCAGCGTTAGGTGCCATCACGATCTATAGTGTATTTTGGGTCGTGACAAAGTCTATCTTCTTATTCATCTCTTCTTCTGCCCATATTGATACTTTGTGAAAACTTTCATGTGTTGTTTTTCTCCATTCGTAAAACCATTGTCCCAACTTTTCTTGGATGAAATCTAACATTCTTAAAGCATGCATCTCTCTCGCTTTTAGTAAAACAAAATTCATTGATTCTACCATGTTTGTTGTCAGCATATCATAACGTCGCTGTGGGAACCACGATCGAGCCCATCTCTCTGGTGGCTCTTTCATTATGTAATTGTATGTTTTCTTGTCAACACTTTTGATCTGGGACATTAACTGATTAAAATCTTCACGTTTGTATGACCTTGCAGCGCTTTGAAAAAGATTTATTACCGTGCTTTTTGCATGTCTTTGCTTTAAATTCTTCTCAAAGTGATAGAGGCATATATCATAGTGAGCTTCAGGATAAATTTGTCTAATCCCATTTGCGATCGATTGGTTTCTATCTGATAAGAAAACCAGTTCACGGCGGACTTCAATTGCTTTTCTCATTTCCCCCAAGAACCAAATGTATGCCTCATTGTTTTTTGAATCTGCTACACCAAAAGATAGAGAAAAGATTTGATTGTTTCCATCCTTTGATACAGCAACAAATAGAACACCACGATATTTTGACTTTAAAAACGTTGCATCAACTATAATCACGGGTCTACAGTAACGCCAACCAGCTATTGATGTCGCAGAAGAAAAGAACATGTAAGAAAACCTGTACAGGTGAAATACAAAAAAAATAAATTATAAGGTGTGAGGTTTTCAAATGGGAACATTTGAAACTTCAGACTGATGGTTAGTATGTTTTTTCTTACCGATTCTGCTCATCTTTTTTTATGCTAGTGTACTTTCCTGGGTTTCTATGCACCATCATGTGTAGGTATGAAGGAAGAATATGGTAGTTCTCTTCCGGTGTTTCTTTTATACAAGCAATAGCTTTTTGAATAGCGCGCCATGCCTTGTGATATCCAATTTCAATTCTAAATTTTATTCATTTCACTTTCAACAAAGGTTGGTGTAACCTCAATCTTTTTATCCCTAACATGTTCTAAAATTTTCTCACTTATAAAATTTGATATAGCATGCTTCTGATCTGATTTTCTTGCATCAACCGAGCATTCATGGTTGTTATGAAATTTTATCACCCTTAAAAGTGTGGAATTTTTTATTCTGGTAGCACGTACATTCTAACCACATTTCTCCACGATGTATTTTAGCTCGTATCTCTTTGAACATGATCTAACCAGTGAATTCAACCTTTTGGTTTATCTCCAAGCTGCAGAAAAATTTAGTCATGCTCTTCTTGTTCTCAAAAATTGATCGTACTTTTATTTCCTCAGGCAATGCATCGTGCCTAAGTATTTTACAAGGTGGAGATTCTTTCAGCTTTCTCCTGACTCTTTTTCTTGATTTCTTAGAAGAAATAGAAGTTTTAGCAATTTCTTCAATTGTATCTAATGTTATCGGTATAATTTCTGTATTTTCTTCATCTTGGTTGTTGCTTATCATTGCAGGAGATAACAAAAAACATTGTTGGATTGTGTGTTGGTTGTCTTTTGCATTATTTGATGTCCTTTTTCTTGTTGGGCCTCACCAAACTGGTATGAATTTATTGTAGCGACAGGTAATTCTTGCAGTGTTCCATATTCTGAATCAGCTGTAATATTAGAAGGTTGTCGCTCGTTGTCTACTTCCATTATTGGATGTTTTACATCATGTTGATAATCAACAAGTTGTTTTGAATATATTGTATGTGCAAGAGATGGTTTGAATGTTGCAAATTCTAAAGTAGTTATATTGTCAAAAAGTAGTTGTATTTTTTCGACGATAAAATGACAATTCTTGAAGGCTGAATCAGTTGTTAGTAAATGTATACAGGTTCTGAGTTCTTCATCTGAAGTTACAAATATCCCTTTGCTTGTATTTAGTTTGATATTAAACCATATTTTTAGTGAATATTTGGTTGAATCAAAATCTGTGACTTCACTAATTTTCTTAAGGAAAGTATTGAATGATACTTGTTTATTAACCAGAACAAGTTTTGTATCATGATCTAAGTAGTTGTAATCAAAAGTCCACCTCCCATTGAAAGTAATAACAAGGCAAATCGAGCTCATCCTGCAGAATGAAAACTTCAGCATGTTTAGTGTGAAGTGTTAGGAAAATGACCAAAAATATTTAGTGTAATAATTACATTTCTCTAACATTCATGCACCCTTTACACTGGACATTCAAAATTCCTTTATGCCTTTTCATATACAATGCAAAAAACAATTTCGCCTATATAAATACGCTATGCCTTGTGAGTTTATTCACTCAAACACATATATTTTCAGTAGATAAAAAACAAAAGAGAGAAAAATAGATGTTGTCATTAGGCAAATCATTGACGAAATAAACAAGATATCATAGAGGCATTCGAGTTGAAACTCGATGAGTTCATAGACAAGTACGAAAGGGATTTGGAAATAATCAACACCAAGCTCGATAGGCTGGAGATGCTGGCCAGAGATGGCTCCTATGATAGTCTTGGAGCCGCTCGTGGGTCTGACGATGATGACGACGATGGAATGGATGTTTATTTATTTATTTATTTTTGTAAAATCCTTTTATTTAAACGGTTATTATCTTATTTTTAGTTTATTATGTAATTTTAATTTCTATTAATTTAGTTTAGTGAAATATTATATGTTTTTGTTTTAATCTTTTTGTGCGTTATTTTTTTATATTAATTCTCTTCAAACTAAAAAAATAACAGAAGGAAAAACATAATTTTTCATTCAGCATAATACTACAAAACTTCAGCATGTTTTGGTATGAAATTTTAGGAAATGAACTAAATAACTTCAGCATACATTAGCAAAGAATTATTAGAAAATTATATATTGCATGACAAAAACGTAAGCATTTTTAGTCTGAAGTTTTAGAAAATGAACTAAAAAACTTTAGCTTGTTTAGACTGAAGTTTTTGAAACATAATCTCCAAATATCATCAAGAGCAAACCCCAATCATCAATTTGTTAAAACAACAATAAATCTAATGAACCCATTTTACAATTAAAAAATGCCCTAAACAATAGTAAAAAATAAAGTGTCACAATAGCTCACCACCGTAAAACATCATAAACTACCTTAAAATTATATACTGCAGGACAAAAACTTAAGCATGTTTAGTATGAAGTTTTAGTAAATAAACTAAAAAATTTTAGCATATTATAGACTGCTTGACAAAACTTCAGCAAGTATTGGTATAAAATTTTATCAAATATACTAAATAACTGCAGCATCCATTAGCATAAGGTTTAGTTTCAAAGTGAAACAACTTCATGCTACATTAGCATGAAGTTTAACCTTTAACGTGTAGCATGAAGTTTTAGCTTTAATGTAGTTTTAGCTAAATTTTAATTTCTGTTAATGTAGTTTAATGAAATATTATATGTTTTGTTTTAATCTTTTTGTGCGTTATTTTTTTATATTAATTATCTTTAAACTTAGAAAATAACAGAAAGAAAAACATAATTTTTCCTTCAACATAATACCACAAAACTCCAGCATGTTTTGATATGAATTTATAGCAAATTGTAACGACTCAGCCGGTCGTTTTGAGAATTTAAGTCTCGTCCGGCAGCATAAGGCCCTGAGCAGCTTCGTATTATATGCCTTGACTTACGTGCGTGGTTGAATTCAATTATCGGGTGATTCAAAGTAATTTGGGACACTTATTCCCTAAATGAGAGCTTAAGTCTTAGAATTTGGACCGTAGTCGGAACTGTGTGAAGACGGATCCGGAATTGAATTTTGTCGACTCTGTTAACTCCGTTGAGTGATTTTGAGCTTAGGAGCCCATCCGGAATGTGTTTTGGAGGTCTGTAGTATATTTAGGCTTGAATTGGCGAAAGTTAGATTTTCGGCGATTTCGGCCGATAGTGGAAATTTTGATATCGTGCTTGGAATGGATTTTCGAAAGTGGTTGTGGGTTGGTAGTGTCATTTGTGACATGTGTGTAAAATTTGAGGTCATTCGGACGTGGTTTGATAGGTTTCGGCATCGGTTGTAGGAATTTAAAGTTTCAAGTTCTTTACGTTTGAATTGGAAGGTGATTTTAGCATTAGTTGATGTAATTTGAGGGCTCGACTAAGTTCGTATGGTGTTTTAGGATTTGTTGGTATGTTTGGTTGAGGTCCCGGGGGGGTCGGGTGAGTTTCGAGTGCTTAACGGATCAAAAATTGGATTTGTGTTGCTGCTGAAGTCTTCAGGCATCTGTCATTTTCGCACCTGCGGTGGAGAGACCGCAGGTGCGTGATCGCACAAGCGGGGAGGCAAGCGCAGAAGCGGAAAAATGAAAGAGTGCCAGGGGTTGTAGGTGCGAGGTGAATTCCGCATCTGTGATGCCCGCAGATGCATTAGGGTCACGCAGGCGCGGAGGAGATCGCAGAAGCGAACAATAGTCCGCAGGCGCGCACTCACAGGTGCGGCCCTTTTTCCGCAGAAGCGGACCCAGCCCTCTTAAGCCGTTTCCACACCTACGAAGGAAATTCCGCAGGTGCGGCGTCACAGGTGTGACCCAAGGTCCACAGATGCGGAATAACTGGGGTAGAAAAGGGGCAGATTCGAGGGTTTGAAATTCACTTCACAAATTTGATTGAGAGCTCTGTAGAAAGCGAAATTTGGAGAGATTTTCGGAGGAAGTTTTTGGATAATGATTCTTAACTCCCTTATGGTTATATTCCACTAATCTATGCTAGAATTCATCGTTTAAATTCGAATTTGGGGTGAAAAAATTAAGAAAAGTTCTTAGGCCGAATTTTGGGGTTTTGATCGAGATTTTGGTGTCGGTTTTTAGTAAATTTGATATGATTAGACTCGTGAGTAAATGAGCTTTCGTATTTTATGACTTTTACCCGATTCCGAGACGTGGGCCCGTATCGACTCTTCAAGGCGAATTTTGAAATTTTTATTAAAGTATTGATTTAATTAATTAGATGAGTCTATTATAATTGTAAACATGATATGTAATTGCTTTTGGCTAGATTTGGGCCATTCAGAGCTGGATATTCATGGAAAGGGCATTCTTACGGATTGATTGAGCTTGACTCGAGGTAAGTATCTTGCCTAACCTTGTGTGGGGGAACTACCCCTTAGGATTTGAGTCATCTATGTTGATTGTAGTCTGTGTACGCGAGGTGACGAGTGCATGCTCGGACTTATTTGTGGAAAGTTTGCCTTTTAGGGTTCTTATGTTCTTATATTCACTGTGTATGATGTTGTTTTTGATACGTTTGAATTCCTATTTGCTAGTTTTACCTCTACATGCTTTGATTAGATATAATTGCTTTAGGATTCACTCTTATTGTCTATTTGATCCTTATTCGACTTAACCAAAGATTTTACCTCTTCTATTGTCGTGCTATATTTTTCATAACTGCTTATCTTTAATTGAAATCATTATTTTCTCATCCTATAATTGTTTAGTCTTAATTGGAGTTATGATTATCTTCCGCTGCTTATCCTTACTTGAATTGTTAAATTTTTCTCGTAATTGCTCAACCTCAAAAGGAGTTTAGATAACCTATATCTTAGTTGACTTGCCATTATTTGGAACTATTTGACTCGTGTTGGCTTCTTATTGTTGACTTGAATATTGTGGAATTGTTGTTACATTTTTTTCCCTTGTTAAGCTGTTCTCCTTGTGCCTAGCATTCTTTACTGTGGTTATTCCTTGTGAATGAGTTCTACCGTTCTTGTGATTTAAATTCTTGAGTTGATTTGCTCGGCGTACCTTGCATTTCTGTCATTGTTGCTTTTGTACTCGTTGTGGTGATGTACGAGGTTTCTGTCGTGTTATAGTTGTTATCTCTGTTGTCAGTACTGCATATTTAAATTGGGACTACGGACGTATTCCGGGAGATCCCCCATCACTACATATTTAAATTGGGACTACAGACGTATTCCGGGAGATCCCCCTGTCTTGCATATTTACTTTGGACTACGGACGTATTCCGGGAGATTTCCCAGCACTGCATATTTATTTTGGGATTACAAACATATTCCGGGAGATCTCCAGCACTGCATATTTAAATTGGGACTATGGACGTAATCCGGGAGATCCCCCAGCACTGCATATTTAAATTGGGACTACAGACGTATTCCGGGAGATCCCTCTATCTTGCATAATTAATTCGGGACTACGGGACGGTATCCCGATAGATTTCCCCTGTGGTTATATCTATATTCGGAGCTGCTAATCTTTCGTGCTTAGGTGTCACAGGGTGACTTATACTCGAAGGATATTACTTGAAGAGTTTATATTTGAAAGATTTTATCTTGAAAGAACTATGTTTGAAAGATATTTATTTGAATGAAGTATATTTCAAAAATAATTTCTTATTGGAAAGGATTATATTCTAAAGACCTCAATTTAAAAAAAAACTTACGGGTGAGAGTTTACACTTGAAGGATTTGACTAATTTATTGGGGTTGTTGGCTGAGACATGATGTGAAAACTATTGCAGCTGCTGAGTTACTACTTGCCTTTACTGTATTATGATTTCTGGATTTGGGTTGTGTTTTTATTCATTCTTCTGCGTCTTATTCTGGTGTTCCACTGTTACTTCCTATTTTTCCTTCCTTATTGCAGTTGTTATGTCGTTAGCCATATCGTGGGGTCCTTAGATAGATGTCATGTTCTGTCATCTCAATACTTATGCTTGTTCAGTTTATTAGACCAGTGGGTGTCTTGCCTAGTCCTCGTCACTACTTCACTGAGGTTAGTTTTGATACTTACTGGGCACTGCTGTGGTGTGCTCATGCTACTCTTCTGCACATTTTTTTGTACAGATCCAGGTAATTGTTCGTTAGCTAGCGGTGTGGACTGTTGTTGCGGAGACTCAAGGGAAATCTACCGCTGCGTTCGCAGGCTTCGGAGTCACCTTTAACTTTTCATTTGGCACTGTTTATTCTTATTTCTGGACAGTTGTATTTAGAAATTTTCTAGCAAACACTCTATAGAGCTTATGACTTGTACTACCGATTTTGGAAACTATAGGAGATTCTATTTAAATAATGTTGTTGTTTTAATTATTGTTAGGCTTACCTAGTCCTTAAGACTAGGTGCCATCACGATACCCGCAGATGCGTTAGGGTCACGCAGGCGCGGAGGAGATCGCAGAAGCGGACAATAGTCCGCAGGCGCACACTCGCAGGTGCAGCCCTTTTTTTGCAGAAGCGGACCCAGCCCTCTTAAGTCGTTTCTGCACCTGCGAAGGAAATTTCGTAGGTGTGGCATCGCAGGTGCGACCCAAGGTCCGCAGATGCGGAATAACTGGGCAGAAAAAGGGCAGATTTGAAGGTTTGAAGTTCACTTCACAAATTTGATTGAGAGCTCGGTAGAATGCGGAATTTGGAGAGATTTTCGGAGGAAGTTTTTGGGTAATGATTCTTAACTCCCTTATGGTTATATTCCACTAATCTATGCTAGAATTCTTCGTCTAAATTCGGATTTGGGGTGAAAAAATTGAGAAAAGTTCTTAGGCCGAATTTTGGGGTTTTGATCGAGATTTTGGTATCGGATTTTAGTAAATTCGATATGGTTAGACTCGTGAGTGAATGAGCTTTCATATTTTATGACTTTTACCCGATTTTGAGACGTGGGCCCGTGTCGACCTTTTAGGGCGAATTTCAAAATTTTTATTAAAGTATTGATTTAATTAATTAGATGAGTGTATTATGATTATAAATATGATATGTAATTGCTTTTGGCTAGATATGGGCCATTCAGAGCCGGATATTCGTGGAAAGGGCATTCTTACAGATTGAATGAGCTTGACTCGAGGTAAGTATCTTGCCTAACCTTGTGTGGGGGAACTACCCCTTAGAATTTGAGTCATCTATGTTGATTATAGTCTATGTACGCGAGGTGACGAGTGCGTGCTCTGACTTATTTGTGGAAAATTGGCCTTTTAGGGTCTTATGTCCTTATATTCACTGTGTATGATGTTGTTTTTGATACGTTTGAATTCCTATTTGCTAGTTTTACCTCTACATGCTTTAATTAGAGATAATTGCTTTAGGATTCACTCTTATTGTCTATTTGACCCTTATTCGACTTAACCAAAGATTTTACCTCTTCTATCCCCGTGCTATATTTTTCATAACTGCATATCTTTAATTAAAATCATTATTTTCTTATCCTATAATTGTTTAGTCTTAATTGGAGTTATGATTATCTTTCGCCGCTTATCCTTACTTGAATTGTTGAATTTTCCTCGTAATTGCTCAACCTCAAAAGGAGTTTAGATAACATATATCTTAGTTGACTTGCCATTATTTGGAACTATTTGACTCGTGTTGGCTTCTTATTGTTGACTTGAATATTGTAGAATTGTTGCTACATTTTTGTTTTGTTTTCCCTTGTTAAGTTGTTCTCCTTGTGCCTATCATTCTTTACTGTGGTTATTCCTTGTGAATGAGTTCTACCATTCTTGTGATTTAAATTCTTGAGTTGATTTGCTCGTCGTACCTTGCATTTCTGTCATTGTTGCTTTTGCACTCATTGTGGTGATGTACAAGGTTTCTGTCGTGTTATAGTTGTTATCTCTATTGTCAGCACTGCATATTTAAATTGGGATTACATACGTATTCCGGGAGATCCCCCAGCACTGCATATTTAAATTGGGACTACAGAAGTATTCCGGGAGACCCCCCTATCTTGAATATTTACTTTAGGACTACGGACGTATTCTGAGAGATCCCCCAGCACTGCATATTTATTTTGGGATTACAAACATATTCCGGGAGATCTCCAGCACTGCATATTTAAATTGGGACTATGGACGTAATCCGGGAGATCCCCCAGCACTGCATATTTAAATTGGGACTACAGACGTATTCCGGGAGATCCCTCTATCTTGCATAATTAATTCGGGACTACGGGACGGTATCCCGATAGATTTCCCCTGTGGTTATATCTATATTCGGAGCTGCTAATCTTCCGTGCTTAGGTGTCACAGGGTGACTTATACTCGAAGGATATTACTTGAAGAGTTTATATTTGAAAGATTTTATCTTGAAAGAACTATGTTTGAAAGATATTTATTTGAATGAAGTATATTTTAAAAATAATTTCTTATTGGAAAGGATTATATTCTAAAGACCTCAATTTAAAAAAAAAACTTACGGGTGAGATTTTTCACTTGAAGGATTTGACTAATTTATTGGGGTTGTTTGGTGAGACCTGATGTGAAAACTATTGCAGCTGCTGAGTTACTACTTGCCTTTGTTGTATTGTGATTTCTGGATTTGGGTTGTGTTTTCGTTCATTCTTTTGTGTCTTATTCTGGTGTTCCGCTGTTAATTCATGTTTTTCCTTCCTTATTGCAGTTTCTATGTCATTAGCCATATCGTGGAGTCCTTAGATAGATGTCATGTTCTGTCATCCCTATACTTATGCTTGTTTAGTTTATTAGACCAGTGGGTGTCTTGACTAGTCCTCGTCACTACTTCACCGAGGTTAGTCTTGATACTTACTGGGCACCGCTGTGGTGTGCTCATACTACTCTTCTGCATATTGTTTTGTATAGATCCAGGTAATTGTTCATTAGTTAGCTGTGTGGACTGTTGTTGCGGAGACTCAAGGTAAGCCTGCCGCTGCATTCGCGGGCTTTGGAGTCACCTTCAACTTTTCATTTTGCACTGTTTATTCTTATTTCTGGACAGTTGTATTTAGAAATTTTCTAGCAGACACTCCATAGAGCTTATGACTTGTACTACCGATTTTGGGAACTATAAGAGATTCTATTTAAATAATGATGTTGTTTTAATTATTGTTAGGCTTACCTAGTCCTTAACACTAGGTGCCATCACGATACCCAAACGGAGGGGAAATTGGGTTGTGACACAAATGTATTAAATAACTTCAGCATGTATTAGCAAAAAATCATTAGCAAATTACATACTGCAAGACAAAAACTTAATCATGTTTATCGTGAAGTTTTAGCAAACGAACTAAAAAACTTCATCTTGTTTAGACTGAAGTTTCGGATAAAACTCATGACAAAACTATAGATTGCAGGACAAAACTTCGGCATGTTTTAGTATAAAGTTTTAGCAAATGAACTAAATAACTTTAGCATGCATTAGCAAAAAATTCTTTAGAAAATTACATACTGCAGAACAAAAACTGAAGCATATTTAGTCTGAAGTTTTAGTAAATAAACTAAAAAACTTCAGCATACTATAGACTTCTTGACAAAACTTCAGCAAGTGTTGATATGAAGTTTTATCAAATGAACTAAATAACTTCAACATCCATTAGCATGGAGTTTTAGCTTCAAAGTGAAACAACTTCATGCTACATTAGCTTGAAGTTTTAGCTTTAATGTGAAAAAACTTCATGCTACATTAGCATGAAGTTTTAGCTTGTATTTGATTAAAACTTCAGACTTCAACGTGAAACAACTTTATTCTATATCTTTCATGCATTAAATTTGAAGTTTTAAATTTTTTTTGAAGATCTACAAGTGAAAATTTCATGCTATATCCGTCAAACAACTTCATGCAAGTGTGATTAAATGAGCATAAGTAAAAATATCTATAGGCGTTAATTGAATTCAGATTTTATTTTTTAAGTTTAAAACTTAAAAAGCATGACAAATTACGAAAATAATTGCTGAAACATATATCATGAAGATCAATCAGTTTCACAAACTAATTCGAATTCTGAAGATGAATTGCAATCCTTACAATGTATTTTATAATTTTGAATTCGGAATATGAATTTGGTTCAAGTTTCTGGTTTTTTGATAAAGCTGCTGAGAGGAGAGGGGATCTTCAACCAGGATTGAGGAGGGACGGATTGATGAAGGAGATCTTTATTCACGAATGAGGTTGTAGATCACGCGATTAATGCGTGATACAACTTTTATATCTTTTGTCAGGGGTACAATTTTTATATTATTACGAATTTTTTGTCAGCTGGCTATGAAATCAATAATTTTTAAAAATAGGGTACATGGTTAAAGGTTGCACAAATATAGGGTACGACTGCAAATCCACCCATAATTTTGAGACAGTTTCATAAGTGGGCAATATTTAAGAATTAAATAGACATGCCTAGCACAATTACTTAATAAACAAAGGAGCAGCAAAATAGTTACAAAATTAGCAACAAGCAAGAAACGGTATCCGCAAATCTCTCTCACCCAACACATCAAACCTTTCCTATTTAATAAATATTCATTAAAAGGGACCAGATCCCATCTAGTTGCCTCTTTTATATGTGTGCGCAAATTAACGATTTTAATTTATTATTATACGTATGTAATAGTTGTCTCAATTTATATGCATTATTCGTTGTTGCATATCTAAATGATTGTGTTTACTTATATACATGGAATAATGTGTATTTAAATGTGATTTTAAGGAGATATAAACTTAAAATGCATGTCAAAGAAATTGCATAATAATGGAATAATTTTTATACAATGTATAATAATGATATAATGTGTATTTAAAATGTGAATCAAAATATATAAATTTAAAATACATATTATATAAGTTTAAAATGCATGTCATATAAATAGTATAATAGTGAGATAATTTTTATACAATGTATAATAATGATATAAGGTGTATTTAAATGTGAATTAAAATATATAAATTTAAAATACACAAAGTCAAAAGTACCAAATCTAATAATGCAAAAATACACAGTATATATATAAACTAGGAAAGTTTATAAAAGAGGGGAAGACTCCTTCGAGAATGATGATATATAGAAAAGAGGGAGTGGTGGGAGGGGGTATCTTTGAGAGAATCCAGTGAGGAATCGAAACATATTCCTTAAAAGTGAGATACTAATCCCGCAATTTGTGGAGTCCGTTTATTGCTTAATCTACGCATAAAATTTAAAACCTGCTATACTTGTAAAAAAGGCTATTAATGGAATAAACAAAAAATAATGTTATTAATAAAAATATTATTAAATACAAGATTATCCGTGTAAAAATGGGTCAGAAAGCTCAAAGTCCAGGCCCATTATCCATTTCCGGCCCAACCTCAAACCATCATACATCGAACCCATGTTCAAGAAAAGAGCAACAGCTGAAAAGGGAACTAAAATGTTGAAAAGCTTCCAAGTGGAATATGGGAACACGAGAGGTATACGAAGAAAAGCTGAAGAGAGGAAATCTCGATTATGATCCTACAATCAAACCTGGCCTCGGCTCTGCTCGATGCCCTCGTTGTCTTTCTCTCTTGAACCCCACTTCGGTACGTAACATGTTTTACTCATTGTTGTGTACCTGTAATTGTATTACATCTTGCCTATTACATGTTTGATGAAATGCCTAGCTAGTAATTCGAGCTGTTTCTGTTTGATTTGGGTTCAGAAAAGTGGAGAATGGGCGATTACTCCTGTACTGCACGATGTCACGGCTGTGGTAAGTATCCGCTATGTCTTTCATATTTTCTCTGCTTCGACAAAGAATGATGGTATTTGAACTACAAGATCAAATATCTAAGATTTTGTTATAATAAAAGTTACATAAGTATTAGAAGTCACAATTTTCATAATTAAACATATTTGAAAATGTATGAAACAAATTGTAGTCAATGGAAGAATGTTTGACTCTGTAAATAGTAATTTGTGTCATATAAAATGAAATAGAGGAGTATGAAAGAATGTTTGACCCTCAAAAAACTTTTGCGCCAACACCTTTTTCAAGTTTTGATCAGTTGTGTTCGTTTGATAGTGCTTGCAAAGAAAAAAGTTACCTTTTTAACATTAAAAAAGAACTTTGAATTTTGTTTTTCAGTTTTTTCTTTGGAAAACTTGAAAATCACCTTTTAGGAGTCCATCAAGTTTTCCAAAAACTCTAAGAAAGTCCTCCCAAAGAGGTGAATTGGATAAAAATGTTTTTGAGTCTCAAGAGCTCTTAATGTTATATGGATGTTTTGTATATTTAAAGATCTTTTTCATAGTAACTTGGAATTCAGTTGAGTTCAATGCAGCGGAAAGTTGCTATTGTAACCCGTGGGATGAGTTTCATTTTGGAACATTTTCCACCCAAAATCTGAAAGAAGTCACGAATTACTTTGTTAACAGTCGACACTCTATATGGGATTCCTCACGAAGCGTAAACTTATACCTAAGGCTGGAATAATAGCCCTCGTTTTACTAATCAAAAGTTTTATAACCAGTTGGACAAGGCTACTAAACCCCTGAGCGAAATAGAGATATAGAGCAATCATAATATGAAGAGCTTTTACCTGTTAATTAAAGTAATACTTTACCTTTGATTAGGCTGGCTCTGGAATTGGTGGACTGCTCAGTGCAATTCATGGTTTCAATACAGGCATGATTGATGTATTATGGCTTCTGTGCTTACCTTTTTTATCTTTATTTTGTTCTCTCTTTCTATTAAATCATGGTTGAAATCTTAAACTAAATATTTCCTTCTCTTCTAAGTTTTATCTTAAGAATTCATGGCTGAAGTCTTTAATGCAAGTATCTCTTCAGGTATCCCTTTCGTCCAGAGACATGTGAAGGGACCAAAGTGGCTTCCATTTGTTATAGGGGTAGGCATTTACACCGCTTTTCTGTTCCTTAACACTTCTCTTGTAGTCTCCCTGATTTTCATTGTATTCTTGATTTGTTCTTTTCTCTGACTATCTATAGCGGACTACAATTGGCATGTTATTTACAGCTCCCTTCCTCTCACATTTTCTGTTTACCCTTTTCTTCAATGGTTTTGCTATTGCAGCTTCCTCCACTTCTCATGTTCTCTTCAGCAATTGCGGCAGTTGGAGGTGATTTTCTGAAGTTATAATTACATTTTAAGCTTTGTTCTTTCCATTTTGTATGTGTTATTCTATAATGAAAAAGTTGCTATGATACTCAGCAGCTTTACATTTTCTGTTTTCTCTTAAATAAGTAACAGTAAGCAGCAATACTTCCTTATTCACTGTTGCTTAAAAGTTGGTAATTTGAAGGCTAATGTCAATCATGGGGGTGTTAAATATTAAAAAAAAATGTCAATCATGGGGTTGCTAGGATGTATATTGGGTGTCTCTGCTGAAGTTTTCTTTTCTCTATCTTAGTATAATTGGATTATTACTTTATCCCTTGGGTGTTGTGAATAATCTAGCAAAAATAAATCTTTCATCTGCCCTTTGTGGAATCTGAAATTGTTGGTGATATTTTAAATCCCTGCTATAGTTACTTTACTTCTTAATAAACTGTTATAAACTTTTAGAATGAACATCGCTAAAAGAATGCTTTAATCACGAAGACGTGCTTGATCTGTTTCTTGCAATACGTTGAGTAGAATCAATTTGGTTCCTTAAACTTGACAAGAACATAGTTAATGTGCTGCTAATATTGAGGCTTGTCTAGAATTTTACAAAACTCATAACATTCATATCTAATAGAATTTGTCACTTGGTTTTTCTTCTCCACTTTCCATTTTACTTGAGAATTTAGCGAATTAGGAGAGATCGGATGGAGATACATAAGATGGATGCAAAAAGCAAGAGAAGAAGAGAAGAACAATCTTAGAAATCCCACTTTGATATAGTTGGATAAACTTTGAACGGTCAAAGTAGGATTTATTTTGCCAATTTGATAGCCTACACATTAATGTTCAGTCTATTGACAAATACATATATTATTTGGCAGCCAAATATGGCACTCCACTTGCTGGGATCCAAGATTCACCCTGCATGAAATTTCTTACTATAAATGGACTTGCTTCATTGGCATCATATAACACATGAAAGCCAGGCTGATGAAAAGTAAAAGTGATCCCATTGACGGATCTGATTCATATGTCACCCCCTTCTACAAAGACATCTACCAAGCTATTAAGGAGGTTTTATCTAAAATTAGGCAATTAAAATTTTACGTGAAGTCTTAGTTTTATGTGAAAAAAAGTTTAGTATGATAAAAATAAACAAAAAAAAAATCTTATTATGATAAATGAAGTCCTAATTGCACCTTTTCTTCAAAAATAACTATCTTACTTTTATTATGGATTGTCCCACGTTCTCTTTTCTAGAGGGGAAGCTTTTTCCTATATATTATTCTTTTCCATATCTTATGATAAAAAGGTAACATGTACTCGCTTTCACACTCAAAAGATATTCAAGTTACTGTGAATTGGATTGTGGGAGTAACAGATATTTGGTTTCAGCATACATGCAGCTACAAACTTTGTATAGTGCTATAGAAATTCTGAACTTCCTTGTATTACATTAATTTTTATGCCTTTTTCATCATGTTATCTTAGTACCTATGTCAAGTAAAAGTGGGATATTTAAAAGAAACGGAAAAGCATACAAAGCTCAACTGAAATAATTCTTTGAGAGAAGAAAAAGCTGCATCGCAATTGTAAGTTCTGTGGCCAAGTGGTTGACAAGGACGTTTGAAACCATGTAAACAATAGATTAAAGCACCGTTTCTTTGCCCTACAGCTCAATATCAAAGTGAACTAGTAGACAGAATTCATGCATTCAGATCATAGTTGAGCAACCTTTCTGTTATGCTAAGGTTAATTGTCGTCTTCAAACCTTTTGATATTTACTCAGCATCGCTTGATGTGAAATATTTCCTGCTATTAGGATCTTTTTGGTGCTGTAAGTAATATAGAGCACTCGAGTAAAAGAGGCATGGTTAGGACGAACAATAGAGTCATGCCAGACACAGTCAAGGACGCGAAGATTCAATAACATTTACAATAATCAAAGAGCTTTTTCCTTGCTGATTATCTTATTTATTGATTTTTAATTTGTAATTGACCAGATTAATGTGTAATCGTGCATTACAGGATATGCACTTCCGAAGTTTACTCAACTTACGGTGACTTCATATTATGCTGCTTCAAGTGCATCACATTACGGAATATCGTTGCTTACCAGACATATTGAGGAGGCCCATACTTCTGCTGCTCAACGTGAAAGACTCAGCTGATTCACTCGAGATGCACAAAATCGGAGCTAAACCTTACTTCAAATTCTGCCACAAATTTATATTTTTCTGGAGCAACTGTTAATCGAAAGATGTTTCGGTGCTGGGGTGATTTCTTAGGTACATCTTTTTGATCAAAGAAATAGTTTTTACTTTGTAATAATAGGAGAGCTTGTGCCTAGGAATGTTCAAAACATTCGTGCTTCACTTGTTAACTGCTAAAGAATATTTCATGCTGAATAATTTGGTAAATAGCCTAAACGGCATAATTATTGGATCTTGCATCTAAGTGCTTCGTATTAGAACTGAATGCCTCTGTAGATTGTTGCATCCTCATCGGTGTTTGATGGAGTTGACAGTGACAAAGAGCCTTTGTTCCAGTTATATAACTTTTTGATTACCAGCAAATAATTGGATGAGTCCTCTAATTCATATTTAAAACTCATGTTCTACTTTCACATTATTGTACTACTGTCAAATAGTTGTAATTTGGTTGTATGTGGAATTTCATCACTGCTATGATGCTCATCAGCTTGTTTTGAAAATTGTTACAGAATAGACCATAATCTTCTTCTGCAATGATTACATTATTATTCTATCTACTGAATTTTAAGTTGTTGTCACGACCCAAAATCCAAACCGTGGTGATGGAACCTAATCCAACCCACTAGGTAAGTCAATTAACAAAATAACATAATAAAATAACACTGATGTAAATTAAAGATGAGATAACTGAATTTTATACAACTCCCCAAAGACTGGTAGTACAAATCACGAGCTTCTAAGATTTAGAATTTACAAAGATGATATGAATTGGTATGAATTAAAGTACATTATCTGTTTGAACTATACAGGAACAGATTAAAATTCTAAATCTAGTAAGATCAAGAGGCAGCTATGACCGAAACGCAGGTACATCTTCAGATCCAGCTCCCGCCGTGCACTGCAACATCAATATCCAACATCTGCACGCAAGGTGCAGAAGTGTAATATGAATACAACCGACTCCATGTACTCAATAAGTAACAAACATAACCTTAGGTTGAAAGTAGTGACGAGCTGGGACAATGGTCAGAGTTCAAACTCCAATAACCAGCAACAATCATAACAATAATAATAAAATGGTACATGAAAATAATTCAGAGATAAGATGCTCAACTCGTTCACAGTTACGAAAAGATAGGTATGCTTTTCAAGTATAACAGTAAATCCCAAATCTTTCACCGAAAGCACCAAAGGCATATGAATAAGTTTGAAAATCGTGATTTTTCCCAAAAACCTTTCAATAATAAATAAGATGTTTCATTTTCAGATAGCATGAGGAAAATACATCTCTATGCCGACATGTCAATATACAGGTGAAATCATGAATGCCACCAAAGCCGGATAACAGAAGGAAATGTATCTCTATGCACGTATCTCAAGTACACATGTCAAATGTTATGCATCTCAATGATGAACTCATGTACTCACCCTCTCAGAGTACTCCATCTCACTGTCTCGTATTCTCACTCATCATGCTCAATACTCAGCACACTCAGTCACTCTGTACTGTACAGGGTAGATCCAGCCCAAAGATGCAAATAAACCACGACAGATCCAGCCCAATGCAAATGAACCGAAATGCAAATAAACTATGGCAGATCCAGCCCAATGCAAATGAACCAGGGCAGATCCAGCCCAATACAAATGATTGATAGCAATTGTACCCACTGTGGGTGTGCAGACTCCGGAGGGGTCGATCCAGCCCAAGCGCTATAATAAGCCAAATCCTGGCATGAATCAATAAAGCATGTTGCGGCATACATCACGATCCCATAAATATCACTCACAACAGGCCCTCGGCCTCACTCAGTCATCAATCTCTCCAGTCTATCGGGTTCACAACAATCATGCTAAGCAGCCCAAATCAATGATATGATGGAATCGACTAAATTACAATTCACGCGGTGCACGCCCATACGCCCGTCATCTAGCATGCGCGTCACCTTAACATCAATCACATAGCACTTAATTCAGGGTTTCATACCCTCAGCACCTAGTTTAGAAGTGTTACTTACCTCGAGCAAGCCAAATCCAATACCGAGCAAGCCATACAATGCTGCAAAAATGTCATCCAGTGCGTACCGACCTCCGAACGGCTCGAAACTAGCCAAAAGCAACTCAAACACATCAAACAATACCAAAAGAAATAAACTCAATCGATAAAAGTCGAATCCTTAATCAAAACTCCAAAATTCTAACCCGGACCCACGCCTCGGAACCCGACAAAACTCACAAAATTCGACAATTCATTCAATTACGAGTCCAACCATGCTAGTTTCACTCAAATCCGACTTCGAATCGATGTTCAAAACTCAAGAATTCGCTCTATGAAACTTTAGTCACAAACCCCCCAATTTTCTCTTTTGGAACCCTCAATCAAATGCCGAAAACGAAGATAGATTCATGATATAAAATCAAAAATGAGTAGAGAACACTTACCCCAATCCACATGGTGAAATATTGCTTCAAGAATCGTCTTAATCCGAGCTCCCTAGCTCCAAATTTGTAAAAATGGCTGAAACCTCCGAAATAGAGTACTTTATAACCACTGGGCGAATTAATGAATCGCGATCGCGGAAACATCCTCGCGATTGCGAAGTAGAAAAGCACTGCTCCTGAAAAACGCCCTATGTGATCGCATTCGAAGACTCGCGATCGTGGTACACCCAACTGACAGAACTACGTGTTTGCGGAAGCAACCTCTCGAACGCTAAGAGATGACCAACACTGCCTAGTCCAGTCCCAAGAACTACGCGAACGCGTAGATACAGACCATTCCCACTCTACGCGAACGCGGCTAACCAATCGCGACCGCGATGAAGAAAATGCCCCGCTCCAGATTTCCTCTACGCGATCGCACACAACTCTTCGCGATCGCGAAAACCAATCGAGGCACCAGAAACTAGAACACACCAGCATTGAAAACATGAAGATAAATGATCCGAAATCAGTCTGGAACACGCCCGAGCCCCTCGGAACCACGTCCTAACACTCCAACAAGTCTCATAACATAACACAGACTTATACGAGGCCTCAAATCATACATAATAACATCGAAACGACGAATCGCACCTCATATCAAACTTTTAAATGAACTCTGAGCTTGAAATCTCCAAAACTCGTGCCAAAACATATCAAATCAACACGGAATGAATCCAAATTTTGCACACAAGTCCCGAATGATATAAGGAAGCTATTCCAATTCCTAAAACTACAATCCGAATCCGATATCTACAAAGTCAACTCTCGGTGAAACTTATGAACTTTCCAATTCTTCAAATTTTCATTTTTGGCCAATTAGTGCCGAATCCTTCTAGGAATATCCAAATGCAAATTCGGGCATTTTTCCGAGTCCAAAGTCACCATACGAACCTAATGGAACCATTAAAACTCCGTTCCGAGGTCAAATTCACAAAAGTAAAACTTAGTCAACTCTTCCTACTTAAAGCTCCAAACATGAAATTCATTCTTCCAATCCCTTCCGGATCACCTGAAAATCAAAACCGACAATTCACACAAGTCATAATACATCATAAGGAGCTACTCATGCCCTCAAACTACCGAGCGAAGTTCAAATACTCAAAATGACTGGTCGGATCGTTACATTTGTATGATATATCTGTTCATTAGCTTGTTGTATATGGTTGCAGTACTTCGAACTTGCTTGCTCCTCTTAAAAAGAGTGGCCATGTCCAGTGGTGAAAAACATCCTTATTTGTCTCTATACTGCCATGAGCATTAAAGAATTGCCCTTTTATTCAAAACATTTGGTGATGCACATAGCCTAATCAACACGCAAGCTGTATGTGTTGATGGTTAGAGTTACCCGGTATCTGTGCTAGTTTGGAGTGTAACGACTGATCGTTTTGAGTACTAGTATTTCTTTTTGTGTTCCAAGACATTTCATAGCTCTATTTGGAGTTTATGATTTGCGTGTCGTGGTTGTGTGGATTTCCAAAAAATTAATTGTAAAAGTTTGAAAAAAATGTGATTTTTGACTTTAAAAAGGAATTTCGTAAGAATTTGAATTGAGTCAACGGTCTATTGAAAATAACCTCTATATTTCTACAAGGTAGGAATAAGGCTGCACACAGACTACTCTCCCCAGAACCCACTATGTAGAATTATACTGGTTTGTTTTTGTTGTTGTTTTTGACTTTAAAAATGACATGGTCAACGTTTTTGGTAAACAACCTCGGATCGGTGTTTTGACGATTCTAGTGGGTTCGTATGATATTTTTGGGCTTGTACTTATGTTTGGTTGGGGTCCCAAGTGACCCGAGCGCGTTTTGGCATATTACGTGAAAAAAATGAAAAAATTAATTTCAAAGATGAAATTTTGAGTTTTGATGATCGATTTTTTATATTTGATGTTATTTTGATGATTTGAGTTAGCGAGCGAGTTTGTATGATGTTAATACGCTTGTGTGAATATTCGTATTGGTGCCCGAGGGGTTCGGGTGAGTTTCGGGTGAGTTTTGGTTGATTTTGGAACTGCTAAAGCCTAGTAGTTACTGGTGTGATGTTGCAGGTCTCGCATTTGCGAAGACCTGATCGCAATTGCGAGCATCGCATTTGTGATGTCAGGCTCGCAAATTCGAAATATGGGCTGGGCAGGCATGCTCCGCAAATGCAAAGAAATTGTTGCATTTGCGAATGGTTATGTTTCACTTTTGGGGCCAAAATGTCGCTTTTGCGATAGGTTGCTGGGTTGGTCAGGTTCGCAAATGCAAATCTTTGACCGCATTTGCGATGGAGGGAGATGTGCGAGGGTTTTTGTCGCATTTGCAACTTCTGAGGAGCTGGGCAACTATTCGCATTTGCGGACAGTTGTTCGCAATTGCGAACGATGCCTGCAGCTGGGTAAAAGTGGAGAAAATTGGGACTTAGCTCATTTTATACTATTTTCAACCCTAAACTCTCTAGAGGCAATTTTTAAAGAGGATTTTCTTACCAAATTCATTGGTAAACAACTAACTTTAACTAGTTTTCAATCAATTTCAATTACTTTTTCACGAATTTATTCATCAAATCTATGAATTTCAAGGTAGAAATTAGGGGTTTTGGGTAGAATTTAGGAATTTTGTAAAATTGAGATTTAGACCTCGAATTGAGGTCGGATTTCGAAACAAATTACATATCCAGATTCGGGGGTGAATGGGTAATCGAGATTTTGGTTCGAAGCTCCAATCTCGACTTCGTGTGCTCGGGTTGACTTTTTGTTGACCTTTTAAATTATGATCAAAATCGAACCTTTTTCACTTGTGGGTAGTTTCTAAAGCTTGTTTTGAATTGTTTGAACGATATTTGGCTAGATTAGATTGGTCTCAAGGCATGTTCTAAAGGAAAAGCCGTGGTTGATTGTTGATTGTGTTTCGGAATGAGGTAAGTATCTTGCCTAGCTTTGATGGAGAAATATTTTCTGCTAAATAATATTGTTTTCTACATGGGGGGGGGGGGGGGTAATGCATATATAAGGTGACGAGCAGAGGCGGAGCCAGAATTTCAAGCTTATGGATTTGATATTTTAATTGCTTTAAGTTACTGGATTCTAAATAAATAATTTATGCATATTCAATAAATTTTTAAGACAAATAGAGAGTTCGAACCAAGGCTACTAGGTTCGATCGAACCCCCTTTTCGCATTGTAGCTCCGTCTCCGGTGACGAGCGTAGATGCATGTGCCAGGGTTTCAATGCTCAGAAGGGGGAATTATATGCTTCTTTGTGACTTTGTTGAACTTGGTGATCCCTTAACTTATGCTTCATTTAATTCGATGACTAATAAACTCAATTAACTGTGTTAGAAATCATGCTAGAATATATGACATCTTAAAAAGGATTTAATGTGTTGTTTTTGAGATTCGTTTGCATACTTAACTTGATCGTAGTATCACGAACCTATATCTATACATGTTATTGTCATGTTACTTGAGATTCTTTATCTGTAATAAGAGATGATGATAAGGCCTTAGAGCTTTATTTGGCACGATGGGTATTGTCGTGCGGTGTGAAATAAGATTGGCCGATTGGTTGTTACCGTATGAGAAGAATGGGAGTTGGACTTTTGTTATTATTACTCGTTCGCTAAACACGTACATGCTCTCTACCTTGGTTTCTATTAATGTTTGTTGTTTTGTATGTTACTTTCCCGTTTGTGTTCCTTATGTAGTTACCTCAATGTTTCCCAAATTGTGTTTTACTGTTATAGCTATGCTTTTACCTTGTTTGTTATTGTTACTCCTATGCTTTTACTTGATTTACTTCTGCTACATGTCCTCTTCGAATTCATGCCTTTACTTCTTATTATTAGCATGTATATGTTACATGCCTCTATTTGTTACATGATTTGCTTAGTAGATTCTTGACCTGTTACATGCCTTCACTTACTACCCGCCTTCATGTGATGACCCAAAATATTATCTTTAAATTTAATAATTAATTTTGTATTCTAAGACCTCGAAAAGCACTATTTTTCACTCCTCGACTTGCATGCGAAGTCCGTAAAATTTTCCGAAATGTTTTAATGTGAAAAATGGATTAAAATGTGAACTAGAGCCTTAAAACACAACTGAGTTGACTTTGGTCAACATTTTGAGCAAACGGACCCGGATCAATATTTTCACAGTTTCGGTAGCTCCGTATTGTAATTTTGGACTTGGGCGTATGCCCGAAATTTAATTTGGAGGTCCCTAGCTCAAGTTATGACCATTTAACGAAAACTAGTAATTTAAAAGCTAAAGATTTTCAAGTTTGACCACGGTGTTGACTTTTTGATATCGGAATCGGAATCCAGTTCCGAAAATTTTTATAGCTCTGTTATGTCATTTATGACTTGTGTGCAAAATGTGAGGTCAATCGGACTTGATTCGATAGGTTTCGGCATCGAATGTAAAAGTTGGATATTTCATAAGACTAAAGTTTCAAGTAAGTTCGCACAAGATCTAACTTCAAATGAGCATAACTCTCATGATACGAAGTGTTATATGGTGTATTACCTATTGAATGAAAGATCTTTGAGTCTAGTTTCTAACGCTTCAAACCGTTCGTCATTTGGACATTCCTACAAGACGTTATGACCAAATTACCAAAAGCTGAAAAAATACGATTATGCGGCAAATTGTGCGACCACAAATCATGTATGCGAGTCGCAAAACAGGTTTGCGACCCACAAAATGGTCTCTGATCTGCCCAGCGCACATCACTTCTGGACATCAGTTTTGCGATCCATTGTGCGACCCGCATACCTTTTTGGCGGTGCATTGTGCGATCGCATACATGTTTTCGGAGGGGTAATTTTCCTATTTTTATAACTCAATCCCATTTTGATAAATAGGTTTTGGGGCATATTTTGGGGCAATTATCTGATGATTTTAGAGAGAAGTGAGAGTGTTCTATAGAGAGGAAGTAGATAAAGTGTCTTGTTCATCAAATTCTTGTCCAAGCCTTGAAATCCAACAAGAAATCCCTCAAGTTATTCATCAAAGAGGTAAGGTTCCAACCCCTAATCTTCAATTTCGAGTTTGGGTAATGATGGGTGATTAAGAGTATTATTCTTGGGATAAGTGTTCCTTATCCTATATTGATTATATTTCATGATTTCATACTCATTTAAATCATGAATCCGTGAATTTAGGGAAGAAAAATCAGATTTTTATAAAATCTTCCAAAAATGAGAATTTAAGATTTGAAGGTCCATTTGATATCGGAATTGGATAATTTTTGTATGGTTGAACTCGTAGTGGAACGGGTGTTCGAATTTCGTAAATTTTTTCGAGATTTGAGACGTAGGTCCCAATGTCGAATATTTAAATAAATTTTGGATTTTTATCCGGAAAATTAGTAAATTTATATGGAATTAATTTTTATGATTCATATTGAATATATCGAATTGTTTGTGAATAGATTTGAATCTTTTGGAGATAAACTTAAAAGAAAAAAGTTGTGGTCGAGTAATTGATTGGAAATTGTAAAGCGAGGTAAGTGTCGTGGTTAACCTTGACTTGAGGGAATAGAACCCTTAAATTATTTGTTATGTGAAATGCATGTGAACGATGTATAGGCGAGGTGACGAGTGTCTATACGTCGTCAAATTAGTTATTTGCCTACTTACTTGAAAAATCATAAATTATTTTAAATCATGAATTAATTGTTATAATAATTGTTTCTCTCCTATTCTTTGTCAAATATTAATCCTTGAATTCTTGCATTAATTGTTACATGCTATTTGAATTATGTATCTTAATTGTTATTTGATATTTAGCATATTAAATATTAAGCTGTCTATTTTCTCTTTGATCTCCATAATAACTTGCTATTTGTCATTTTTTGTTTCATAATTAAATCATAATTATTGTATGCTTGTTGTCTTATAAATTTATATTAATTGTTGCATTTATTGGGGAAATTTATTCTATAAGAATTGGTAAATGAATATATTGGAGGAGCAGGTTGCACGCCGCAACAACATAGAATTGATTGAAATGGATATATTGGAGGATCGGATTACATGCCGCAACTGACTTATTAAAAGTCAATATTTGGGGGATCGGATTGCACGCCGCAACAGACTTATTAAAAATTAATATTTTGGGGATCGGATTGCACGCCGCAATAGACTTATTTAAAAATCAATATTGGGGGATCGGGTTACACGCCGCAACAGACTTATTAAAAATTTATATTGGAGGATCGGGTTGCACGCCGCAACAGACTTATTAAAAGTCCATATTGGGAGATCGGGTTGCATGCCGCAACAGACTTGATTAAAATTAATATATTGGAGGAGCGGGTTACACATCACAACAGAATTGAATATGAATATATTGTGAGAGCGGGTTGCACGCTGCAATGGAAATTGAATGAAATGATAATTGGTTATGACTGCTGAGTTGACTTCAATTATTATAAATGAGTTACTTGATTTATTTCTATTATTTATTGTTGTTACTAATATTGCGTACAGGTTAATGTAAATGAACCGCCTTAGCCTCGTCACTACTTCGTCAAGGTTAGGCTCAGCACTTACCAGTACATGGGGTCGGTTGTACTGATACTATACTCTGCACTTCTTGTGTACATTTTGGAGTTGGTCCCAGCAACGTATCATAGACTTCCTCGGATTTCAGATACTCAGAGGAGACTTGAGGTATAACTGTACGGCGTTCATAGTTCTGAAGTCCCCGTCTACTTTACTTTAGCTGTATGTTTGTTCCCAGACAGCTTTATTTTATTCAGACCTATATTTGTATTATTCTAGAAGCTCGTGCACTTGTGACACCAATTCTGGGATGATATTTAGACACTGTTATTTTTAAGGATTATTCACTATATTTTAGACTTTACTTCCGCATTTGTTCTTTGTTATTAATAAATTTAAAAACTGTTTTAAAATGGATAATATTATTCTAACGATAGCTTGCCTAGCAAGTGAAATATTAGGTGCCATCATGTTCCGAAGGTAGAAATTTCGGGTCGTGACAGTTGGTATCAGAGGACTAGGTTACATAGGTCTCACGAGTCATGAGCAAGCTTAGTAGAGTCTGGAGAATCGGTACGGAGACGTCTGTACTCATCTTCCAGAGGCTACAGAGTTTAGGAATAATTCCACTTCTTTCATTCCTTATCGCGCGACATTGATTTATCTTGAACATATATCTCATATTCCTTTGTATCCACTCGTGTATGACATTGCACACTCGGTATCAGTTGTGCGTCGACAGTTCGTGATATCGCAGATGGACTACGAGAGATCCATAGATGCTCAACATTGCCTCAACGTGTGGTTCCAATCGAAGATGCGGACGTATTGAGAGATCAACGAGTGAATCATGTGAGAGGTGCAACAGACCTTGGCATCTGGTTGATTTATACAAGCTGTGAAGGTTAATATTGCAGATCATCGGACGAGGTGAACTATGACATCACGCCGAGTGAGGGAGTCCACTATCAATGGATGGATTGAGGGGTCATGTGTTATATCAGTTTTGGCCTGAAATGTATATATGAGGTACTAAAAGGTTCTCCAAAATTTATACATGTTTAAGACCTGAGATTTTGTAGAGGATAAGGTTGGGACTTGTGGTATGTCCGCCTACTTAATAATCCTATACTTCAGTACCAAAGGAGTTAGAGAAATAACTTTAATTTTAAGAAAGTCTACTCAGTGTGGACGTTATGGTTGCGGATTTTGGGGTGCTTCTGAGGAAGTACAGTGGTTGACAAGATTCTGGACTATGTGGTTCGTGCCAAGATTTGTTTGTATGGAGCTCTACTTTTGTGATCGTTGTGTATAAATAGGGGTAAGGGTTACCCCAAAGAAGAATCAAAGAGTATGTTAAGAAATGGGTCAGCTCAACAGTGTTGAGTCAGCATAACAAAAGAAGAAATTGGCCTTGGGAGAGATAATTCTCCAACAGTGTCCGTGGCAAGCCTATGAAGAGGGCAGACCAGCCAATACAACACTGCCCACTTGGCTCAGTTCTCAAAAATACTTTTGAA
This sequence comes from Nicotiana tomentosiformis, assembly GCF_000390325.3. Lineage (NCBI taxonomy): Eukaryota > Viridiplantae > Streptophyta > Magnoliopsida > Solanales > Solanaceae > Nicotiana > Nicotiana tomentosiformis. Next base: position 82,716,020 of record NC_090823.1, on the reverse strand, counting down.
AGAGTTTGTTTCCTGGAATCTTCGTAATGCGTGGCGCATAGGGTTTGAACGGTTGCGTCAGGTCACCATGACAGTGTCATAATATGCCATCAAGTTCAATAAGTTAGCCGTCATATTCCTACTTTGCTTCCTACAGCCAAAGAGTGAGTCCACAGACTCATTAAAGGACTCAATTATAATCGTAAAATCTTGTACGACTCGGGAGCTACAGGATGATACTTCATTTCCTCTTGTGGTAGAAATTTCCAAGATATTAAAACGTGTTCGGGGTGAGGAAAAAGGAAACTAAGGAGACCAAGACGTCTTGAGGATCTAGAGGATTCAATGGATTCTACTCTGCGAGTATAAATCATTATGGCGGGGGCTCGGGCAGTCGGCCAACCCAGTCCGCACATCGGATTATTCGGGGTGCTCTAGTAAGTTCCTTTAATACACCACTGACATGAGTTTCCTACAATGGTTATTCTAATTATCTGCTACAGACTCAGTATGAGCAGCCAAACCCGCAAAGGGGTTGTTATGAATGCAGTGATACTAGGCACATCATGAGAAAATTGTCCCAAACTTGGGAGAGATATATTTCATCAAAGCACTACGCACCCCATTACAGTTACTACACCACCCATACGACCAGTTAGGGGTGGAGCACAGGTGAGTAGAAGGCGTCCTAGAGGTGGAGACCCAGCCGTTGATATTTTTGTTTTATGGTATGGCGGAGGTCGCTACATCAGATGGTGTCGTTACAGGTACATCCTTGATTTAATATAAAGGAATAATTTCCCTAATTTGATTCGGTTATGAGTATCGAGACGAGTCCTCCTATTGTGCTCCACTTATGATGAGCTACGTAATTCTATAATCTACTTATGTGTTTACTCCTGTTAGGAGATTCTATGGAGAGAACTACGCTTATCTTTCCATATTGGTCACTAATAAGAGCAGTGAGGCTAAAGGTGGCTTTCTGGTACTCATTTCGGTAAGTTTTGATGTAATTTCTGGATAATCAATTACAAATTGTGAATTATATGCCCTACCAGTGTGAGGTTCATTATGTGTTGTGATTTCGTTTAACGAAAATTATTTAAAAGGAAAAAATAGAAAGTTTCGATTGGCACGATGTGCATATTACTTGTGATTTAGAACTAAGGACGAGATCCTCGCATTATTAAAAATAAATTGATATATTTAAACCTTGGCTACAAGTTGCGGTGGAAGTTATATAAGGACGAGATCCTTGTGATAAAAAATTCTTGTGTTTAAATTCTCCCTTGTGAAATTAAATTTGTACTATAGTACTACTAGGGAGTCATGCCTGTTAGGCTTATTTGAAAGTTTTTGTATGAAATTCTCCGTGCATACTTGCCAACTTCGTGTGGTAATTATTAAGTTTTAACCTACGAGGTAGGTGCCCGCCCAAGTGGCGTTAAATGTGACTCGTTAATTCAGGTAAATAATTATGAGGTCTGGTTACCATCAGTTAAAGATTAGGGCATCTGATGTCCCTAATGCAGCTTTTCGGACTCGGTATGGGCATTACGAATTCCTAGTAATATCATTTGGGCTTACTAACGCTCCAACAACACTTATGGATTCGATGAATCGGGAGTTCAAGCCCTATTGGTATTCTTTTGGTGGTTGTATTCATTGATGGTATCTTGATTTACTCCAGCAGTAGAGAAGAGCATGAGCAACATCTTCGGAGTGTGCTTCAGAAATTGAAGAATAACCAGTTATTTGCCAAATTTTCAAAATGTGAGTTTTGGTTAGGTTCAGTTGCCTTTTTGGAGCATGTTGTATCGGTAGAAGGCATAAAGGTGGATCCTAAGAAGATTGAGGCTGTTTAGAATTGGCCTAGATCTACTTCAGTTACAGAGATCCGGAGTTTCCTGGGTTTAGCAGGTTATTATCGTTGGTTCGTGGAAGGGTTTTCATCTATAGCAAGCCCATTGACCAGACTGACCTAAAAAGGTGTCCCATTCAGATGGTCAGACGAGTGTGAGTTGAGCTTTCAGAAGCTCAAGACTGCTTTGACTACGGCGCCAGTGTTGGTATTATCCACAGGTTCAGGATCGTATACGGTATATTGTGACGCCTCTCACATTGGGCTTGGTGCAGTATTAATGCAAGATGACATGGTGATTGCATATGCGTCGCGACAGTTGAAAGTTCACGAGAAATATTATCCCGTTCATGACTTAGAACTGGCAGCCATTGTTCATGCACTGAAGATTTGGAGGCATTACCTCTATGGTGTCTCGTGTGAGGTATTTACTGATCATCGTAGTCTTCAGTACCTGTTCAAACAAAAAGATCTTAATTTGAGGCAGAGAAGATGGTTAGAGTTGTTGAAAGACTATGATATCACCATTTTGTAACACCCCGGAAAGGCCAATGTGGTGGCCGATGCTTTGAGTAAAAAGGCTATGAGTATGGGCAGTCTTGCGTATATTCCGGTTGGTGAGAGGCCATTAGCTACAGATGTTCAGACTTTGGCTAATCAGTTCTTGAGGTTAGATATTTCAGAACCCAGTCGGGTTCTAGCTTGCACAGTCGCTCGGTCTTCTTTATATGAGCGCATCAGAGAGAGGCAGTATGATGATCCTCGTTTACTTGTCCTTAAGGACACGGTGCGGCACGGTGATGCCAAACAGGTTGTTGTGGGGGAAGATGGAGTTCTGCGAATGTAGGGTCGTATTTGTGTGCCTAATGTGGGTGAGCTTCGTGAATTAATTCTGAAAGAGGCCCAAAGTTCCAGGTATTCTATTCATCCAGGTGCTGCTAAAATATATCAAGATTTATGGCAACATTATTGGTGGAGGAGAATGAAAAAAGGATATAGTTGCATATGTAGCTCGGTGTCTGAATTGTCAGCAAGTTTAGTACGAGCATAAGAGATCTGGTGGTTTGCTTCAGAAGTTAAAAATTCCTGAGTGGAAGTGAGAGCGTATCACTATGGATTTTGTTGTTGAGCTCCCACAGACTCAGTGAAAATTTGACGCAGTTTGGATCATTGTGGACAGGTTGACTAAGTCAGCACATTTCATTCCAATGGCAGTTACCTATTCTTCAGTAGGTTAGCTAAAATTTACATTCGTGAGATTGTCCGCCTCTACGGTGTGCCCGTGTCTATTATTTCAGATCGAGGTACGTACTTTACCTCAAACTTATGGAGAGCTGTACAGTGTAAGTTAGGCACGCGGGTTGAGTTGAGTACAACATTTCATCCACAGACAAACGGACAGTTAGAGCGCACCATTCAGATATTGGAAGATATGCTTCACGCTTGTGTTATAGACTTTGGAGGTTCTTGGGATCAATTATTGCCACTTGCTCAGTTTGCTTATAATAATAGCTACCAGTCGAGCATTCAGATGGCTCCATATGAGGCATTATACAGAAGGCGATGTCGTTTGCCAGTTGGCTAGTTTGAACCAGGAGAGGCTCAGTTGTTGGGTACCGATTTGGTACAGGATGCCTTGGATAAGGTCAAAGTTATTCAAGATCGATTTCGCACAGCTCAGTCTAGGCAAAAGAGTTATGCCGATCGTAAAGTTTGTGATATTGCATTCATGGTTGGAGAAAGAATATTACTCCGGGTTTCACCTATAAAAGATGTAATGAGGTTCGGAAAGAAGGGCAAGTTGAGCCCTAGGTATATTGGACCCCTTGAAATTCTTGAAAGGGTGGGTGAAGTAGCCTACAGGCTTGCATTACCACCTAGTTTATCAGTGGTTCATCCGGTGTTCCATATGTCTATGCTCCGAAAATATCATGGTGATCCGTCCTATGTGTTAGATTTCTGCTCAGTCCAATTGGACAAAAATTTGACTTACGAGGAGGAGTCGGTGGCTATTCTAGCACGGCAGGTCCGACATTTGAGGTATAAGAGTTATTCTTTAGTTCGAGTGCATTGGAGAGGTCAGCCGGTAGAGGCTTCTACCTGGGAGTCCGATTCGGACATGCTGAGTAAATATCCACACCTTTTCTCCAGCACAGGTACCTTTTCTAACTCCGTTCGAGGACGATCATTTATTTGAGAGATGGAGAATGTGATGACCCAAAATGTCATCTTTAAATCTAATAATTAATTATGTATTCTAAAACCTCAAAAAGCACTATTTGTCACTCCTCAACTTGCGTGTAAAGTCTGTAAAATTTTTCGGAATGTTTTTATGTTAAAAATGGATTAAAATGTGAACTAGAGCCTTAAAACTCAACTGAGATAACTTTGGTCAATATTTTAAGCAAACGGACCTGGATCAGTATTTTGATAGTTCCGGTAGCTCCGTATTATGAGACTTGGGCGTATGCCCGAAATTTAATTTGGAGGTTTCTAGCTCAAGTTATGACCATTTAACAGAAACTAGTAATTTAAAGGCTAAAGATTTCCAAGTTTAACCACGGGGTTGACTTTTGATATCGGAGTCGGAATCCAGTTCCGAAAATTTTTATAGCTCTGTTATGTCATTTATGACTTGTGTGCAAAATTTGAGGTCCATCGGACTTGATTCGATAGGTTTCGGCATCAAATGTAGAAGTTGAAAATTTCATAAGACTAAAGTTTAAAGTGAATTCGCACAAGATCTAACTTCAAATGAGCATAACTCTCATGATACGAAGTGTTATATGGTGTATTACCTATCAAATGAAAGATCTTTGAGTCTAGTCTTTAATTCTACAAACCGATCATTATTTGAATATTTCTACAAGAAGTTATGACCCAATTACCAAAGGCTGGAAAAATGTGATTATGCGGCAAATTGTGCGACCGCAAATCAATTATACGAGCCGCAAAATAGGTTTGCGACCCGGAAAATGTTCGCCGATCTGCCCAGCGCACACCACTTCTGGGCATCAGTTTTTTGATCCATTGTGCTACCCGCATACTTATTTGGCGGTGCATTGTGCGATCGCATACCTATTTTCGGAGGGGTAATTTTTCTATTTTTATAACCCGACCCCATTTTGATAAATAGGTTTTGGGGCATATTTTGTGGCAATTATCTGATGATTTTAGAGAGAAGTGAGAGTGTTATAGAGAGAGGAAGTAGATAAAGTGTCTTGTTCATCAAATTCTTGTCCAAGCTTTGAAATCCAACAAGAAATCCCTTAAGTTCTTCATCAAAGAGGTAAGGTTCTAACCCCTAATCTTTAATTTCGAGTTTGGGTAATGATGAGTGATTAAGAGTATTATTCTTGGGGTAAGTGTTCCTTATCCTATATTGATTATATTTCATGATTCTACACTCATTTACATCATGAATCCATGAATTTAGGGAAGAAAAATCATATTTTTATAAAATCTTCCAAAAACGAGAATTTAAGATTTGAAGGTCCATTTAATATCAGAATTGGATAATTTTTATATGGTTGAACTTGTAACGGAACGATGTTCGGATTTCACGAGTTTTTCCGGGATTTGAGACATGGGTCCCACTGTCCGAAAAATTAGTAAACTCATATGGAATTAATTCCTATAATACGTATTGAATATATCGAATTGTTTGTGAATAGATTTGAACCTTTAGAGATAAATTTAAAAGGGAAAAGCTGTGGTCGAGTAATTGATTGAAAATTATAAAGCGAGGTAAGTGTCGTGGTTAACCTTGACTTGAGGTGACGAGTGTTGATTGAAATACATGTGAACGACGTATAGGCGAGGTGACGAGTGTCTATACGTCGTCAAAGTAATTGCTTGCCTACTTACTTGAAAAATCATAAATTATTTTAAATCATGAATTAATTGTTATAATAATTGTTTCTCTCTTATTCTTTATCAAATATTAATCCTTGAATTCTTGCATTAATTGTTACATGCTATTTGAATTATGTGTCTTAATTGTTATTTGACATTTAGCATATTAAATATTAAACTGTCTATTTTCTCTCTGATTTCCATAATAACTTGTTATTTGTCATTGTTTGTTTCATAATTAAATCAAAATTATTGTATGCTTGTTGTCTTATAATTTTATATTAATTGTTGTATTTATTGGGGAAATTGCTTTTATAAGAATTGGTAAATGAATATATTGGAGGAGCGGGTTGCACGTCGCAACAACATAGAATTGATTGAAATGGATATATTGGAGGATTGGGTTGCACGCCGTAACAGACTTATTAAAAGTCAATATTTGGGAGATCGGATTGCACGCCACAACAGACTTATTAAAAGTCAATATTTGGGGGATCGGATTGCACGCCACAATAGACTTATTTAAAAGTTAATATTGGGGGATCGGATTGCACGCCGCAACAGACTTATTAAAAGTCCATATTGGAGGATCGGGTTGCACGCCGCGATAGACTTATTAAAAGTCCATATTGGAGGATCGGGTTGCACGCCGCAACAGACTTATTAAAAGTCTATATTAGAGGATCGGGTTACACGCCGCAACAGACTAATTAAAAGTCCATATTGGGGGATCCGGTTGCACACCGCAACAGATTTGATTAAAATGAATATATTGGAGGAGCGGGTTGCACGCCGCAACAGAATTGAATATGAATATATTGTGAGAGTGGGTTACACGCTGTAACGGAAATTGATGGAAATGATAATTAGTTATAACTGTTGAGTTGACTTCAATTATTATAAATGAGTTACCTGATTTATTTTTATTATTTGTTATTGTTACTAATATTGCGTATAGGTTAATGTAAGTGAACCGCCTTAGTCTCGTCACTACTTCGTCGAGGTAAGGCTCAACACTTACCAGTACATAAGGTCGGTTGTGCTGATACTACACTCTGCACTTCTTGTGCAGATTTCGGAGTTGGTCCCCGCGGCGTACAATAGACTTGTTCGGATTTCAACTACTCAGAGGAGACTTGAGGTATAAGTTCACGGTGTTCGCAGTTCTGAAGTTTCCGTCTACTTTACTTTAGCTGTGTGTTTGTTTTCAGACAACTTTATTTTATTCAGACCTTTATTTAGCTGTGGAGTCGAGGCTGAGATGGTTCGGACATGTTAAGAGAAGAAGCATTGATGGTCCTGTCAGGAGGTGTCAGAGGTTGGCCATGGAGAGTTTGAGAAGAGGTCAAGGTAGGCCTAAGAAGTACTGGGGAGAGGTGATTAGGCAGGACATGGCGTTTCTTCCGCTCACTGAGGACATGATCCTTGATAGGAGGGTGTGGAGGTCGAGGATTAAGGTAGAAGGTTAGTGGGTAGTTTATAGTTGTTCACTGATAGTCTTAGTAGCATGCATGTCTCTTCATATTCTTAGATTTTTATTACGTTATGTGATTTTGTTCGCCTCAGGTATTATATTTTCATGTTGCTATTATTGAGTACTACTTATCCTTTATCTCTCCCTTTTTCTTTTCTCTTCCATCTTTCTTCCTTCCTTGCTTTCCTCTTCTTCTTCTTGCCCTTCCTGAGCCGAGGATCTATTGGAAACAATCTCTCTACCTGCATTAGGTAGAGGTAAGGTCTGCGTACAAACTACCCTCCCCAGATCCCACATGTTGGGATCAAACTGGGTTAGTTGTTGTTGTTGTTGTAGAAGCTCGTGCACTTGTGACACCAATTCTGGGATGGTATTTAGACACCATTATTTTTAATAATTATTTATTACATTTCAGACTTTACTTCCATATTTATTCATTGTTATTAATAAATTTAAAAATTATTTTAAAATGGATAATATTATTCTAACATTCGCTTGCCTAGCAAGTAAAATGTTAGGCGCCATCACGTTCCGAAGGTGGGAATTTCGGGTCGTGACACTTCACTTGCTATATGTCTTTACTTGTTTCATGCCTCCACTTGCTACACATTTTCACTTATTACGCACCTCTACTTGATACCTATTTTTTTTATCTGAAGTACATCCTTCCCCGTTTCATGCTCTACACTTCTTTTCTTAGCCAAGTTGGGTGACTTTTAAATTGGTTGTGTGTTATGCTCTATGGAAGCTTTGTTCTTATATGTGGGAGACTAGTTCTGGGATGTTGTGTTGCTCATCTTACTTGGTTTGAGTCAGTATTCCCTAGTTGAGGTTACATTGTGAACTTTTCCGTGCTTGGTTGTTGTTGAATAATTTCATATATATATATATATATATATATATATATATATATATATATATATATACGCGTGTGTGTGTGTGTGTATTGATATTGGAATCGGGTTGCACGCTGCAATAATATTTATTGATATTGGGATCTAGTTGCATGCCGCAACAGTGTTCATTGATTGGGATTGGGTTGCACGCCGCAACAGTGTTATGTAGATTGGGATCGGGTTGCACGCCGCAACAAAATTTGTTAGTGATGTTTGGTTATGATCCTTGCGCATACTTCATGATTACTGTTTCCTTCGTAGAAATGGCTATGAGGTTATGTCTTGTTTTCCATGTTTGTTAACTTGCTCCATAGCTCTCCAGTTGATGCTCTTGCCATTATTCGACATATCTCTTGCCTTATTTTTCCTGCTATTATCTGCAAAGGTACACAGTAAGTGACTATCTTTAACTTAGAACTTTATTACTACTTCACCGATATTAGTCAAGATATTTACTGAGTACATGAGATCGGTTGTACTCATACTACACTTCTGTACCTTGCGTGCAGATCTTGGAGTTGTGTAGCTATGGAAGACGAAGCCTTGCATTGAAGACGTACCCGCGTTCCAGATTCAAGCTACCTCTTGTTCATGGCAGTTTAGGATTTAAGTTCTGTTTATGTAAACTTCAAACAGATATTGTATTTATTCTTCCTATAGGTTTTATAAATCCAAATCATAGTGGCTCACGACTTGTACTACCGGTCCTTGGGGTAGTTGTATTGAATTCATTTGTAGTTTCTATTATATATATTATTGATTTTTTAGTTTAGTTGTAATTTATATTGTTTGACTTACTTAGCGGGTTGAGTTAAATGTCAGCACGACTTAATGAAAATTTTGAATCGTGACATCGAGGTAGTAGGTACCCGATGGATTCGTCTACACAAGTTGTCCTTACACCAATTTTATCCAAAAACAATAGTATGCGGTTAAGAGGATCTCTTTTCTTCGTACCATATTAGTCTTAACAGGGTGGGACGAGGGGTGTGGTGGGTTGGAGGAAAGGATGAGTTAAATGAGTCGGGTCAAGACAGGACAGGCAAGACTTTGGTAAGGAAGGCCCCTCCCTCGGGGCAATGCAATGCATATTTAGTGTGTGATTAGACTGAAGGCCTGAATTTCTTGTTTTAAAGATGTTAGCTGAGATCACGTTGGATTTCTGACAATCGTTTAAAGAAGATTGAAAACATTTTTCAGTCACCCCTTAATGAAATAATCAAACTTATGGCTGGCGTTATAGTACTGCTAATCCTGAAATTGGTCTCTCTTTTATAAGCCACTATGCCTGAGATTATTACCTGTCATATAAGGTGAGGAATTTATATAGGCAGCCCTGACAAATATGGTTAGAAAACGCAATTAATATTATATAAAGCCTATATATCATGTACTGAAAACAATAAATTGAACATCTGTAGAGGCACATATAAGCAATAGGTGTACCACTGTGCATATTAGGGGTGTACAAATCGAACCGAAAAACTGCACCAAATCGAAAAGTTAAACCAAACCGATTAAAAAACTCGACTAGGTTTAGTTTGATTTGGTTTGGTATTGAGTAAAAAAATTCGAACCAAACCGACATATAAATATATAATTTTTATATATACTTTTAAGACTTTACATAAAATTTTCTTTACAAAAATTCTAGAAATATTTGGGATTCTCTTATGCGATGTAATACTTAATAGAATATGAAGTGCTCCATTTTTATTAACGTTAAGTAATGAGTTATATGATCACTTTCTTATCAAGTGTTACTGAAATGCGTCAATCTCTTTATTCTTCCATGTTCATATGTCAAGATTTATTAAATTTTTATATCTTTTTCGAATTTGAAGTGGTATTTCGACAATCTTTATTAAATAGAACATATCATTAATTAGGTATCATACTGATTTTTATGTTTAATTAGTAAATTCGTTTAACTTGAAAGTATACATCAACGAAAACTTATTGTCAGACGACTAAAAAAGTAACTATCATGTATTACTAACAAAATTCTCCCACAAAATTATTTTAATAGATCATATGTTTGTCATTTTTTTCAATTTTTACTAAACATATATTTACTTATAAAAATTTAACAAAGTAAGATTGAAATAATATTCATGTAACAAAAAAAACCCGAAAACCCAAAAAATTCGACAAAATCGAATCAATCCAAACCGATATAGTTGGTTTAGTTTGGTTTGGTTTTAATAAAAATCGAACCAACCCGGTCCACGTACATCCCTAATGCATATAATAATCTTTAAATTATGTGCAAAATTAGTTAAGAAAAAGAGACAATAAAGGCATATAAATACCCAAATGATTTACATTTTCTGGTGTATATATCTTGTTAATTCGTTAGAATATGCATTTAACTTTGTTTCCAGTTAGTTTTGTTATTTTTTTCCTTTTGCTCTCTTTTATAGAAATCTTTAATTAGATGGAGATGTAAATCTGCACATATACAAAAGTATTTCACATTCAAACATAAATCTTCTTTTAATTTATCTCATATCAATTATCTCTAGTTGACTTTGGGGATCAAAGCTAGATGAAGTTTAATTACGAGATTATCCATAATGTATTTAATCTTATTCAACAAAACATTTATACTTAGAAGAAATAAGAGTGGTATTTAACTATTTATGGTTGAATGAGAGTAGCAGTAATACTAGTAGTTAGACTATTCACCACTTAGAAAACAACACCCGCTCCTCAACCCCGAGCAAGTTGTGGTCGTTCTGATACGCTCCCAGGTGAGCACTCCCAATGATATTTTTGAGGGACTCAAATAACCAAAATGTGTGAAAACAATGAGCAGTGACCATAATATATATAACGCCCTTTAAAAGGGTGCTATATCTTAACGGCCGTTTGCTCAGTTAAGTATAGCGTCTTTTTAAAAGGCGCTATATATATAAAGCCCCTTTGAAAGGCGCTATATATATTATGTGGGCCCACCAGTAATTCTTCTGGGCTTAACTGACATAACAATAATTCAACTGGGTATAGCGCTCATATTTAAGGTGCTATACCTCAAATAATTGTACCCCCAAACTGGTTTTTGCCTTATTTAAAGAGGTTAAGGATTTTGTAAAAATTCATTTATAAATATTTTCAAGTCTTCTGAAATATTTCTTCGTTAAGTTATTTTGCTTTTTGTCATAATGTCTGAATAGCGAAGAATTAGGGTTTCATTATATTGGGGGGAGAGGTGAGGTTGTGGTGGAGAATAACTCAGTAAGCTATAGTTTATCTCCACAGTGTCATGTTAAGTTGCCACTTACAATGGAGTATGATACATTGGTATCGTTGTTATGTAAAAAAATGAGTGTGAGCAAACGTTCGGTGAATATTAAAGTAACCGGAAGATATCCGTATTCTGTCACTCCGCAAGGGGTTGCTTGTTATGCTAAATTTAACATTGAGGACGATGAAACTATGAGAGATTTTTTGAGGACTCCGGATGAATATCGGGAATTTCTTGTGATAAAAATATTGAAAATGTACGTCAAGGCTGAAGACGTTCGCAATAATGAGGTTGCGCAAAGTAGGGATATCCCTCAATCATCGGGTGATTATTTTGGAGCAGTTTTAGCCGAACAGGTTCTGGGTGAAAGAGTTTGGCCTGATCTAAACTTATCTCCACGGGCGAATGAGGAGCGAGGAAATAATTTCTCACCTAGTTTACATAATCCACAAGCCGATTGGTAAACTTCAATTTTCCTTTGTGTTAAGATGTTTATTTTTATGTATTGAATTTGTATTAACACTCATGTATCCATAGGGGGTACCGACCAGATATAAATTTTAAAAGTTATGAATTAACGCCTACTTGGAATATGCCTAATTTTGGTATGTTGGATTATGGTGGTTCATCCGGGAGTCATCATCAACAGGATAATGTCCATCATGGGATATCAACATATTATGATTTGTAAGTGAAGTGATAAAGCTATATGTAAAGTTTGGATCAATTTGAGTAACTCGTTATTTTGTTGGTTGTGCAGTGAAAACGAGCAACTTGAAGGTCATGTCCTTACTCAATTGCACGAAGATGACATATTTAATCGGGATCTGGCAGATGCGCAGAGTCAGGAAGAGAATAGTGATTATAACAACAATACCGATGAGTCTGGAGATGACACACTCTTCCCTGATGAGGGTGATGATGAGGAGGAAGAGAATGTTGAACCTGATTTGACGAGGGAGCATGCTCCACCTCCCATTAGACAAAGAGTGTACGAGTCCCACGTGTCGTTTCATTCAAGGGAGATTCCCTACCTTGGTCACTTGACAAGTATGCCGGATGTGGATGCCTTCACAAGGGATATTGACGAAATTCGGACAGCAATATGGGATGAATCTAGAGCAACGACGTTGTCAAAGAACATGTTTTTCCTTACAAAGCGCGCCTAACCAGGGCGGTGCGAATGTATAGCGTAAAAGAGTGTCGTGAGATCACGGTAGCAGAGTCATCTGCGGATGTATACAAGGTTATTTGTTGTAGATGGTTTACGAGTTGTAATTGGATATTGCGTGCGAGGAAGAAGAAAATAAATATGTGGGTTGTGGGTAAATACATTGGCACCCACAATTGTAAAATGGACACATTCAGTAGGAATCATTTTAACTTGAATGTTGACTTGATTTCTCTTGTCTTGATTCCACACATTGAAGCGTCCATAAGGTACAAGATCAAAGAGTGTATAATATCTGTCCACCAGGAATATGGGTGTACATTACCAAAAGAAATGCATTTCTCGGACGTAAACGTGCGTTTGAAATTGTTTATGGTAGTTGGGATAAGTCATTTGCATCTATACCCAGGTACATGGCCGCATTGCAACACTTTAACGCCGGGACTATTTTTGAATGGAAGCTTGAGCGGAGTCCGGGAATACCAGAACATATATTCAGATATGTGTTCTGGGAATTTAAACCAGCAATTGATGATTTTGTGCATTGCCGATCGGTAATATCTATAAACGACACTCAAGTCTATGGAATGTATGATATTAAGTTGTTGATCTCCGTTGCAGTAGATGCTAATAGAAGTATATTTTCCCTAACTTTTGCTATTTGTGACAATGAAAGCCAAGAGACGTGGACACTATTTTTGAACCACTTGAAGGAGCACGTTGTCAGAAACCGTTCAAGTATTTGTCTAATATCTGATCGGCATGGTGGTATTTTAAGTTCTGTATAGAATTTGCCTGCATGACAGGAACCGTATGCCTACCACCGTTACTGTGTTAGGCACATGAAGGCTAATTTTCAGAAGCCACGTCCCAACAAGGATTTGCATGATTTAATATAGATGGCTGCAACAGATCACCAAGAGTGTAAATTCAGGAGTCGTATGGAATCGATCAGACAGGAAGACGAAGAAGCCTATCGTTGGTTGATGCGACATGAGCTTGACAAGTGGACTTTGCATGTGGATAGTGGCAGAAGATGGGAAATTCTGACTACAAACGTGTCAGAGTCTTCCAATGGATTATTGAAGTCTGCCCGTGGATTGCCTATCACTGCCATGGTGCGGATCTCATTCAACCAGATGGCGGAGAGCTTTGTTGAAAGGGCTAGAGGTGCATCGTCATTGATGGAAATGGGTGTTGAATTTATGCCAATACCAATGAAAAGATTTGAGAAATACAGGAAGCGAGCACATTGGCATTCATTTTTACAGTATTGCAACGAGCGAAATATTTTTGAAGCTCATACCGCTATCCATCACAACTGGGGGAATAATACACATACCGTCAATGAATCCAGAAGATTTATGCTCCTGTAAAAAATGGTCCATCTATCACATACCGTGCTCACATGCCATGAAGTGCTTTCAACATACAGGTTTCGCGGCAACGAGGTACATTGATAAAGAATATAGTGTTGCTGCATATTTAAACACCTATAGTGGACAGTTGCAGCCAGTGGATGCTGAGCATTATTGGCCGCCGGAACCATTTAAAATGGTGTGTAACAAGGAGTATTTGCGTAAGCTACAAGTGCAAAAAAGAACGCATATGCAGAACTAAATTGATGTTGGTGATACCATTTATGCCCGTAAATGTGGCATATGTTCACAAACAGGACATGACTGTCGCAAATGTCTTTCAGCTGGTTTGGGTAGCGGTGGTAATACAACTCCTGGTGAAAGTTCATCCAATGTGCCCAATTATCAAGGGTACACATAGTGTTTTATTTCTATAATTTGTTGTAATAAGTGTATGTACATGTTCATCTTGCAGAATGTATAAAATAAAATTATATTTCCATTGGTGTTAAGTCTTATTGATATTTAGCATTAATACTTCAGTACAACAATTTAACATACACCCCAAGAAAAAAAAAATTATCATTCACAATTATCGTCGCTGTCTGGCACTATTTCATTGTCATTGTCTTCATCTTCTTCGTCAACATCGTTTACGCACCCTTTGGGATCGAGGGCATCGTAATCTAGACCCCAATTGACACACATTTCTCGTATTTCATCACTATCATCAATAAGACCACTTTCTTGATTTTTACAACAATATGGGACTCCAACATCCAACGTTTGTGGTAGAAACTTAGGTAGTCCCTCCCACTCGACAACTGTTGGGAAAACAGGATAATCATCGTCTCTATATAATTTTTTATTTTCTAATAAATCCCAGTACTGATCCTCCGTTTCTCCCAGGAAGTTAATATCATCCATTGCATAATGAACAACTAGTGCATTTTTCATCTCTAGAATCTCCTTCATCAAATGCCGAATCACTTCTGGTCCATCTTTGTGTGTGTTTGTTAGGAAGGTTGCAGACAGTGCTTGTGGCACAACAAGCCCATGCCAGCGACATAGTACTTCATAATCATATCGTTTTGAATAAAGGGGAACCCATTGTATTTTTTGCCCCAAATTCGCATACCTTCAGGCTTTGTAGAATGCGCTTCGCCCTCAATAATGTGCCCTGCAACTTTGAGATCAGTGTGTATATTAATAGGCTTATTTTTCAAGAGACGCAGAACACCATACCACTTGTCATCAACCAAGTTAGTATAGCAACCTAGCATATTTCTTTCAAGGTAGAGATCGATAGTGTTAAGACGTGTTCCATGGGGATCTGTTGAACTACCTTCAACCTTCTGCCTCTTTTTGAACCACTTATTAAATGTTAGTGACATTTTTTAAATGGATATTGTAAACGAAGAAATATTTCAGAAGACTTAAAAATATTTATGAATGGATTTTTACAAAATATTTAACCTCTTTAAATAAAGCAAAAACCATTTCGGGGTACAATTATTTGAGGTATAGCGCCTTAAATATGGGCGCTATACCCAGTTGAGTTATTATTATGTCAGTTAAGCCCAGAAGAATTACTGGTGGGCCCACATAATATATATAGCGCCTTTTAAAAGGGCGCTATACTTAACTGGGCAAACGACCGTTAAGGTATAGCGCCCTTTAAAAGGGCGTTATATATAATATGGTCACTGCTCATTTTTTTCACACATTTTAGTTCTTTGGTTCTTTGACAAGAGGGGTTGCTGTGATAGTAAGCAACCTCCACTTCCAACCAAGAGGTTGTGAGTTCGAGTCACCCCAAGAGCAAGGTGGGGAGTTCTTGGAGGGAAGGATGCCGAGGGTCTATTGGAAACAACCTCTCTACCTCATGGTAGGGGTAAGGTCTGCGTACACATTACCCTCTCCAGATCCCACTAATGAGATTATACTGGGTTGTTGTTGTTGTTGTTGGTTCTTTGAGTCCAAAAGAACCACATTTTAGTTCCGGACTCTGATATTTTTATTACGTAGATACATATGAGTTGATTAATTTTACATCATTGGCTGTCGCCTGTCAATCTATTGTAACCCTTTTCTTGTTGGAGTTTGGGACAATGAGCGAGCACACACTGATGGAGTACATAATAGGGGTTGTACAAAGTGATCACAAACGAGAAATTCATGGGGTTTCCTAAATTCCACTGGTTTTCTTTGCATAATTTTGTGCTCTGGTCCTAATAATGCACCTCCTCGATCTTATGTCTTTATCATCTTACATGCATTTCATATGTCCTCATTGTGTCTGTTTGTTATGTTCTACCATATTTCTGCATTTACTTGGAAGCCTTAGATAGTTAATTTGGAGTTGGAAGGGTAAAGTTAATAGGTTAGTGGTTGTATATTTTTATCCTACATAATAATGTTTCAATTTATCAAGAGCATTCTCTCACTATTTACAGGCTCACACATTGACGAGTTCTGGATTCAGAGTCCGTAGTATTTCGATAATTCTAGTCATAAGCAATGAATGCAGTTAAATGGGTGAAAATCAAGTGTGAGTAAGGGCTACTGAAAATCACTTTCGAAATATTTCAAAAGGCAAATTTCTTTTTCTTCAGGTTTTACTTTTAGTAATAATAGTACTTTCTGTCCTATAGTGTGACTCCTATATACTGAAAAATAACAAAACACCTTTTCTGTAGACCAAAAGAATTTGAGGAGCTTGGAGAATAATCTGTTGTTCTTTCTGGAGCTTCTTTTTTTATTTTTAAATAAAGAATTTCCAACGGAGAGATGCAACTTTATTCCAATATTAACTTATGTACTAGATTTTACCTTTTCAGAGAGGATATTATCATATATACACATCCTATGATCCACCGGCTTCTCTTTTCCTTTTGCATTATAGGTAAGTCCTCTATCATTCTTTTACCTTTTTTGGAACTAATTGGTATATTAAGAGGAGGAGGGAAGCGCTCCCTATTAGGGGTGGGCATAGTTTGGGCAAATTCGAATTTTTGATTTGGATTTTCGGATTACGATTGAAATTTAAAATTATTGGATTTCGGATTATTGGATATTGAATTTGGTACTATTTAGTCTACCAGTCTTAGGGTACGCGGGTTACGCGTGTTCCCAATATTAATGAAAATAAATTCTTTTAAAAAAAATATAAATAATATTTAAAGTATATATATTTGAGTTATAAAATAAACATTGAGTAAAATTGCAAGTTCCTTAAAATTATAAATGTGATTATGTTTAGGAATTTGAATCCACTCATGATGGTTCATCCTCTTGTTCCAGTTGGTTCATGTCATGCCACTCATCGGTCATCCTAATATAATTCAAGAATTTGATTTTTAATTAAGATCCAACTCATCATAATAAGATTCAAGAGTTGTAATTTGTTATCATTAAAAACTTTAAAAAGTTATTTACTGCTACTTTGCATACGCATGTGCTTTAACAAGCTATGTATTTTGCATGTGTACATTAGCCTTAGTAAATTTAATTTTAAAACAAAAAATTACCTAAGTATTATATTTATATTTATTTTATAATATAAAATACAAAAATTAAAACGTTAATAAAAATTCAAGCAAGCAAGATAAATTTAATAGTTCGATTCAGCCCGTTATTTTATTAAATTTATATCATAGCAATTTTTCGATTACTCTATTTTGTATAACAAAAATAAGACTTTTTGAAACCGTCTCGTTGATCTCGATTTCTCTTCGGTGTCGGTATGGTTCGATCAATTTTCGATAATTTTCTTAAAATATCATGTAAGAGTTGCTAATAGAATTTAGAACGCGATAAAATATGTATTCTCTAGATATTTTTATAGTTTAAAAGACACGAATCAAGGGAATATGAAAGATAGCCATAATAGAGATTCATCTTACTATTCTATTACATCATAAGAGAAATTAAGCAAAGGCAAAAGAAATATAGATCACACGAGTTGGAATATATTAATCTAGATTGGACTCAAGAATAGAGTCTATTAGAAGATTAAGTATCTCGTAAGAAAAATCTAAAACTTTTAATTAGCTATTCATCACTATTTTAATCCACTAATTGTCGCCTATTCATTGGCAAACCCTGTAAATTTGTTTGACAACTACTTGTAGGAAAGAAGAAGACAAGGGTTTTGAGAACTCTTAAATTGCAAATACGTCCATGTCTAGTACTCCTTATATAAATTTAAAGGCGGTAGAAAAGAAAGTGACCCCAACAGGATTTAAAATTCCAGTTCCTTCTCTTTTTATCAAAATAGAGTTGAAAGCGAAAATTTTATTAAAAACAAAAAAAAAACTTACAAAGTGGTGAAACTTTCCAATTGAGAACGCGTAGGAATTTTAGAACCAAAGGAATTAAAAAGTCAAAGTACTAAATATTAGGAATAATTAAGTGGCCATTCCTAAATACTAGGGTAATAATTTAAAAAAATATATCAAATTGCTATTTTATCTAATGTGAACTCTATTTTAAATGGGTAAAAAAGTCAAACAATATTTCGCTAAGGGCATTCGTGCTTTTAATATAGTATAAATTATTCATATACCAATAGTAATAAGTTCAATAGCCTACTCATTAGATATTATCTCATATATTCAATATTAATTAATAAGTTGTTGTCAGAATACTTTCTATTTGGACATGATTTTACTAATGCTACTTCTTATCGGCCGTATTAATGCCTCTGTTGTATTTTTTTGATAATAATTTTATTGCTTGAATACTTTATTTGGATGATTGCGGTGAGAATAAGAAAATTTTTAGGCAACTTAACATGAGTATTTCACTTGGATATTCATTTTTGTAAAAAGAAGAATTAAGAAATATCTCAACTTATAAGCTCAAAACCGAAAATCCAAAATATCCAAACCGATTAATCCGAAACTAAACTCAAATAATCCGATCCAATCCAAGATTATTTGGATTAAATTTGGATTGTCATTTCTTCAATCCGAAAATCGAAAATCCAAATCAAAATATTCATATCCAATCCGAACTGTCCTAATGGCCACCCCTACTCCCTATCATGAATTTATCGATTCTCAAAATTTAAACCTGAGACAATATACTTTCATGGAGACAATGTGATAAAAGAAAAAAAGTTATAAGGTGGTGACATAAAAGGATACAATGGTACAAAATAACCTGAAGAGTCTGTCTGAAGCATTTATCCAAAATGCAGTAGAGATGGTGGCTAACTGTAAGTGTCATTATTTTTGTGTACAATCATTTATTTGTATGACAGAGCATATATAATTTGAGTCTGGAATAAAAATGTGGTTTTTTTGCATTCAAGGAACAAAAATATGTGAAAAAAATACATAGTGACAATAATATATATAGCGTCTTTTTAAAAGACGCTATATATATATATATATATATATATATAGAGAGAGAGAGAGAGAGAGAGAGCGTTTTTCACTAAGACGCTATATGTATTATGTGGGCCAACAAATAATTCTTCTAGGCTTAACTGGCATAACAATAATTCAACTGGGTATAGCGTCTTAAGCTAAGACGCTATACCTCAAATAATTCACCCCCGGGACTAGTTTTTGGCTTATATAAGGATGTTAAGGATTTTGAAAAAACTCATTCAGAAATACTCTCAAGTGTTGTGAATTTTTTTTTTTGTTAAGTTGTTTTGCATTTTGTCATAATGTCTGAAGCGCGAAGAATTAGGGTTTCATTATATTGGGGAGGGGGGAGGGATGAGGTTGTGGTAGCGAATAACCCAGTCTCATGTTAAGTTGCCACTTACAATGGAGTACGATACATTGGTATCGTTATTATGTAAAAAAATGAGTGTGAGCAAACGTTCGGTGAATCTTAAAATAATCGGAAGATATCCGTATTCTGTGACTCCGTAAGGGGTTGCTTGTTATGCTGAGTTTAACATCGAATACGATGAAACTCTGAGAGATTTTTTGAGGACTCCGGATGATTACCGAAAATTTATTGTGATAAAAATATTGGAAATGTACGTCAAGGCTGAAGACGTTCGCAATAATGTGGTTGCGCAAAGTAGGGAAATCCCTCAATCATCGGGTGGTTATTTTAGAGCAGTTTTAGCCGAACAGGTTCCGGCTGAAAGAGTTTGGCCGGATCTAAACTTATCTCCACGGGAGAATGAGAAGCGAAAAAATAATTTCTCCCCTAGTATACATAATCCACAAGCAGAGTGGTAAACTTCAATTTTCCTACTGTGTTACGATGTGTATTTTTGTATATTGTATTTGTATTACCACTCATATATTTCACAGGGGGTACCGACCAGATATGAATTTTACAAGTTATGAACCAACGGTCAGTTGGAATATGCCGAGTTTTGGTGTGTTAGATCATGGTTGTCCATCCGGGAGTCAGCATCAACAAGATAATGTTCATTATGGGATATCAACACATTATGATTTGTAAGTGAATATATAAAGTTATATGTATTGTTTGGATCAATTTGAGTAACTCATTATTTCTTTGGTTGTGTAGTGAAAACGAGCAACTTGATGGTCCTGTCCTTACTCAATTGCCCGAAGACGACGTATTTAATCGGGATCTGGTAGATGCACAGAGTCAGGAAGAGAATAGTGATTATGACAACAATGCCGATAAGTCTGGAGATGACACACCCTTCCCTGACGAGGGTGATGTTGAGGAGGAAGAGAATGCCGAACCTGATTTGACGAGGGAGCATGATCCATCTCCTGTTAGACCAAGAGTATGGGAGTCCCACGTGCCGTTTCATTCAAGGCATATTCCCTAACTTAATCATTTGCCAAATATGCCGGATGTGGATGCTCTCACAAGGGATATTAACGAAATTCGGTCAGCAATGTGGAATGAATCTAGACCAACGGTGCTGTCAAAGGGCAAGCTTTTTCCTAATGCGCCTAATCAGGGAGGTAAAAATGTACAGCGTAAAAGAGTGCCATGAGATGATGGTATGGGAGTCATCTCCGGATGTATACAAGGCTGTTTGCCGTAGATAGTTTACGGGTCATCTCCGGATGTATACAAGGTTGCTTGCCGTAGATGGTTTACGGGTTGTAATTGGATGCTGCGTGGGAGGAAGAAGAAAATAAATATGTGGGTTGTGGGTAAATACATTGGCACCCATAATTGTGAAATGGACACATTCAATGGGAATTACTTTAACTTGGATGTTGACTTGATTTCTCTTGTCTTGATTCCACACATTGAAGACTCCATAAGGTACAAGATCAAAGAGTGTATTACATCTGTCCACCAGGAATATGGTGTACCATTACCAAAAGAAAGGCATTTTTCGGGCACAAACGTGCGTTTGAAATTATTTACGGTGACTGGGATAAGTCATTTGCATCTCTACCCAGGTACATGGCCGCATAGCAACATTTTAACCCTGGGACTGTTGTTGAATAGAAGCTTGAGCAGAGTCCGAAAATACCAGAATATATATTCAGATACGTGTTTTGGGCCTTCAAACCAGCAATTGATAGTTTTGTGCATTGCCGACCGTTAATATCCATAGACGGCACTCATGTCTATGGAAAGTATGATATTAAGTTGTTGATCGTCGTTGCAGTAGATGCTAATGGATAAATATTTTCCCTAGCTTTTGCTGTTTGTTTCAATGAAAGCCAAGAGATGTGGATGCTATTTTTGAACCACTTGAAGGAGCACATTGTCAAATAACGTTTAGGTATTTGTCTAATATCTGATCGGCATGGCGGTATTTTAAGTTCTGTACAGCATTTGCCTGAATGGAAGGAGCCGTATGCATACCATTATTTCTGTGTGAGGCACCTGAAGACCAATTTTCAGAAGGCACATCCCAATAAGGACTTGCATGATTTAATGTGGATGGCTGCAACTGATCACCAGGAGTGCAAATTCAGGAGGCGCATGGAATCTATCAAGCAGGAAGACGAAAGAGCCTATCATTGGTTGATGCGACATTAGTTTGACAAGTGGACATTGCATGCGGATGGTGACAGACGATGGGGAGCCCTGACTACAAATGTGTCAGAGTCTTTCAACGGGTTATTGAAGTCTGCACGTGGATTTTCTGTCACTGCCATGGTGCGGATGTCATTCAAACAGATGGCGGAGAGGTTTCTTGAAAGGAATAGAGGTGCATCAGAATTGATGGAGAGAGGTGTTGAATTTATGCCAATACCAATGAAAAGATTTGAGAAATATAGGAGGCGAGCACATCGGCATTCATTTTTACAATATTGCAACGAGCGAAATATTTTTGAAGTTCGCACTGCTATCCATCAAAACCGAGGAAATAATACACACACCATAAATTAAGCCAGCAGGTTGTGTTCTTGTGGGAAATGGTTCATCTACCACATACTGTGCTCAAATACCATGAAGTGATTTTAACATACAGGTTTCGCGGCAACCTGGTACGTTGATAAGCAATATAGTGTTGCTGCATACTTAAACACCTATAGTGGGCAGTTACAACCAATGGGTGCTGAGCATTATTGGCCGCCGGAACTATTTAAAATTGTGTGTAACAAGGAGTATTTGCGTAAGCTACAAGTGTAAAAAAGAACATGTATGCGGAACCAAATGGATATTGGTGATACCGTTTATGCGCGTAAATATGGCATATGCTCACAAACAGGACACGACCATCGTAAATGTCCTTCAGCTGGTTTGGGTGTCGGTGGTAATCCTGATCCTGGTAGAAGTTCATCTAATGTGCCCAACAATCGAGGATACACGTAGTGTTTTCTTTCCGTTATGTGATTGTAATAAGTGTATGTACTTGTTTATCTTGCCGAATGTATGAAATAAAATCATATTTCCATTGATGTTAAATCTTTTTGATATTTAACATTAATACTTCAGTACAATAATCTAACATAAATCCATTAAAAAAAATAACCTTCAAAACAATCTTTTTGATATTTAACATTAATACACGTAGTGGTATTTTTTTAATGGATGTTGTAATGTTTATTCAAAAGTTCTTTGAAATACATATGATTTGGTTCAGTTTAAGAAGCTTTCTTATTGTACCGTAAAGAATCATTAGCACGCGAAGCATAGCATGGTTACATACCACATTATGTGTATTGTCTTGTCGACCTGATAAAGCTGCTGTTCTCGAAAAGCTGTCTTCTGGAAAAGCATTATTGTACCGTAAAGAATTATTAGCACGCGAAGTATAGCATAGCGCGGTTACATACCGCGTTATGTGTATTGTCTTGTCAACCTGATAAAGCTGCCGTTCTGGAAAAGCTGTCTTCTGGAAAAGCATTATTGTACCGTAAAGAATCATTAGCACGCGAAGCATAGCATAGCGCGGTTACATATCACGTTATGTATTTTTTTCTTGCCTATAAATGACTAGCGCATTTTAGTTATTATCTGCGCTTAACCAAAATAAATAGCAAAACTTTCCATAAATTTTTCATTTTTCTTGCATTAACAAATGTCTAGACGCAACCAATACACCCTCCTCCTCTGGCCGGGAACCGGTGAGCCACTGCAATGTCTCTAGGTACTGATCTCCCGTATAATCTCTCATGGCATGCGGCAAAGCAACAGGAAGTCCATCAACCGGCAGCCCATACAGAACCTCCACGTCCTGCAGCGTGATAGTAGCCTCACCAATGGGCAAATGGAATGTGTGCATATCTGGTCGCCACCGCTCTATCAAAGCCGTGATTAACGACCAATCCAGCTGCAGCCGGCTAATCTCAATGATCCTATAGAAACCCATATCCTGCAGGCGTCTGACTATACGAGGATGGATCTGGCGGGTCTTAAGAAAGTCCCACATATCATCTACTCTCCTAGAACGTAAAGTATGGGCCAATAACTGCCCCTCCCATATGTAGGAAGGCATGTCCAGATGCAAAGGCGGAACCTCCATGACGACTACTGTAAATTGAACAAAATTAATTACATTATTTTTCTTTTCCATTGCTTAAATATATTGCAATACCTTGAATATTAAATTTTATTCGATATTTTTACTACATTGTTAATTAAGTTGATACATTTTTAATATTATAATATTTTATATGTTACTTTAATATGTTAGTTTTATTATTTTATATGTTTGTTAGTTATTCACCTATTTTTTACTATATATGATTTAATTATTAAATATTTATATTTTGGTTCCGGACACAATATTTGAGGCCCAGTAGCACCAATGTATCCTGAATTCTTATGCTCATGATGAGAAATATTTTTTAATTTTTCACTCAACAGGTCTTTAATTTTATATGTTAGTTTATTATTGTATATGTTAGTTTTATTATTTTATATGTTAGTTTTATTATTTTATATGTTTGTTTGTTTGTTACTGACTTATTTTTGACTATAATAAAATTAAATAATTAATTTTTATAATTATACAAGATTTAATTATTAAATATTCACATATGGGTTACAGGATCGATATTTGAGGCCCAGTAGCACCAAGGTATCCGAGAAATATTGTTGTTTTCTCATGTTATTTTCTTACGATTGTTGACTAGAATTGGACAGAGTTTGTGTTTGAACTATCACCTATTTTGCGTATTTTTGGGTATCATAGATACTTAAATGATTAATTTCAATAACTACAAGGATACTATGCTAAAGGGCACTACATTTTACTACGCTAAAAGGGCCACTACATTATAAATACAAGCACTACATTAGGCCGCAACATACCACTACAGGGAACTAAAGTAACAATTTATCTAGTTTACTAATCTTTTAGCAAATAAATAATCTAAACCGGATAAAAATAACAATTCAATTTAATCACAAAACAATCACGAAAATACGTATACCACAGTAAAAAGTAACTAATTAATATTTTTTTCACAACTAATAACAATTTCTCTATTTTACGAATTTTTTTAGCACACTAAAACTATAGTCCGGAGAAAAAATAACAAATTAGTTAAATCGTAAAACAATTATAAAATAATATAAAGCACATAAAAAATAACTAATATGCATTTTTATACAAGTTTTAACAAAAATTAAGTCGGAATACCTCAATTTAAGGTTTTTAGAAAGTCGAAGATTTTATGATTTGGAGCCGAAACAAGCAACAATGTCCGAGATAACGCCTTAGCTAGCACGTGGGACCGAGAATTTTTACTTTTTGTAGGATGGGTGAGCTCCATACAATTTATTTTTGATTAAAAATGGAGGGGGGGACCGTTTTGATTTTTTGAGGGTGGGGGGAGGGGGGGTTCTGTTTTGGGTGAAGGGAAGGAGACGATATAAGTATATGTATAGCGTCTTTTGTTAAGACGCTATATATATAGTAACAAAGGACGCTATAGTTTCGCGCTTACATTAATTCACATATAACGTCTTTGTGAAAGACGATATACTTAACTGGTCAAACGGCCATATATATTATTGTCACTATATATTTTTTTTTTTATATTTTTATTTTTTGAGTCCAAAAAAATCACATTTTGCTTCATCCTTACAGTTGCCTGTTTCATACCTCAAATTGAACAGAGGCTCCATCTAAGGCCTAACTAGAGTTCCATTTTTCCCTAATATAGAAGTATCAACTTTTAAGACTACTGTCAGAAAGAAACAAAACTTTTAAGACTCTGTCAAAAGAGAAATCTGTCCCTTTTATTGTACTTTTCCCCAAAATTTCTCACCCCATTTGTTACTCGCTCAGTTTTATTTTAATACAAACTCTATCTTTCTATATTTGAAATTTTTTTAATTTTTAATTTCTCATTTTATCTTTAATGAGATACTACTATAGTAAAACAAAAATGTAATGACATGTAACACGGCAAATTTCAATTGTTATCTTGGTATTTCACAAAAGTCTTTTTTTATCTTTCAAATTTCGTGTTCAATCAAAACCATCAAAGATATAACTGAGGAAAGAATACAGTGGAAATAGAGGTAGGCTTGCATTCATACAACGAAATGGGCACTTATACACTGTCTCAAATATATTGCTATTCTGAGGAAACCTAAAACGTTATATTGGACATCTCTTGTACTTTTGGTATCAAGACGCAACCATAGGTCCATAAGATACATTATTGTAATGTCAATGCTTCATGACCGAATTGGACAAATTAAAAGTATAGAAGGGCAGTCCCGAGCATGATGCACAATGGTGTAGCCATGAATCTCGCCAAGAGTATTCAAACTTTAAACAAGTCAATAAATTTATTTTTGATGAATAGGTGCACCAAATTTTTTAAATCAAACTACACTACATTTAGCTAAACAATAAAAATACTTGTAATAGAACTATAATTTTATAAATTAAAACTAACATAAAAAAGATAATGACAGAAGTTTTACTTTTAAATTATAAAATTTATTTAAGAAACAACTTTAAATTTAAAAACTACTTTTAAGATTAGTTGTTTATTTTTACATATACGATGGTCTTCGTTTAGTTTTGACAAACAAAATAGGCAAATATTAAGACATGGATTTGAACCCGTGAACAAAACCTCACTTTGAACACCCTAGACCACTGGACTGCCTCACTCAATCATATTAAGGGTATTCAAAATATAATATATAACCATATAAAGTAATATTGATCTATATAGACGGTATAATTTTTTAGCAAAGGGTGTTCGCTTGACCATACCCTTGGCATTGGGTGGCTACGCCGCTGATGATGTATTCTACGTTCACACAGGATCCGGAAAAGAGTCGCACCTCAAGTCAAGAAAGTATAATGTAGACGCAAGTATCAATAGTACATGACTTGAAATTGTGATGTATAAGTTACACACATAATTTTATCAAATTTTCATTTGAATAAATGTAGTACCCCATTCACTGTCAGAGAAAGGACAGAAAGAGAGGCGAAAAAGAAATTTTATTACTTGGCACTTCATAATCTTTTGTAGGGTCGTCCTTCATGTGATGCTAGTTTAATTTCAGAACTTTAACATGCAGACACACTTGTATCTCTATTTATAGTATCGTTTGGACTTTCTCAGTTAAGATGGAAGGCACAAAGATATGTCCAGGATCATGTTAGTCAACGTCCAACGGACAATTCAAGCAGAATCACACGCAGAAAATTATTTTTGAGTCCCGCAAAATTTATTTTTCAAGAAACCGATTAACTTTGGTCGGTTTTTTATTTAAAATAAATTAAAATTAATATTAAACTCGGCCGGTCATTTTAAAAAATCGATCAAATTCGGTCGGTAATTTTAATTTTTTAATAAAACCGACCAACTTTGGTCGGTTATTTTCGTGCGAAAATATAATTAAAGAGTATAAATGAAATAAAATACAGTCTTAAAACAAAATGCACCAATGGTCTAGTGGTAGAATAGTATCCTACCACAGTACAGACCCCGGTTCAATTCCCAGATGGTGCATTTTTCAATTACATAATTAAAATACCGACCAACTTTGGTCGGTATTTTCGGAATTCTTTATTTTTTATTTTAATTGACCGACCAAAGTTGGTCGGTATCGGTATTCCCTTTCGACCTTCAAAATACCGACCATACATTAATGGTCGCGTTTTGGATGGTTATTGGCCATTATCGACCAACTTTGGTCGGTTTTTTTGGACGGTTTTTTTCGAATTTCTAGTAGTGCTAGTACTCTCTCCATTTTAATTTATGTAACATAGTTTGATTGTATACAAAGAGTTTAAGAAATAAAAAAGATTTTTGAAACTTGTGGTCTTAAGTATTGCCACAAGTTTTCAGTATCCAATGGAGTACTATTTTCGAGTTATTTAAAAAGCAAACTGATGTCTTCTTGATAGCTCAATTGCAGGAACTCAGTGGAATGTTTGAGGATCGAGCAGCTAAGTCAGGATCTTGCAGAGAAGCTCGAGATTATCACCAATGAAGAAGAAGAAGAAGAAGAAAAGAGTATAATTGGAGAGAATTGTAATAGCTTTTCTAATATCTTTGTAATGTACACTGAGATCATTTATAGAGAATGGATTACATTGACTTGAGCAGCCTACTCTAGCTAACACAACTGACTTCTCTTTCAACTAACTAACTAACTTTTAACTGCTTCTGCTGACGTGGCTTCACTATCTAACTAACTTGCGCTTCCAGCTCCATTTTGCATATCAATACTCCCCCCTGCAGAAGATCCTTGACCACAAGGATCAAAAGATGAAAATCTGGTGTTCAAAAAATTGAAAAACACCCAAGTAGCACAGTCTGCAGGCAATCCTTCCCATTTGATGAGGACTTGAGCAACAGATTTATTGCCCTTCTTCACCATTCTTCTTTGTAAAACAGACTCAGGATTGGGACAATGAGGAATAGCCAAATCAGCACAGGAAGGATAGGAAATCTGAGAAGGTAGTTGATAGCATTTCTTCAATTATGAAACATGCACAGTAGGGTGTATCTTGATTGAAGGCGGAAACAAAAGTGTGTAAGCAACATGTCCCACTCTTCTAGCAATCTGAAAAGCTCCATAATACTTGGAAGTCAACTTGTGGAATTGATGTGTAGCAATGCTCACTTGCTTATAAGGTTGGACTTTAAAATAGACCCAATCTCCTACTTTAAAACTATTGTCACTCTTATGGGAATTGGCTTATTGCTTCATTCTTAATTGAGCTTTGAGAAGGTGGTGCTGTAGTAGATGCATCTTTAATTCTCGATTGAGTAGTGTGTTGTCGACCTTTGAAGAGCTTGATTCTCCTGGAAAGTAGAGAAGATGCAAGGAAAGTGGTCTCCCATAAAGGGCTTCTTAAGGAGTAGTTTTGTTAGCAGAATGATAGGAGGTATTATACCAATATTCTGCCATAGGCAAACAAGAATACCAATCTGTAGCATCATCAGAGCAGAAACACCTCAAATATGTTTTCAAACACCTATTCAAAACTTCAATCTGGCCATCACATTATGGGTAGTAAGCTAAAGAGGTATTCAATTATACTCCTTGGATAGAAAACAACTCCTGCCAAAAAGAACTCAGAAATACTGCATCTCTATCAGTGACTATTGAGTCTTGAGGTCCATGTAGTTTGAAAACCACATTCATAAACACCTTAGCTACAGACTGAGCAGTATAGCGATGTTTTAGAGGGATGAAGTGGACATACTTGCTGAGCCTATCCACAACAACCAAAATTACTTTATGACCATGGGATTTGGGAAGACCATCTATGAAATCCATATTGATTTGAGACCACACTACCTCAGGTATTGGTAGAGGTTGCAAGAGTCCTGGATAAGCGGCTAAGTCAGTTTTGTTTCTCTGGCAGATGTCACACCCTTGTACAAAAGCCTTAATATCTTTCCTTATATCCTTCTAATAAAACAGTGTCATTACCCTTTTAAGTGTTGCTTCAATACCAGAATGGCCACTTTGAGGTATGGAATGCCATAAACCAATAATATCTCTCCTTAGCTGGATCTGCCTGAAGCTGCTCAATGAGAGCTTTTAGTTCCAGGTCAGTATCCCAACTATGAGCTATAGCCTGCATTAACTTAGAGCTGGTAGCAAAAATGATTAAAGAAAGCAACTCATCCCCAGATACTCTTGAAAGTGCATCAACCACTTTATTTTGAGCTCCTCTTTTGTATTCAATCACATAGTTAAAAGGCATTAGTTTAGTCAACCACATTAGTTTTGAGTTTGTATGCACCTTTTGTTCCATTAGGAACTTAAAAACTCTCTGATCTGTCCTAATGATGACTTTTTGACCAAGTAAGTATTGAGACCACTTAGTCACTACATGAACAATAGCCAAGAGTTCCCTATCATACACTGAAAGTGCAGCATGTCTGAGAGATAATGCTCTACTGATAAAGGCAATGGGGTGACCTTGCTGCATTAAGACATCACCTATCCCCTGCCTACTTACATCAGTTTTCACAATGAAGGTCTTATTAGGATCAGGTAGTGCCAATACTGGGCCTGAGTCAGGGCAATCTTCAATTGTTCAAAGGCTTTATATGCAACAGGCGACCATTTGAAACTGTCCTTTTTGAGGAGGTCAGTTAAAGGCTTGCTGATAACTCCAAAGCCTCTGATGAATCTTCTATAGTATCCAACAAGACCAGTGAATCCTCTCAGTTGTTTAATTGTGTTTGGCAAAGGCCAATTCTTCACAGCTTCCACCTTTTGAGGGTTTGTTGATACACCTTCTGAAGTAATAAAATGACCCAAATACTCTATCCTTGGAACCCCAAAGAAGCATTTACTTTACTTTGCAAACAACTGGTGTTTCCTCATTACAACAAAGACAGATTTGAGGTGCAGCAAATGTGCCTCTATATCCCTACTGTAAACCAGTTGTCATCAAAGAACACCAAGACATACTTCCTAAGAAAGTTTTGAAATACTAAATTTGTTAATCCTTGGAATATGGTTGGGGAATTTGATAATCCAAAAGGCATCACTAGGTATTCATAGTGACCTGCATGAGTTCTAAAAGCAGTTTTGGCATATCTTCCACTGTCATTCTCAGTTGATGATAACCAGACCTTAGGTCTATTTTTGAAAAGACCTTAGCCCCTCCCAACTTATCCAATAAGTCTTTCACAATTGGAATTGGAAACGTATTTTTCACAGTGTTCTTATTCAAATCTCTATAGTCAACACATAACCTCCATGACCTATCTTTTTTTCCAACTAGCACTACAGGAGTAGCAAAAGGGCTACTGCTTGGTTGGATAATCCCCTGGTATAGCATTTGTTTGACTAGTAATGCAATAGCATCCTTTTTGACAGATGGATACCTATAAGGTCTTTTGTTTATAGGTTCAGTTTCAGGTTGTAAGATAATTTTATGATCAAATATCCCTCTAGATGGAGGTAGATATGTGGGTTCAGCAAACAAGTCTTTAAATTCTTTTAACAATTTCACCAACCTAGGATGTGTGTTAACTTCTTCTTTAGACTCTAAAGAATACCATTGAATTTCATTACACATTGCGGGTACAACTTGAATCATGCAAAGTTGTGATTGCTCACGTGACATTCTAGCCAATTTTCCTGCTCCAGAAGTTAGGATTTGTGTTCCAGCTGCTCTCAAGACATGCTTTCTTCCTTGATAATAAAACTCCATAGTGAGTGTCCTGAAATTCATTTTGATGTCCCCCAGTGTCAATAGCCATTGGACTCCCAGAACTACTCCACCAGCCCTCGGAGGTAATAACAGGAAATCTGCACAGAACTCAGCTCCTTGCAAAAGCCAGGAGATCCTGCATACCTTGTCAACCTTCATCATATTTCCATTGGCTGCTGCTACTAGCTAGGTGTAGTCGACATAATAGGGCAATTCATTTTTTTTAATCAATTCTAGATCTATAAAATTATGACAACTCCCTGTATCTACTAATATGTGCAGTGGTTTCTTTGAATGGTACCCAATCACGTTTAATGTTCTATACCCCAATGAATCATTTAGAGCATGAATGAAGATTTCCATCTGTTCTACTGGTTGAGTTAATTCTAGCCCTTGCTCTTCTAGTTCAAAGTGTTCCTCATCTTTCACACATTGTTGTTCTACCATTTCCTCCAATTCAAGCAAGTTTAACTGCTTCACATTTCTATACTTGTGTCCCACCACATACTTCTCATTATAGAAGTAACATAAACCTTTGGCTCTCTTTTCATTCATTTCATCCAAACTGAGTGTCCTTCTATTATCTCCTTTAGGAGCCGTATTATTCCCATAATTGGGAGTTGGTAGTAGAACACTAGTTCTTTGCTCCATGTATCTCTTGGAATGCCCTTGTTGAGAAGTAGTTGCAGTTTGTCTAGTGGCATCAAGATAGGCCTCCTACATTCTAGTTATCCTATAGACTTGAGACAGTGTAGAAGGATTGGTTAACTTCACTGCCATGTTCAGTTCATGCTTCAATCCCCCAATAAAACAACTAATAGCATTCTCCTGTGACAGATTTACCCTGTTCAAGTTCCTCTCAAACATAGCTTGGTAGTCCTTCACACTCCCCGTTTACTTGATCATTTTGATTTCCTCCATATGATCATCAAAGTCGGTCCCAAATCTCTCTACCAGTGCTATGACATACTCAGTCCAAGTTGCAGGTTGTAGATACTGCTTGTATCTCATGAATTATAGATGCCACTGAATGGCTTCCCCTTCTAACTGCATAGCTGTGACCTCCACCCTTTCATTTGCAGGGACCTTCTCCATAGAAAAAAAACTGCTCAATTTTGAATAGCCAAGATCGTAAATCATCACCTGCAAATCTAAGAAACTCCATTCTTGACCACCGCGAGAAGTTGGAATTGTGGTTGTTATAACTGTTGGGGATCCTTTCCCTGTGTGATCTTTCCTCTGTTGGTTCCACTTCATCTTCATGATCCACTTGATTTTTACCCTTTCGATTTTTCCCAGAATTCCCCAATTGTTCTCTTAACTCCATCACAGCTTGATCTAGTTGTTTCAAGCTTGAGACTTCTCCGGTCAAAGCCCCAATGTCAGCCATTAATTTCAGCATCATCTCACGTAGCTCTCCCACTTCATCCGTTGGACTATCATTTGATCAAACATCTTTCGTCATAGTTCCAAGGATGCGGATGCTCTGATACCACTGATAGATCAATTGCAGGAACTCAGTGGAGAGTTCGAGGATCGAACAGCTAAGTCAGGAGCTTGCAGAGAAGCTCGAGATTATCAGCAATGGAGAAAAAGAGAGTAGAATTAGAGAGAATTGTAATAGCTTTTCTAATATCTTTGTAATGTGTACACTGAGATCATTTATAGAGAATGGATTACATTGAATTGTGCAGCCTACTCTAACTGACTCAACTGACTTCTCTTTCAACTAACTAACTTTTAACTGCTTCTGCTGACGTGACTTCACTATCTAACTAACTTGCGCTTCCAGCTCCATTTTGCATATCACGTCTCTACTACACATAAACTACTTCGACAATTCCAATATCCAATTTCTGTAACGCTCCTTTTCCTTTATCCATAACATCTTCCTCTAATCCTTGTACATACAGGAAATGGGCGGTAGATCTAGAGGCAAAATTAGGACATATATATATATATATACACACAAAATATATTAAGAGCAGAACCCCTTAATTAAAAAGTTAAATTACAATATTACCCTTCTTATTTATCTCAATATCTCATTTAAATTTAAAAAAGAAAAACTAACGCTTAGGAACTGACCGAATGAAAAAACGCTACAAAAGTTGGGAACACTTAACAAACGGGCACTTAACAAACGGTGGCAGCTTTTGGTTTTGCAGAAAGTATCTCTGCAATGAAGCATCCGAAAAAGAAAATGGCGTCAAAAGTTCAAGAAGAAATCACTCTGATTGTAATTTCATATTGATGACTTAAAGCAATTGGCGGGGAACTTAACAACAACTTCTCGTGTACCCAACTAACTTCCCTCAATCAAAGCCTTCCGGCCTTTCCAAACTCTTTCCGTGGCAAATAAGTCTTCCGCCTTCTATCTCCAATCTCACCGAACACAAGTGAATTCTGTTTTTGATGCGGCTCTTATTAAGATTTTAATTGCTTTGTTCTGACTGATCTGAATATTAGTTGGGAGAATTAAACAATCCCATTGTTACTGAAGATGTCTATGCATGAAGTTAGAAAAAATACTGATATTACTATTATGTTGGTCCCGGTAAGTAATCCCTGATTTATAGTCCTTTATATTAATATTTTCTCTTCACATTTCAGCCATTCACTTTAGATAGCAATGATTATGGGATAAGTAATTCAAATAGTAGCCAAGATTTGTAAGTTCACCAACCAATGGTAAACTAAAAGCCATGATGCAAAACAACAGTAAGAATTAAGGCTTTTCTCCTCCAGGTTGTCTGATGGGAATTTTAATTTTCTTCTCTGTTTTTGTTAATAGTAATGCCTTAGACCAAATGCATTTCATTGTAGAATATTTTGTGCCAAGACACTCTCTGCAACAATTCCTCTGCTGTATGAACAAACAACGCACACTATTGACTATACCACAGAACACACAAGACACTAATTCTTCTTCACATATATTGCATATTAGATACATATACATATAGGATCTGGAATACAAGAAGGGAATAAGTATCGGCGTATTATAATGAATATTAGGTGTGGACGTGAGCTACGCTATTACATGTCATGTAACTCATAAAATCAAAATAAGTAAAAACAAGCACACATATCTAATTAAAATTTGATTGTTCATCTTCGTAGGTTTAGACAATATCTAATGCTTGACCTTGACAAACAAGTTGTCACATGGCAATCCACATTATTGATCAGAAATTTGTACTCAATTCATTCATGTATAATTATTAACTCAAAATTTCATTTTGATAATATTAATATTATTTTATAAAATTATGTAATACCTGACTCAGAACACACGTGTGTGCCGAAAAACTAGGATATATGCAAGAAACATCTAAAACGTATATGCAAGAAACATCTAAAACGTATTCGCGCGCCCTTGACTACTTTGTATTTTAATGAAAAAGAAGACAGTTTAGGAGTATGTTTGAAAAAAACCAAGTCTGTGTTTGTGTCATTGTATGAATTTGTTATCCTTAACCCACTGCTAGTCTACTACACATGCATATACAAGCTGTGCTCCCCTCTCTCTTCGATAGAGGAGAAGAAGAAGAAAATTCATTAACGAACGAGACGCTGAATCTTATGCTACAGAAACATCAGTCTTCTTTTCCATAAAATAATACTCTAGGAGTAACATTTCATGCAGAAAAACCTAACCTGAACAATATTTCCTACTCTTTGCGCCCCCCCCCCCCCCCCCCAACCCCCGAATACAACATTTCTGTTAACGTATTCGATATACAGCTCTGACTACAAAATCAGGACATTAAGAATAAAATGAGAAGTTTAAAGCTAAATTAATTTTAAATATTGAAAGATATAATTTTTTTTATGGAACAAACCAAAAAAAAAATAGTATCACATAAAATAAATATGAGGAATATATAAGTAGCCTAGGTTTTGCACATCTAAGGCCTTTTTGCACCGGACGCTCCACGCCCACACTCAACACATCCACAAGCAGAAATTACAGAAGAGTTCAGGCTTCTATATGTTGGTACAGTAAAAGAATTTTTACGTCATTACATCAAATAAAAGAATACTACTCCATATAAGGAATTAACTGTCTAAATAAGTGGAATTAGTAATAAAAATAATGCACACAATCAGCTGTAACTGTTTAAATTACACAAATAGTGTAAAAACTCTTTACAATATCAATAGTTAAATTCTAGGAGGAAACAATATTATTAAGCTAATTCTTCAGCACAAGTTCTTAAAAAGAAGTAGACATTTGTCTCAAAAGAAATTATTAAGATTACACCATCCTTACAAGTGCAAATCTAAACTTAAATGATCTTGAACTCCTCCCTTGGGTTCATATCCAAATGTGCTATCACAATTAGGGCTTTTAACCGTTGGAAAAGGTTTCAAATCATCATTAGGAAACACTAAGTTAGAAGAAAAATTCTGATGAACTGCTGGAGGAATCCGCCAAAATGCCAATGGATTTCTGTTTATAGGAGTTTGAGAATAAGGACTAATAACATGATGGTTTCCATAAGACCTCGTACTATTGTTAATGTTGTTCCATGTTGAATAACGAGTAGTACTAGGAGCTGCTGGTTCACCAAGGCGATGATGGTTCATTATCCCATATATGTTTGCCTCTGTCGATAAGAAATAAATGTTATATTTAAAGTAACAACACAATATAAAAACGATACTATTATCCCATGTTGAATGATTATGAGTAAAATTATTTCTAATGGGCTATCAAGAAAAACGTAAGTGAAGAATGGTTTTTTCCCCTTTTTAATGGAAAACAATATTCTTGAGGGAGAATATAGTTTGGTATTTGTGAAAAAATTTTGTAGGAAATATTTTCTGTCATATATCATTTTTTGTGTACCTATAATACTTTTGAAACTTATAATTTTAAACATAACATTATATTTGTGTGACTATAAAAGCTTGTTATTAAGGCTAAAATAAAAAATGTAAGTTAAAATTATTTTCAAATTTAGAAATATTTACTAAAGCAAATAGGGTAACATAAACTCAAAAGGAGGGAGGATACGATACTATTATCTTACCATGTGCTAAGGCAGACTGAAGATGAGCTCGTTTGGCATTCTGGCGTTCTCTCTTGTGTGCATTTTGATGGCCTCCTAAGGCTTGAGAAGTTGGGAAGTTCCTAAAACAATATTGACATTCATATTTCTTGTTACTCTCCTCATTGTTGCCGATATGACTTTCTTTATAAGCATAGTTCACAGGATTCGCAGTAATTATTTCAGGTTCGTCATGAAAAGGGTTGCTGTCAATGGATTCAGACATGTCAGTCGTGGTCGTAGCATTACGACCACCTTCAAGTTCTTTGCCGAAAAGCCGAATGGGCTTTTCTTTAACAGGTGGTGGTGGTGGTCGGATAAAGGGAATTAGCTGAGAGAAGGTCTCCACGTTCATGAAATCAACAGCTTCTCTTTCTGTCTTGTCCATGGATTTTTTCTGTTGTTTTTGTGAAGAATGAAGAAAAAGGGAAAACGACTTGGAAGTGAGGTTTTGGAAGAAGAAGAGAATGCTAAAGCAGGAATTGAAGAATGAAGAGCATGTATGTTTCTTATATTGGGTTTTGGAAGTGTTGAATGGGGCCAACAAAGAAGTGATAAACTGTAAATAAAAGGTACAAGTAAATCTTTATCTGATCTAATTCCCGAGTAATTGGAGGTGGCACCTCCAAAGTGTCTTAGAATTTTTTTTCTATTTTTAGATTAAATAAAATAAGATACGGCCCCCAAACTTTTTGGTAGGTTTGAGGGGTAGTCTATGCATTCAACCTTAGCATTTAGTATGTGTATGTAAGTGTATCTTGGTGAAGTCAAATCAATTCCATGACTAATTAAGATTATGACTTATGGAGGAAATCCAAAAGAGAGATGTGATTGGTAAACTTCTCTATAACATCAATATTTTTTATATATTCACTATAAAAATCAAGTTTTTCTCCAAATTAATTTTTTAAGTTATATTTTACCTCTTTGTAATAGCTTTTTACCTATAACAATAACAACCATATTTATAGCAGAACGCTCTTTGTAAAATTGTCCCTCTATAACATCCATATAGAATCATTAAGATTACTAATAATAATTTTAAAAATATGCACACAATCTTTT
This sequence comes from Nicotiana tomentosiformis, assembly GCF_000390325.3. Taxonomy (NCBI): domain Eukaryota; kingdom Viridiplantae; phylum Streptophyta; class Magnoliopsida; order Solanales; family Solanaceae; genus Nicotiana; species Nicotiana tomentosiformis. The sequence goes on along the minus strand of NC_090823.1, from coordinate 82,679,022 downwards.
CCATTAAATAAAGTTTTTATCTTGCATAAGATATAAGATTTGAAGATTTGCTCATGATATCTTTTCCATTGGACAAATTTCAAAAAATATTTAAATAAAAAATTTAACTTTTAAGCTCTTAGATTGTATTCAAGGAAAAGCTATTAGATACATTTTTGCTGAAAATTTGGACACAAATCTTCGGCAATTCAAGTGTTATATTGCTAGTAAGAGAATAAAATCTACGAAAAAGCTACAATTACAAAGGTCTTCTATCAATCTTGAAAGAATTTATTTTTCTAGGTAGCTTTAAAATGTCTGCCTTAGAGTTTAAATCTTTATACATTTAGTTATGAATATATTAATAATATATTAACTAGTGAAATGCATATCTTTTGAGATTTTAAATTTGAATAATTTTCTTATCTTTTATATAGACACTAAAAAAGAAAAAATAATTAATTTTTGGATAATTTTTATCTATAACAGCCAAATAATATTTAAATGTCAAATGTTGTTATAGACGTATAACAACCATTAATTATAAAAGCCAAAAAATATCGAAACAAACGAGGTTGTTATAGAGAGGATTGACTATAGTGACCATTTAATTTATACTTAGACCAATGTATCATACCCCGCCCAGATAATGATATTCCATAAATAATTATTGCCAAGCTCTTTTACAATGTGAGGTATTAATAAGGCCTTTTTGGGGTTAAGCACTCACTAAACGATATTAGAACATATGACCATAGAGTAAAAGTTTATAGAAGTTAATGTAAGGATTTTCAGGAATAGATCGTAAACTGCTTATATATATAAACAATTTAATTCACCTTTTAGGATAGTGAAACTTAATGATTATTACCAAAAAAAAAGTAATAGTACTTAAATCAAGAAAACATATCCAATTTGATAGTATTTTCTTGATTTCAGCGGAATTGCGTAATCTTTGCTAGTTCTTGAGAAACTGATTTCTCTCTTTTACACTGCTTTCTTTCTCACATTACTGATGCAAAATAATCGTGAATCTTGCAGTTGAGAAAGGTCTTGTTTTCAAAAGCGTTAATCCAACTTTCCATCAAAGTGGGATGAGAAGTTTTTATCAGCTATAACTGTTGGTAAACTGTGTTCAAAAATAGAAAATCAGAGAGAAGTAAAGAAATATTAGTTCAATAAACAAATCGTAAAATAATTCTGAGCCCACAAGTTGCTTGTGTGTCCTTAAGGAATTTAATCCCCTCACTGCCGCCCAAGGTTATGGATTACTTCCTCCCATGATAGAACGGAAAAACTATTCTGTAATATTGGCAATCGAAATTACAGAACTTCAACGAACTCAACAAATGGAGCAAATCACACTTGACACTATATTTATTTGAAAAAATAATGTAACAATGTAGAAAAGAGGGGAGAAGTTTTCAGATTTTTCCATCTTTGAAAAATGAGGCTAAGCCTCTAAATTTATAGACAATGAAAAGGGTGAGATGAAGAGGTGCAATTCAAAATGTGCCTCTTCCATTTTCCATTCACGCCCATTCACGAAACCTAACAATCTCCCACATGAGTGGGGAATGGCAATATGTTTAAAAATAAATATGCAAAAAACTTGTGTGATTCGCAAGTAAGGATTAATCGTATCTGAATAAGTAGGTTTCCTTTTGAACTTTCCGTAGTGAACATATGTCGGATATACTCGTTTAATCAGTAGATTTGATATCTTTGAACCGTCGAGCTTTGGTGTATACCTAGACAACCATAAATCACACAATCAACCCTTAATCGTCTTTGGTTCTCATTGTTGTATTCGTTTCAGCCATGAAGACCGCCTGATTTCATAAGTGCACAGAGAATTAGCCTTACAGAACTCTTCTTGAAGCGGCTAACACTTCACACTTACATAGGTGATTCCTAAACGTGTTATCCCGTAGATATACTATTTGATATACCCCGTATCAAACTTAAAAACCATTAAAAAATCTTAATACTTTATCATTGGTACTGAACATTGTCTCATCACGAGAATGTATCAAAAATAAATTTTATTTGACAATGTTGAACCGTCATTAATGACTCTGTTTGAGCTCCTTGAACCTAGATCTTGGGATCTCCAGTCTTCTAGATAAAGTTATCACCACAATGACTTGTCCTCGGCCATAGTCTCATTCCCCTCGATGATCTTTCAACTACCTCTCTAGTTAGGCCTTTTGTAAATGGATCCGACATATTATCGCTTGACTTCACATAGTCAATTATGATAATTCCCCTAGAGAGTAGTTGCCTAACGGTTTTATGTCTTGTCGTATGTGACAAGATTTTTTTTTGTTATACATAATGCTCCCAGCCCTTCATATTACCGTTTGACTATCGCAATGTATGCATAGAGGTGCCAATATTTTGGGCTAAGATTCCACTTCTTCACCGGCCTTGTCTCAGGCTATAACCTCAGCCTCCATTGTAGAGAGGCAATGCACGTTTGTTTGGATGATTTCCAAGACCCAATTCCTCCACTGATGTAAAAGTATATCCACTTGTGGATTTAGTTTAGGTTGATCCGGTGATCCAATTTGCATCATTATACCTCTTAATAACCGCACGATACTTATTATAGTGCAATGCATAGTCATGGATATATTTCAAATATCCCAAAACTCATTTTATTTTCATGAAAGTTCAATGCGAACTTCCTTATGTCGTAGAGTAATACGTCTCAACTTTCTATTGCATTTCAGATTGTTGACTACACTTAATGTAGCAATAGTATATTATAACAACAATTGAAATGATTAGCATCAGTTGTGGCCATAACCTTTTAATATATAATATATTTCGCAATCACTCCACCATTTTTAAGCATTTGTATGCTATTTATTCATACGTCTATATGATATGCAAATTATAACACCTTCATTCATGAAACTAATCCAACTTGCAATGGATTTTGGTCATGTTCATCGGTTGGTTGACCTCATTATAGACCAACATATTAATACATTTGTTCATGAACAGTCTTATTTATACAAAACATACTAACACACCTTTCATGAAAAGTCACAGCCTTCCAGGTGACACCCTTTCATAAGAGAGCTAAACATTATAAATGTTCAATAAAGAGCAAATCATTTCTGGAAAGGTACGTAAACAACTTTCGAATTTATAGTTTCATCACTAGTCATCACTAAGACTGAACAAGTAATGAATTCACCGACTATCATATCAATATCCACTAAGGATTAGTGGGGTTCAAAAATTATATCATTTAGATATTACATTTAACATTGGCTTTTGTCATGCATAAGTTAAAAGCCCCCACATTTTAAATATTTCATCAATATATCATCCACATATAATCAAATAATGACTATATGATTTGACAATATTATTTGATTAAATCTCGTATGTCACTGCTTGGGTGATCATTTTAGTCCGTAAAGTGACTTAACAAGTTGGCAAATCTTTTGTTTTCCCTTCAGAAATCACAAATTCTTCAGGTTGTTCCATATAAATTTCTTCCTCTAAATCTCAATTTAAGAAGGTTGTCTTCACATCCATTTGATGGATTCCAAGACCATACACCGTAGCCAATGCTACTAACATCCATATATACGTAATACTCATAACTAATGAGTATGTGTTAAAATAGTTAAGGCATTCTCGTTGTCTATATCCGTTGACAGTAAGTCTTGCCTTATACATGTCAATAATGCCATCCATTTGGAACCTAATGGTTCATTTCCTAGAGTAAGATCAACTAACTCCCAAGTATGGTTATTTAATATGGATTCTATCTCACTTTTGACCGCTTTTTCCGAGGATGATATAACTTTTTTCAAAGTTTGAAGCTCATTTTCTATCAGGAATGTCAGAAAATTTGATCCAATGGAAGTAGTTGTCCTTTGACGTTTACTACGTGTTGGATTCACCTTATTAGGTGTACTTTTCTTTACTTTTTCCCAAGGTCTCTTAGATATTTCATTAGACGGCTCATATTCCTTTTTATATGAATAAGTATTCTCAAAGAATTCAGCATTATCTGAGTCGATTACCGTATAAATATGAATGCCGGGATTTTCTGATTTATGAACCAGAAAATAATATGCCTTACTATTTGTTGCATATCCTATGAAAACACAATCAATATTTTCCGGTCCGATCTTTACCCTTTTGGGTTTAGGAACTTGCACGTTAGCCAAACACCCCTCATACTTTAAAATATTTTAAGTTGGGCTTCATTCCTTTCTATTTTTCATATGGAATGGATTGCGCTTTACTGTGGGAAACTCGATTGAGTAGTCGGTTAACTGTAAAATTAGCTTCCCCCCACAAGCTCTAGGGTAAACAAAACTTATCAACAATGCACTTATTATCTCCTTTAAGGTTCTATTCTTTCTTTCCGCAATTCCATTAGATTGCAGTGACTAAGGGGCTGTCATTTGATGAATAATACCATATTCTAAACATATTTCTTCAAAAGGAGATTCACATTCACTGCCCCTATTACTTTGTAGAGCCAACCACATGAACTGTTATTTGTATCACGATAGGCCCAGAATTAATAAATGGTGAAGTTTTTAATCTTCAAACCAATCTGACACAACCAGAATTAATAAACAGTAAAGTTTTTAATATTCAAACCGAGTAATATGTGACACAATCAAATTTAATAAATGGTGAAGTTTTTAATCTTCGAACCAAATAATAAATTGGAGTAGAAAATCACTAAGATTTTAATTTGCAAAACGCGTATAAAGTCACTTAGACTTTATTTCGACAAATGAGTAGAAAGTCACGAAGACTTTAAACTCAATGAATGATCACGCCCAACTCTAGTCCTAAAAGGGATAAGCGGTCGCTGCAAATATAATCCCGTCTAAAAGTCCGGAATCGAATCCCACAGAGAACTAAAGTTTAACTACAACTGTTGACTATCACTAAGAAGACAAGCTCGAATAATTCCTAAGTTATAAATGTAAAGATTCTTATGTTAAGCTAATTAACTAACAAATTAAAGAAGTGAACTAACAACTAAAGATACTAAGGGGTGGAGATAACATTAAGGAGGTCTAGAGTTATGATTTCCCCAATTGTCAGAATCCTTCTTGCTACGTCTTCTATAATTTCGCCTAAGTATTCTCTACTGATCGTGAGTACTTTGGGTGTCGTATCTTTCTCTCGAGAAACTACCATTATTTACGAGACATACTCTCTCGAACTACGCTAACTGGCACTAATTCACCGCTCACTACGATTGCACCAAGGTTTAGTTATCTCTAATCTCGCCAATAAACCTTCCGTATTGATCTCTCACATATGTTAGGAGTGATGTTATTCAAAAACTACCTAAATATGTACTCTCTCTACAGCAATATACACACTAAATAGGCACAGTTAATTGGTGGTCATTCAATCAATAGCAATAAACACGTAGTTGAATAAGTAGAGAAATCCAACAGCTCAATTATATAAAAACGTAATAAGAATTCATCCTGCAAAAGGTTCCATCAAAACTCTAGATAAAGAATTAGTTATTCATAATAGTATGCAAAACTACAATACTAAAATTCATAACCAATAATGAAAATAGGAAGAAGGAAGTGAAAAATCCGTAGAAGAATTCTCCGCCTTGCTCCTAGTGTGTTCTTGCCTTCTTTGGTTGATAATCCTCTCTAAGAACGCCCCCCTTGTTCTCTTAAAAGTGAGTTTAAAGACTATTTATATGAGATAGGGTTAGCATGGGGCGAAATAATACAAGCCGTAGTGGGAAGAATTCCGACAATCGGGAAAATCATAACTCTAGACCTCCTTAATCTTGTCTCCACCCATTAATGTCTTTAGTTATTAGTTCACTCCTTTAATTTGTTAGTTAATTAGTTTAACATAAGAATTTTTATATTTATAATTTAGGAATTGTTCGAGTTTGTCTTCTTAGTGATAGTCAACAGTTGTAGTTAAACCTTAGTTCCCTGTGGGATTCGAATCCGGACTTTTAGATCGGATTATATTTGAAGCGACCGCTTATCCTTTTTAGGACTAGAGTTGGGTGTCATCAAATTTTGGCACCGTTGCCGGGGAACTAACGGTGTAGCTGTATGTGTACATATTGCTAGGTTTTAAGTTTGAACTTTTATTTTTATTTTTTTGTATTTGATTTTTTTTATTTTTGTTTTACTTATTGATTTGAGAGACATGGCATCGTGGAATTATGAGAGTATTGATGTTGGTAATTTTTATCTTGATCCTCCTTATGCATATTATGGAGAAAACCACCCATTACAAAATGGTCAAAATATTCCCGAGAGCGAGTTATGTGCACCAATTCAATCTTATGTGTGGAATGTGTGATATGTATGGTGGTCAAGATGGTCATTTTTCTAATTGTGCTTGTATGTATTATCCTCCCCCAACCCCTTATTATGATGGTTCTACTTTTTCTTGTGAGGTTAACAGGAACAAAAAATCTAGGGAAGTTGACCTAAAAGAGATCAAAGATATGTTAAAGTATTTCATGGAACAAAGTAATGAGCAACAACTGCAAATACCAAGGCTATGTGATACTATCCAAACGCAATATCTACTGTAAACATATCTGCATAGAAGCTACGCACTTCTTCCTCATACACTTTGAGGCTCTCATTGGTGAATAAGTGTGTCCACTTTTGAAACTCACAAATATCCACCAGTTAACACATCCCTGTCATGTCCAGAATATCAGGGGAGAACGTTCTGCCCCACAGTACCCTCTGTTTTCTTAGGTTTGCTTTGCTTTCATCCTTGGCCACGCTTAATTTGGCCTTCTTGGAGGAACCAGGTTCCTCATTGTCACCAACCTTTCTTTTCACATACTTTCTCATACTTCTCTCTTTCTTTGCAGACTTCTCAGACACTTTCCCACCAGACTTTTCAAACACCTTCTCACCAGACTTGTCTACCTCAGCATTTTCAACCTCCACATCTTTCATAAATGGCCCGCTCCTTGGTTTAGGAATCAGAGGTTTCTTAGAGGACTTATGAATTAAGGAAGCAGGTTCTTCACTTGCCTCTTCATCGCCAACATCAACAACAAGTGCTGGAGGCATAACCTGGAGGCACAAGTGAGTCAATTAGTTGAAGCATTTAATGCTCAACAAGCTGATATTGTGGATAGTATCCAAAAAGAGCATACATAAGATGCAAAAATTGAGGTGCTAATGGAGGAGGTCAGAGTAGAACACCAACAATCTATCAAACTAGAATTTGAGGATGCCGATGTTGTAGAAGAGATACTAGAGTCAACCAAAGACATTGAAGAAACATATTTAGTTAAATCTAGTGTCATTGGTTTTAAGAATGTTAACAGTCCCAAAGTTCATGTAATTGAGTGCATTGGCCCACACTCCAAGCATTTTTTCATATTGTGTTTGGATGATGATATAGAAATAGAGTACTCCGATCTAATTGAGGAGTCAAGGAATGATGAAACAAGGTGCCTACACTCTAGAATTCTTCTTGCCAGAAAGTCAGGATTACACATCTCATCTAAAGGACAAGAAGTGCAGAATACTACATTGTTTTCTTGGGCCAACTAGATTCGTTCCACCACCCAGGAGCATAATCGTAAGCTTGAAGTAAAACTTGGGGTTTAATTCATAAGCTTGAAGTGGAAGCAAAAAGTGATTCGCATCGTGCCGCGACGTTAAATCAAATGCTTGTAGGGAGGCAACCCATTTTTACTGATTTCTTTTATATATATATATATATATATATATATATATATATATATTATTGTATTATTCTTGTAGTGTCATTTTTTATTTTTATAGGAGCATGGGAAGCAAGGCTATTGGAAGAAAGCAAAAGCAAGTGAGATGGTTAGAGTTAAGTGTGGGGTGCCCGCACAAAGAACCAAGTCTGAGAGAAGTCTGAGTACCCCATGAGCTGCTAATGCTTCGGCCTTTGGCCTACCAGAGAGTTTCTTTTACCCTCTTGTATTTATGGGTGTGCATTGGGGACAATGCATAATTTTAAGTGTGGGGTGAAGAGACTGTTTTGGTGTTCCTGTGCTATTTTAGTTGTGCTATTGTATGTGTGTTGAGAAAAAATAAAAAATAAATAAATAACTAGGTAGAAATTATCCCTCTTAGTTTTTCTTATGGCCTCGGGTCTTTTTCAAGGGATGACTCTTTGAACCGGGTAGTAATATTTTTTAGGTATAGAATTTTCATAAAAGTTTTGGTCTTTTCCCGACGATGGACTTTGTTGACAGTTTTCTAGAGGGAGTAAAGTCTAAAGAAAAAATATAAAAAGATTTTCCTTTTCTTTTTAGAGCCGATAATGGAATGGAAAAATTTGAGTATCAATACTTTTTGACATGTTTTATGCTGGGACTTAGAGTTGTAATATTTGAATTAATTATCTTCTTCGTGTTCTACGTGCCCACATGCCTTGAAAATATATGTGACTTTCCTTTGACGCTTAAGTTCATTTGTTGACTCCTGTGATTACTTCCCATGTGTTGAGTTAATATGATGATTATGCTTAGTTGTTTAACTTGAGTGTCGGGTCTGAACTGTCCAGAGTGAATCATGTGCATTGTGTGATGTGAGGCTTGATTACATTCTGTGTTATCCTGTGTTAGCCTAGAACTTTCCCCGTGTGTTAGTCGAAGCGAAATAAGTAAGCTTTGTGATTTTAGGAGATGATGTAGGCGTTTCTTTGATTGTCCATTGAGCTAGTATGCCACCATAAATAAAATTATCCTTAGATAGCCCATTTAAGCCTATAAACCTTTTCTTTGGCACCCACTTTATAGCTTGTTCCCTTTTTGTTCTTAATTAGATCTTTTTGAACCTTTATCTCCGAAAGCACTTAAGTCGCTAGAAGAGTAAGGTGAGAGTTAGGGTAGCTTTTGAGTGAAATCACAGAAAGGCCAAAAGGCGCACGCATGTTTTGAAAGATCATTGGCCGAGCAACCCAAGTTTGGAGAGTGTTGGAAGAAAAAAAAAAAGAAAAAAAATCAAAGAAAACACAAAAAGAAAAATGAAAAAAAGGAAAAAATACACCTCCTATTCCTCTTATCCGAGCTAGTGAATGCATAGTTGTGCTTAAAGAAGAAGGGCAAAATTTTATATAAATTCGTGGCGTTGGTTAAATTGGTCATGAAGAGTATGTATTTGAAAGTAAGTGTAGTGTATTCAAGTGCTTAGGAGGGTTAGTCACTATACCCAAATATATCCTACCCACCCCTTAGCCTACATTACAACCTGAAAAAACCTAATTGATCCTAGACTTCGCAAGCTTAAATTAGTAGAGATATACACTACGGACAAGCCTATTGTACGACACATGAATTTCTTTGTGAGAGTGAGTGAAATCTTTCGATGTGTAAGACCTTAAATTATACTTGAATGCATATTTGAGTGTGTGGACTAATTTCTCTCTTTAATTGTGGTGAGAGCACATGATTTACAAAGGATTAGTAAAGTCCAAGCATTTTGATTTGACACAAGAAGTGAGTCATGGTAAGGAATGTATTGGAGTCATCTTTTGAGGTTAGAATGTTAGAAGAAGTCGCACAAATATTTTAAATAGTCTTGCCATGGGTCTACTTTTGAAGAAAGATGTCAATAGTTCTTATATTAAGTTCTAAGTGTTGGCACAAGCCATTGTCATTGGTATGATGCTTGAGTATATTTTGAAAATGTGTTTCTTACCATTGTGCTTAATTTTGAAAGTTGCTCGAGGACGAGCAAGAGTTTAAGTGTGGGGTGTTGATAAACGGCCAAAAATGCATATTTTTTGGTGTACTTTCATCTCATAACTTGTGTGGTTATGGTAGGTTACATGAGTTTTTGTAGTGAATTATGCTCATTACGTACATTCTTATGTGTAGGAGAAAGTTGGACGAAAAATGAGCAAAAGAAGTTGATTCAGGACCAAAAGACAAAAGAAGGACTTTGCTCGTTCACTCTCGTGTGCACATGAGAGAGTGAACGAGCTAGCTGAGGAAAATCTTGAGAAAAAATAGCGGATTATGACAAAAAGGCATGGAAGTGCACGAGAGACCTAGAAGGAAAAAAAAAAAGAGAAGAACTTCGCTCGTTGACTCTCGCGTGCGCACGGGAGTGTGAACGAGTTATCCTAAAAAGGCTATTTCGAAGAGGGCTTGTATTTCACCCCATGCTAACCTTATCCCATATAAATAGTCTTTAAACTCACTTTTGAGAGAATGGAGGGGAACGTTCTTAGAGAGGATTATCGACCAAAGGAGACAAGAATACACTAAGAGCAAGGAGGAGAATTCTTCTACGAGTTTTTCACTTCCTTCTTCCTATTTTCATTATTGATTATGAATTCTAGTATTGTAGTTTTGCATACTATTATGAATAACTAATTCATTATCTAGGGTTTTGATGGAACCTTTTGTAGGATGAATTCTTATTACGTTTTATATAATTGAGCCGTTGAATTTCTCTATTTGTTCAACTACGTATTTATTGTTGTTGATTGAATGGTCGTCAATTAACTGTGCCTATTTAGTGCGTATATTGCTCAAGAGAGAGTACGCATTTAGGTAGTTGTTGAACAACATCACTCCTAACATATGTGAGAGATCAATATGGAGAGTTTAAAGGTAGGATTAGAGATAACGAAACCTTGATGCGATCGTAGTGAGCAGTGAATTAGTACCAACTAGCGTAGTTCGAGAGAATATGTCTAGTAAATTGTGGTAGTTACTCGAGAGAGAGCTACGATACCCAAAGTACTCACGATCGGTAGAGAATACTAAGGCGAAATTATAGAAGACGTAGCGGGAAGAATTCCGACAATTGGAGAAATCATAGCTCTAGACCTCCTTAATCTTGTCTCCACCCCTTAGTATCTTTAGTTGTTAGTACACTCCTTTAATTTGTTAGTTAATTAGTTTAACATAAGAATCTTTATATTTATAACTTAGGAATTATTCGAGCTTGTCTTCTTAGTGATAGTCAACGGTTGTAGTTAAACCTTAGTTCTCTGTGGGATTCGACTCCGTACTTTTAAACTTGATTATATTTGCAGCGACCGCTTATCCTTTTTAAGACTAGAGTTGGGTGCGATCAAATTTTGGCGCCGTTGGATAGAAAATTTGATCACGCCTAACTATCCCTTATAAAAAGGACTAAGCGGCCGTTGGAAATATAATTTGGTTTATAAGTCCGAAGTCGAATCCCACAGAGAACTAAGGCTTAGCTACAGTTGTTCAATATTACTAAGAAACACAAGTCCAAACAATTTTCTAGTTATAAAGATTTAATTTTTATTTCTACTAATTAACTAACAAATATTATAAAGTAGTAAAATTATCAACTAATAAAGATGAAATTTGAGACAAGGTTAAGGAGGTCTAGAGTTATGATTTTCTCAATTGTCGGAATCCTTCCCGCTACGTCTTTTGTAATTTCGCCTAAGTATTCTCTACCGATCGTGAGTACTTCGGGTGTCGTAAATCTCTCTCGAGAAACTACCACAATTTACTAGACGTATTCTCTCGAACTACGCTTGTTGGCATTAATTCACCGCTCACTACGATCGCACCAAGGTTTCGTTATCTCTAATCCCACCTTTAAACCCTCCGTATTGATCTCTCACATACATTAGGAGTGATGTTGTTAAACAACTACCTAAATGCGTACTCTCTCTCGAGCAATATACACACTAAATAGGCACAGTTAATTGATGGCCATTCAATCAACAGCAATAAACACGTAGTTGAACAAGTAGAGAAATCAAACAGCTCAATTATATAAAAACGTAATAAGAATTCATCCTACAAAAGGTTCCATCAAAACCCTAGATAACGAATTAGTTATTTATAATAGTATGCAAAACTACAATACTAGAATTCATAACCAATAATGAAAATAGGAAGAAGGAAGTGAAAAATTCGTAGAAGAATTCTCCGCCTTGCTCCTAGTGTGTTCTTGCTTCATTTGGTCGATAATCCTCTCTAAGAACGTCCCCTTTCGTTCTCTCAAAAATGAGTTTAAAGATTATTTATATGGGATAGGGTTAGCATGGGGTGAAATAATATAAGCCCACTTCGAAATAGCCTTTTTAAGATAGCTCGTTCACTCTCTCGTGCGCACGCGAGAGTGAACGAGCGAAGTTCTTCTCTTTTTCTTTTCCTTCTAGGTCTCTCGTGCACTTCCATGCCTTTTTGCCATAATCCGCTGTTTTTTCTCAAGCTTTTCCTCAGCTAGCTCGTTCACTCTCTCGTGTGCACGCGAGAGTGAACGAGCAAAGTCCTTCTTTTGTCTTTTGGCCCCGAATCAACTTATTTTGCTCATTTTTCGTCCAACTTGCTCCTACGCATAAGAATGCACGTAATGAACATAATTCACTACAAAAGTTATGAGATGAAAGTACAACGAAAAATATGCATTTTTGGCCGTTTATCAATGAACGAGTAAAAAATCACGCAGATTTTGATCTCGAAGCAGGAGTAGAAAATCACAAAGATTTTATTCTCCATAACGAGTATAGAAAATCATGAGAATTTAATTCCCTTTCCAAATAGTTTTCCAACTAAACTATTATAACACTTTAAACAGTTTATTCTCTTTCTATAATCAAACATATATATATGTTCATCTTTACATATGTTACATTCATGATCTCAAGAATACTTTCAAATATCAATAAGCCTAATTCATATCTTATAACATTGAATTTAATCTTCTACATAATTTATGCATGTTATATAATTTAGATTCTTCTATGTATTTAATTACTTCTTCTAGTTGCACCCCGATACGCCGAGTCCTCCACTTATGGCTTCGATCGCAATACAATCGTCGGCAATTTGTAACTCTTCTCAATATGCCAAAAGACTTGCGTAAGCCTTTTTTTTTTTTCAGATCCTTAAGACTCCATTTAAGATGCAAATAAATCAGAATTTGTAGAACACTTCTTAATTCCGATTCTCTTTCATAATTGGTTAAACCAAATTTCTCTTTATTACACATACCAATAAGCAAGAACAGCCATTCCAATGAAAGAAAGCAAATGTCAGTATAATTTTGGTTGTGGGATCATGGAAACTAACAGTCAACCATCTCACTGTCCTTTAAGAGTACACCGTCCCATAGAAATACTTGCATCGTGGCACACGATTACTGGATTTTGGTTTCCCATGGCAAATCGTCTAATCACGCCATTACAGTATTTGGGCTTTCCGACATCCACTCCAAATTTTCTTTACTTCGCCACCCGAAAAATAATTCTCTTAAGAACAAGCAGTTTACTCTATCATATTACGTTAAAATCCTTAAGATGGTTGGTAAACTGCATTCAAAAATAGAAAATCACAAAAGTAAAGAAACATTAGTTCAATAAATAAATCGTAAAATAATTAGAGCCCACAAGTTACTTGTGTATTCTTAAAGAATTTAATCCCCTTACTGCTGCCAAAGGTTATGGATAAGTTCCTCCCCGGATAGAACGGAAAAACTATTCTGTAATACTGGCAATCGAAATTACAGAACTTCAGCGAACTCAACAAACGGAGAAAATCACACTTGATACTATATTTATTTGGAAAAACAATGCAACAATGTAGAAAAGATGGAAAAAGTTTTTAGATTTTCCATCTTTAAAAAATGAGGCTAAGCCTCTAAATTTATAAACAATGAAAAGGGTGAGATGAAGAGATGCAATTCAAAAGGTGCTTCTTCCATTTCTCATTCACGCCCATTCACGAAACCTAACAACTTTCTTATAGGATATTAGAGCTCGTTTGGATTAGCTGATTGTAAATAGTTGATAAGCTTGAAGTACAGAAAAACATTTTGAGTGCTGAAACTGATATTTTAAATAAGCATTTACGTGTTTGGATAGACGTGCTGAAACTAATAATATGTAGTCGATGTATTTGGTAGAAAAATGCCAATAAGTTATTCTTATATTAAAATGACTAGAATACTCTTAAATTTTTTATCAAAGATTCCACATAATGTGCGACTTGTCTGTATGGACGTACGTGGTTTCGTAGCGTTTCCTCTGATATTTCTAAATATAGTTTGGCCGCTAATAGAATTATTTTTCTTAACCCTGCTAAGAAAATATTAATATAGAATTTATTTGTAGGATAATAAATACTGAAATCTAATTTCATTTGCACAAAATGCAATACTTTTTAGCTTTATAGTACTCTTGTGGCATATCCATAGAAATCACTTTGCGCACACACTAATTTTTCTTTTAGTAGGGGCCAATGTAATTTTAATAGAAAGAGTCAATACAGTATGCACCTAAATTAATTTATTATTAAGTACATGTTATCTTGTACCAATATAACTATTTGATTTAATTACTCTATCCATCGGTACTATTAGATAATGTCTTTTCTAAAACATAATTGAGTAATAACAACAACAACATAATCAGTAATATCTCACACTGTAGGGTCTGAGAGGGTAGTATGTACGCAGATCTTACCCTTACCTTGTGAGGACAGAGAGGTTGTTTCCAATAGACCATCGGCTCAGGAAAACATAAGCACCACATTAATGAAAATATAGACAAGAAGCAGAATAAAAACAACAAGACAGTAAGGTGATCAACAATGAAAGAAAATAATGGTTAGTCATAAAAACCTACTACCAACAGAAAGCGAGACTGCGTGCCAATACTACTGTTATGAACACTCTAGACTACCTACTCTGCTACCCTAATCCTCGACCTCCATATCTTCCTATCAAGGGTCATGTCCTCGGTCAGCTGAAGTTGCGCCATGTCTTGCCTAATCACCTCTCCCCACCTCTTCTTTGGCCTACATCTACCTCTCCGTAGGCCCTCCAATGTCAACCTCTCACACCTCTTCACTAGTGCGTCTGTGCTCCTCCTCCTCACATGACCAAACCACTTAAGCCGCGCTTCCCGTATCTTGTCTTCAATAGTGGCCACACCCACCTTATCGTGAATAGCTTCATTTCTGATCCTATCTAACTTGGTGTAACCGCACATCCATCTCAACATCCTCATCTCTGCTACCTTCATCTTCTGGACATGAGCGATCTTGATTGGCCAACACTCAGCCCTATATAATATCGTTGGTCTGACCACCACTCTGTAGAACTTATCCTTAAGTTTCGGTGGCAACTTCTTGTCACACAAAACACCGGAAGCGAGTCTCCATTTCATCCATCCCGCCCCAATACGATGTGTGACATCTTTATCAATCTCCCCACCCCCTGAATAATAGATCTAAGATACTTAAAACTCCTTCTCCTAGGGATGACCTGCGAGTCCGGCCTCACATCCCCTTCCCCTCCTTGAGTCTCGCCACTGAACTTATACTTCAAGTATTCTGTCTTAGTCCTGCTCAACTTGAAACGTTTAGATTTCAGGGTCTGCCTCTATACCTCTAATTGAGCGTTCACACCGTCTCCCGTCTCGTCAATCAGTACAATATCATCTGCAAATAGCATACACCACGACATCTCTCCTTGGATGTGGCGCGTCAGTACGTCCATCACCAGGGCAAACAAAAAAGGGTTGACTGTCGATCCCTGATGCAACGCCATCATAACCAGAAAATGGTCCGAGTCCCCACCCACCGTCCTCACTCGGGTCTTTACTCCATCATACATGTCCTTAATCAACCTAACGTATGCAACAGGTACACCTCTAGCCTCCAAACATCTCCACAAAACCTCCCTCGGAACTTTATCGTACGCCTTTTCTAAGTCGATGAACACCATATGCAAGTCCTTCTTTCTCTCCCTATACTGCTCCATCAATCTCCTAACAAGGTGGATGACTTCTGTAGTCGAAAACCTCGGCATAAACCCAAACTGGTTCTTGAAAATAGATACACTCTTCCTCACCCTTAGCTTTACCACTCTCTCCCAGACTTTCATAAAGTATGGCTAAGCAGCTTCATACCCCGATAGTTATTGCAATTTTGGATATCACCCTTGTTCTTATATACAAGAATTATAGTTGAGTAATAAATATGTATTAACTAACAATGATTTAGTGATAACCCTGTATTTGAAGAGATTGTTATTTACTTATTGGATTGGTTGCCAGTACGTTTTTACCTTTTGGCCTCCCATGTTCATTTATGTTTCATTTACCACTTAGCCATATTCATGGCGGGATGACAAATAATGCGGTGCAGTGCGGTTGCGGTGCAAACACGCATAAATCCGCGAAGATTTTAACTCGCCATGCCTTGTCCATATGGCATTTGTACCCGTATATACCCTCCCGACACTCACACCCGCATCCACCTGCCCCGCCTCAAATATTGTTTTTCATTTTTTTTGGTTTTATTTCTTTTGAGCGTTAGGTTGGACTTTCTGAAATAATCAACCAAAAAATTAAAGGCTCTTTTGTTGCTCATCTATTGCATTCGACAACTAAAAAAAATGCAAGTTCTTGCTGCTCATTTTAAAAACTCAAATATCCCCTTAATGTAAGTAATTGCATTATTAATGTCTCTATTAATTAAAACACTCTCTATAGCTTTCAAAACTTTTAAACAGGAAATGACAACAAATAATTGAATAAGACATGTGATTTAATACTACTAATAGCTTTTTTGCTTTTGAACTCTTAAGCTATTGTGTACCCTTCAAAAGAAAAGATTTAACATATAAGAAAATTTTATTTTTATATAGTTATATTTTTTATTGTTCCACTTTTAATATTATGAATCTATTTAGTTAGATAAATATTTGTTTATGTGTAGGATTTGCACTACATAAGTGTTTTATCTGATTTATTAAAAAATGATAGGAATAACACAATTATATTCGTGAAAAAATTTCATGATATAGATGGTGTATTTGATTTTTTAAAACAAAGGAATGTGTATTTACCTTGAATACAGAGGATATCTAGAATAATTTACCCCATAAAAAAACTTGAATCCCTGCCTTTTCCCAAATTACAGTATAAACCACAACAACACGCACTCCACATTGCCCCTTAGTGACCGTGGTTAGTTTTCAGCCCCTTAGGCCTGAGTGAGACTATTTTTTTTTTAAAAAAAAAAAAAAAAACAACCGTCCCGCAGCCCGTAGAGATTTCTTTAAAAAAATTAAACCCGTCCCGCATCGCACCCGCAAAGCCCAAAACCGTGCTGTCCTGCGTAGGTTGAAACCTGCCCCGCCCCTACATCGCCTCATTGCCATCCCTATTCATGGGTGCCATTTGTATCCATATATTTGGTCTTAATAAATAACAGTTGACACGTGATTGCTTTTCCTTTTCTTTTCTTTTTTTAGTAAGAGGGGAAACCCGCATCCGCTACAACCTCTGTCATAACCTCTGCCCTTCGGGTGAGTACTCTGTGGTGAGTATTTTGTGCACACTGGGTAAACCTCCCATGTGTAATAGCCTGCAAACCACACAAGGAATGTAAACCGCACTAGGCCCTGTGCGACATGCTAAACCCAAAAATATTATACCTGGTGAAATAGTCCACAAAGTAATAATATTATACCTGCTTTTCCTTTTTTGAGAATCCTCTTTCGCGTGAAATATTATACCTGGTGAAAGAATATAATAAAAAAAAGGAAAGATGTAACATGTTTGCACTAGTATGAAGTAAGTCCACGAATGATAAATAGTCTCTTCATTTTCGCATCTGTCAATTTTAACTGAAATTAATATTTTGCCGTTGCTATCTTTATTCATTTCAAACCGTTCTATTTTAGGGATTAAACTACATGAATATTCAATTGATGTTTAATCTTGAAAATGATGCTTTGGCACCATTTTATATTAGATACTTGTAGTTGTTGATACTACTTTATTGTTGTTGGCAACTTGTGGATAGCTTCACAAGTGGTCCAACAAATAAATGTTAAGAAGAGTAGCTTATAATGACTAGAGAGTACGGATTAATCATCCTGATACCTTTTATCCTAGCCTTCAAGGGTTACAACTAAGATCCAGTATTTTAATTTGCAAAAGAAGAAAAAATTAGAACAATTCCTATAATTTTTAATGTCCTATAGAAAATCTTAGTAACGAAAAGATTTAATTGAATAGCGAATAGAGTCATGATTCAATAGATCATTAGTCATGCATATCCAATATTTAAATTTGATTCTAACATGATAATCTTGAGTTTGATTCGAAGATAGATGAAATTAAAGAAGCACATGACATGCTTGTAAGGACATCGTAATAAATCCTCGTATTTAAAACTGGTTTGCAGTCTTCAGACTTGGTCGTTATCATCTAAAGTATAAATAAAACGAGTTGCCAGAACTAATTAAAGAAGATATTATTTTTGTGCTTCTCATCTTTTTTTATGGGTAGCACTCTCTTAATGGAAGTGGAGCCTTCTCTTTATATATTGTTTACCCTCAAAATCGGATAACAATTAAATTTGTTAGTGGTTCTAAAGACATGTAGATTAACTTGATAAAAAGCGATAAATTAAATTCCAATCGAAATAAATAACGATAGATTAACCGTAAACCACGTGAGTTGGATGATTTCGGCTTAGGAAAGCAGGCCACCCTTGAATTGAATGCACTTTATTTGACACCAAAATATCAAAGAATAAGAACTTAGAGAATGTATTGCTTATCAGTATATGTTTCAATCTGTTTAATGAATTGTCAAGTCCCCTTTATATATTAGGGGAGATTTACCTTTCAAGGTATTATTTTATTGTTCCATAAAAGGCAAAAGTCCTTGCTTTGCTGACCGTTGGTTCCCTTTTTGAGCCGTTTCTTGATTTCTGCCATAATGATTGGTTAATGGCGAGAATTACGGACCCTTGTCGGATGAGTTGGCAAAGCTTTTTTTTGAGACCGCTAGAAACTGGACCAGTTACGCCTTCTGTAGATTCGAGGGCAAATCCGATGGTCTCGATGGTTAGTTTTGACAATGCTTTGGGTCCGCTCTCAAATATCATATTCCGATCTTTGCTGACCATGCTGATCGAAACTTCGAACTTCAATTTTTACCTGATTACATATGTGCCGATTCTGGCCTACCGTTTCAAATGCTCGATCGAACATTGAGCTCGATTTTACCCGTATACATATATGTATATATCAAACCACATGCCTTTGAATTCAGTATAACACTAACAACAATAACATCCATTCAATGATCATCAGGCAAAATTCTTTTACCATATATATGGTCTGATTAGACAGTGTATATACGTATATCACTAAAAACAAATCTGGTTTAGGCAACGGAGATCTTACCGATGGAATAACAAGTAAATTAGACAATTATATATTTAGCCAATGGAATTAAGCAGCTTAACGATAGGAACGTTCAGTAGCTAATTCAATTATTATTATTTTAATTTTTTTAATTTTTCGTCTTCGGGCATTCATACGAAATATAAAAGGTTAATTTATTCATTGCGTACTGGACCACTTGTGTTTTTCTAAATTGGGAAAATAATTTTGCATGTGCGCTTTCCTTTCCTCTATTTTGTTCCTTGAATTCTTTACCATCAACTTCGGATATCACTGGAGGGGAGCTGTTATTCAATATTGTTTTTTATATATTAGGGATGCAAATTACTAATTTTCCTCAATGTAGAGTTAAATAAGTTCTAGGAAAGACGGTGTAAAAGATATATATATATATATATATATATATATATATATATATATATATATATATATCACTACGAGAAACATGCGTACTTGCCCGAAACGATTTCTAATGACAGAAACTGCAGTCATGAAAAATTCACAAATTTTCTTTACACAATCAAATTATTTGTTAGATAATACTCCAGTTATATAAATATTTTTTATACAATCTAAATAGAACTTAAACTCATTAGAGAAACCGTTGGAAGCACAACTTGAAATCTTGGCAAAGCCATATATGTACTATTTTTAAAATGTGGTATATACACAAATTAGCGTCTACCTAGCTAGATGGGAAATTGACTCAGCTTTTATGTCTTTCTTCCAATTATTTGCATGAAGATAGATGTCATAGTCCACAACCACCATGCACTAAAAGGGTCAACATCTTAAAGAACTCTTGTACTCTCTTCAACTAGTAAAATTAAAAGGAATTTTAATTTGATGTGCCTTGGGGAGGATTTAGAGGTTCGGTTATGGGTTTAATGAACTCAATAGTTTTGTATACGGTCGAAATAGATTTCAGCCTTGGCATATCCGATCGAGTTCGAAAGGTGATGTATCGGAGTAAGATCCCGAAGGGGAGACGAACTAACCTCGAACCCGGAAAGGCCTGTCCTTGTCGAGATCGGTATCGTAATCAAACTCGAATAAGAATCGAACCATGATGCAGGGTAGACCTATCATGCTGATAATTCAGAGACCAACCAACATTGACCTGGAATCAATTCGAGGGCTCGAACCAAAATCACAAGTTCGAGCCGAAATCAAGCTCAAACCAAAATCGAGGATTCTAAGAAGGATCGAGCTCGCAGACAAAAGCCGTTGCAATCCCACTAGAGAGAATCTTGGCAGAAATTATGGAAAAGCTGACTTATCATGGGTCTCCCACTGAATGTTTATTTTATTATGCTTGGAGCCGAATCCCTCCACTATAAAAGGGCTTGGTTATCATTTCTGCAGCACAAGTTTTCTGAGACTTACATTGTAATAAAAGTACTATATTCTTCTACAGTAAAGAATTACTCTTTCAGTTTCTTAGATTGATTCTATTTATCGAATCCTAAGGTTCATTGTTCTTGATAAACTTATCTAGATTGCATTCTCTCCAATCTACATTTATATTTTTACTTATCCTTGCATTTTGTATCAAGTTACGCCACATATCCTCGGAACTGCGTATAAATTCAACTCTATCCATTTTTCGGATAAACAGTTTGGCGCCCACCGTGGGGCCGAGGATAACAGTGGTCATTTGATACAAATCTGAAAAAAATACGCCATTGTGCTTTGCACTTATTTTCGAAAACATCTTGAATTTCGGGTCAGCTACGAATAACCACCAATCGAATGGCTTCACCGATCGATTACGAAGCCGGCCTTCAAGATGAAACCAACAACTTGGCACCTGAGGCTCGAATCGAAGTACCCGAAATTTGAGCCGAAATACCATTGGATGTCAATTCACAAATAGCCTTGGAGGCGAACCAGTGTTTCGAACCGGAAAGAAACATTCAGGGCGGTACTCGATCCGTACCCCGAGACACCCAAAACCCAGGGAAAATCGGGGCCAGCTTACGTATGATCTTCGAGATGCTGCAAGCCCAACAAGTAGCGATAGCTCAGCTATAGAGCCAAACCCACGCACAAAGCAGGCCGTTTTCCAATCTACTTCGAGAAGTCACCCCCAGAACAGAGCCTGCCATAGCGAAATCTAACGAGCAAGAATCGGGGACTACTCCCGAAATTACTAAATTGCTCGAGGAACTCACAAAACGAGTTGAAGCCAACGACAAGAGGGTGGAAACGTACAATGCCAGGGTCGACCAAATCCCGTGGGCTCCACCAATGATAAAGGGGCTTGATTCGAAACAATTCATACAAAAGCCTTTTCCGTCGAGTGCGGCACCGAAGCCAATCCCCAAAAAATTCCGTATGCCCGAAATTTCCAAATATAACGGTACGACCGATCCTAACGAACATGTCACCTCTTACACATGTGCCATAAAAGGCAACGATTTGGAAGACGATGAGATCGAATCCGTGCTGTTGAAAAAGTTCGAGGAGACCCTCTCGAAAGGAGCTATGATCTAGTACCACAATTTACCGCCGAATTCCATCGATTCTTTTGCCATGTTAGCAGATTCATTCGTAAAGGCACATGCTGGTGCCATAAAGGTTGCGACGAGGAAATCAGACCTCTTCAAAGTAAAGCAAAGGCAGGGTGAAATGCTGAGGGAATTCGTATCCCGATTTCAAATGGAACGCATGGAATTACCCCCGGTCACAGACGACTGGGCCGTATAAGCCTTCACCCAAGGGTTGAACGAGCTAAGTTCAACAGCATCACATCGGCTGAAGCAAAATTTGATCGAGTATCCAGCGGTAACTTAGGCGGATGTGCACAAGCGATATCAATCGAAAATTAGGGTCGAGGATGATCAGTCGGGAGCCCCGTACGGACCCGTTCATCAGAACAGGACAATTATTAATCAAAAGCAGATCGACAGAGAACAAAGGTCGAACAAAGACCGATATCGACCATACGTCGCAGATCGGGTGAACAACGGTTCAGCACGCAACGCAGTTCGGAACAATCGAAGGATTGATCGAGGACAAAATTCTCAGGGGATTATGAGTAAGAGCGGCTTCGATAAATATGCCGATCCTATAGAAGCACCTCGATTATCAGAATATAACTTTAGCGTTGATGCATCCGCTCTCGTGTCGGCCATCGGACGTATCAAAGACACTAAATGGCCTCGACCAATGCAGACCGATCCTGCCCGAAGAAATCCCAATCAAACGTGCGAATATCATGGTACCCATGGCCACAGAACGGAAGATTGCAAGCAACTAAGAGAGGAAATAGCTCGCTTATTTAACAAAGGGCACCTTCGGGAGTTTCTGAGTGATAGGGCAAAGAGCCATTTTAAAAGTAGGGATTTCAGCATGCAAAACGAGCAAGAAGAACCGCAGCACATCATCCACATGATCATCAGCGACATCGATACCCCTCAGGGACCAATGCTTAAACGCACTAAAACGTCGATGGTGAGGGAAAAATGATCTCGGACTCAGGATTACGCACCCATGGGGACTCTGTCCTTTGATGACGAAGATGCAGAGGGGGTCATCCAACCTCACAACGACGCACTGGTAATATCCGTACTCGTGGATAAAACTAAAATTAAGCGTGTGTCAATCGATCCAGGTAGCTCGGCCAACATCATCCGATTGAAAGTAGTGGAGCAGCTCGGCCTACAGGATCAGATCGTACCCGCAACTCTGGTCCTAAACGGGTTCAATATGGCATACGAAACCACCAAAGGTGAGATAGTACTACCAATAAACGTGGCCGGAACCATCCAGGAAATAAAGTTTTACATGATCGAAGGCGATATGAGATATAACACCCTTTTCGGAAGGCCATGGATCCACAATATGAGAGCTGTGCCTTCGACCCCACACTAGGCCCTCAAATTCCCGACATCGGGAGGTGTCAAAATGGTGTACGGAGAACAACCAGTCGCGAAAGAAATGTTCACCGTTGACGAAGCTAAACCAGTGTCCTCATTTTTACCGATAAAAGGATCGGGCCCGGAAGGAGAACGGGAAACCAAATAGCAATCACAGACATCGGCTTCAACCCAGCCAGACAACTAGAAAATCAAAGAGGATGGTGATCAAAGGGTCCCTCGATCTTTCGTGATTCTCGATGACTCTGACGCCACAAAATCGACAATCGAGGAGCTAGATCAAGTCATATTAATCGAGCAATGGCCCGAGCGAAAGGTATACTTGGGAACGGGGTTGAGCCCTGAACTCAGGAAGAAACTCGTTCAATTTCTTATCGATAACATCGATTGTTTTGCCTGGTCCCATTTAGATATAACAGGGATCCCACCGGATATAACGACGCATCAGCTAAGTTTGGACCCCGGGTTCAGACCGGTGAAGCAAAAGAGAAGACTCCAGTCCGATAGAAAGCACACATTCATAAAGGACGAGGTAACCAAGCTTCTCAAAGTAGGGTCCATTCAGGAGGTGAAATATCCCGAATGGTTAGCCAACGTAGTTGTAGTCCCTAAAAAAGGGAACAAACTTAGAATGTGCGTGGACTATAAGGATTTGAACAAAGCATGCCCCAAAGACTCCTTTCCGCTGCCCAATATCGATCGCATAATCGATGCCACGGCCGGCCACGAGATCCTCACTTTTCTCGATGCCTATTCCGGGTATAATCAAATCCAGATGAACCCGGAGGACCAGGAAAAGACTTCATTTGTCACCAAGTATGGAACGTATTGTTATAATGTGATGCCCTTCGGGCTAAAAACGCAGGGGCTACTTACCAACGCCTAGTAAATAAAATGTTCGAAGAACAAATAGGAAAATCAATGGAAGTTTATATTGATGACATGTTAGTTAAGTCCCTACGCGCAGAGGACCATTTAACTCATTTGCAGGAAACGTTTGAGATTTTAAGGAAATACAACATGAAGCTCAACCCCGAAAAATGTGCTTTCGGGGTCGGTTCGGGCAAGTTCCTCGGCTTCATGGTGTCACACCGGGGAATAGAGATTAACCCCGATAAAATCAAGTTCATCGAAAACATTATCGTTGTGGACAGCGTGAAGGCCGTACAAAGGCTAACGGGTTGGATTGCCACCTTAAGTCGGTTCATCTCAAGATCATCTGATCGAAGTCATAAATTTTTCTCCCTACTCAAAAAGAAGAACGATATTTCTTGGACCCCGGAGTGCCAACAAGCATTAGAAGAACTAAAGTGATATCTATTAAGCCCACCACTGCTCCACATTCCAAAAATAGACGATAAACTTTGTTTGTACTTGGCAGTATCGGAAGTTGCCGTAAGCAGTGTCCTAGTTCGATAAGAGCAAGGTACGCAATTTCCCATTTATTATACGAGTCAAACCTTAGGAGAGGCGAAAACTAGATATCCGCTCCTAGAAAAATTAGCACTTGCACTGATAAGCACCTCAAGAAAGTTAAGGCCGTACTTTCAATGTCATCTCATATGTGTATTGTCCACTTACCCGCTTTGTAGTATTTTGCACAAACTCGAGTTATCAGGCCGACTGGCCAAAGGTTGTCGAACGCAGTGGGTACGATATCGAATATCAACCCCGCACGGCCATCAAGTCTCAAATTTTAGCAGACTTCGTGGCCGATTTCACACCAACCCTCATACCCGAAGTCGAAAAAGAACTGTTGAAATCAGGTACATCATCAGGGGTATGGATCCTTTTTACGGACGGGGCTTCGAACGTAAAAGGGTCCGGGCTGGGCATAATTTTGAAACCACCCATGGGTAGCACTATTAGGCAATCTATTAAAACTATTAGGTTGAATAACAACGAGGCCGAGTATGAAGCCATGATTGTAGGTCTCGAGCTAGCTAGAAACTTGGGAGCAGAAGTCATTGAAGCCAATTGCGACTCCTTGCTGGTGGTGAGTCAAGTAAACAAAACCTTTGAAGTTCGAGAAGGTAGAATGCAAAGGTATTTAGATAAGCTGCTTATCACTTTGCGCCATTTCAAACAATGGACTTTACGACATGTACCACGGGAACAAAATAATGAGGCCGATGCGCTTGCGAATTTGGGATCGTCGGTCGAGGTAGATGATACGGGCTCGGTGAATGTTGTTCAACTTTCGAGATCGGTAATCGAAGAAGGTCACGCCGAAATAAATTCTACAAGCTTAACCTGGGATTGGAGAAACAAGTATATTGAATACTTGAAAAGCGGAAAACTCCCATCGGACCCTAAAGATTCCAGAACCCTACGGACCAAAGCTGATTGATTCACGTTGGCTTCGGACAGAACGCTGTACCGAAGAACGTTTGATGGGCCGTTGGCGGTATGCCTTGGTCCGGGGGATGTCGATTACGTCCTAAAAATAATCAGAGCAGGGTATTATTGGATCGATATGGGCAAAGATGCAAAGGAATTTGTTCGTAAATGTGACAAATGTCAAAGGTTCGCACCGATGATCCACCAGCCCGGAGATCAACTCCACTCAGTCCTATCCCCGTGGTCATTCATGAAATGGGGAATGGATATCGTCGGCCCTCTGCCATCGACCCCACGTAAAGCCAAATTTATTTTGTTTATGACTGACTATTTTTCTAAATGGGTTGAAGTGCAGGCGTTTGAGAAAATAAGAGAGAAAGAAGTTATAGACTTTATTTGGGATCATATCATATGCCAATTCGGAATACCCGCCGAAATAGTATGTGACAATGGAAAATAATTTGTGGGCGGCAAAGTAACAAGATTCCTCGAAGACCACAAGATAAGAAGGATACTGTAGACGCTATACCACCCCAGTGGGAATGGGCAGGCCGAATCAACAAACAAAACTGTCATTCAAAACTTAAAGAAGAGGTTGAACGACGCTAAAGGGAGATGGAGAGAAATCCTGCCCGAAGTCCTTTGGGCATATCGGACAACGTCAAAATCCAGTACGGGGGCGACCCCGTTCTCCTTAGTATATGGGTCTGAAGCATTGATACCAGTCGAAGTTGGTGAACCCAGTGCCAGATTTTGATTCACGATGGAAGAATCAAATAACGAGGCTATGAATACAAGCCTCGAACTATCGTATAAAAGACGAGAAGCAGCTCTCGTCTGAATGGCCGCCCAAAAGCAGCGAATCGAAAGATATTATAATCGAAGAACCAAGCTCTGCCATTTCAAGCCTGGGGACTTACTGTTGAGAAAAATTACCATCAATACCCGAAATCCTAATGAAGGGAATCTAGGACCGAATTGGGAAGGACCATATCAGGTACTCGAGAACATCAGAAATGGGTCGTACAGGATCATCGTTATAAACGGCAAACAGCTATCAAGCAGCTGGAATGTATCACATCTAAAATGGTACTACTGCTAAGGTACAACCTTTCCATATTCGTTTATATCTCAAAACTGACCCCTGCAGAAGTCCGAACACGGGACGGATCTCTTGCTAGAAAGCACACATTGCACTCTTTTTCCCTTAGACCGTTTTTATCCCAAATGGGTTTTTCGGTAAGGTTTTTAATGAGGCAACCATTGATCGTGTAGTATTTACGATAATATCCGAGGTCCCGCAAGAAAGTTATTTCACAGCAACAGGGTCCCAATAGGAAAAACTGTAAGAGCCAAATGGTCGAAGCGAACCATGCTCACATAGATTGGCCCGAACCCAGGCATGTAATAATGTGCGAAGAAAGTTCTCTTCTTTATCGGCATATTATATCCAATGAAAATTCCTCTATTTTGAGATTTATTGTGCAATCAGAATTAAGATACATTCGACCATTACTTCGAGTTCGAATCATTCAATCGACCAAGCCTACGGGCAATTTTTATTTCGAGTTCGAGCAAACACTCACTCGACCATTAAGCCTACGGGCTACATTACTTCGAGTTCAAATCATTCACTCGACCAAGCCTACGAGCTATTTTTATTTCGAGTTCGAGCAAACACTCACTCGACCATTAAGCCTACGGGCTACATTACTTCGAGTTCAAATCATTCACTCGACTAAGCCTACGGGCTATTTTTATTTTGAGTTTGAGCAAACACTCACTCGACCATTAAGCCTACGGGCTACATTAATTCGAGTTCGAATCATTCATTCGACTAAGCTACAGGCTACATTAATTCGAGTTCGAATCATTCACTCGACTAAGCCTACAGGCTACATTACTTCGAGTTCGAATCATTCGCTCGACCAAGCCTACGGGCTATTTTTATTTTGAGTTCGAATCATTCACTCGACCAAGCCTACGGGCTATTTTTATTTCGAGTTCGAGCAAACACTCACTCAACCATTAAGCCTACGGGCTACATTACTTCGAGTTCGAATCATTCACTCGACCAAGCCTACGGGCTATTTTTATTTCGAGTTCGAGCAAATACTCACTCGACCATTAAGCCTATGGGCTGCATTAATTCGAGTTCGAATCATTCATTCGACTAAGCCTACGGGCTACATTACTTCGAGTTCGAATCATTCACTCGACCAAGCCTATGAGCTATTTTTATTTCGAGTTCGAGCAAACACTCACTCGACTATTAAGCCTACGGGCTACATTACTTCGAGTTCGAATCATTCACTCGACCAAGCCTACGGGCTATTTTTATTTTGAGTTCGAGCAAACACTCACTCGATCATTAAGCCTACGGTCTGCATTAATTCGAGTTCGAATCATTCATTCAACTAAGCCTACGGGCTACATTAATTCGAGTTCAAATCATTCACTGGACTAAGCTTATGGGCTACATTAATTCGAGTTCGAATCATTCACTCGACTAATCCTACGGGCTATATTTCTTTAAGATTGAATCATTGACAACTAATAAGCCTAAAGGGCTACATTGCCCCAAATTTGAGTAAACGCTCGCTCGGCTACAGAGGCTACGAGGTCCAAATTTGATTAAGTTGTTTGAAACATTGTGGAAACTCATAAGGCGAATAAAGTCCTCGCAGGATGGGAAACAAAAATAGAAGCAAGTCGGCAAAAGGGGAGATATGTCTATACACAAATTTATCTGCATGGGTGATTACAACGTAAAAACTAAGAACTAAATTTCTCGACCGGG
Source organism: Nicotiana tomentosiformis (assembly GCF_000390325.3). NCBI lineage: Eukaryota > Viridiplantae > Streptophyta > Magnoliopsida > Solanales > Solanaceae > Nicotiana > Nicotiana tomentosiformis. Next base: position 82,650,820 of record NC_090823.1, on the reverse strand, counting down.
AGCGGTCTCTTCTTTATCAAGTTCCCCCCCATTTTCGGATCCGCTCTTGCTCCCATCGTCGTCGTCATCACCATTAGAAACTAGAGCTTCAGCATCAGCTTCGAGTTCTTTTGCCCTTTTTATCTCTTCAGCGAGATCGAAGCCACGAGCATGAATCTCCTCGAGAGTTTCCTTTCTGGATCGGCACTTAGCAAGTTCGGCGACCCAATGCGCTCGACTATCGGCGGACTCGGCTGCCTCTCTTGCCTGGACTTGGGCAGCTTCAGCATTGGCCCGATAGACGGCCACGAGTGCATTCGCATCGGCCTTTGCCTTTTCAGCATCGGATTCGGCCTTGGCGAGTACAGAGGCCAACCGAGCCTCAAGCTCCTCAATGTTTCTTGCTTGAACCAGGCCTTTTTCCTTCATTTTCTGAAGTTGGGTTTCAGACGATGATAACTGGGCTCGAGCAGTCTCTTTTTTCTGCAGCAAAGCGGTCCATACCTTCTTTCCACCGCAAGGACTCCATCCTTATCACGTTGACCTCCTCACGAAGTTTCCCGATCATCTCGATTTTTTGTTGCAGCCCATAGGCTTTCAAAAGCATCATTACCTGCTCAGACAAATCATTCTGATCTCAATAAGCCTTGTCCAGCTCAGCTCGGAGGTCTTTTATTTCCTCCTCTCTCTGCCCTAAGGAAAGTCTAAGGGAGTTCCTCTCGTCAGTAGCGCAGTGTAGGTCGGCCGCGTATCGATGCGGCTCATTCTGGGAATGAGAACATTGTTCTCGATGGACTGCCGCTGCCTACAAAGAAACAAGAAGCAAAGTTAACGAAAAACGAACACAAAGATACTACCGACAAAATAATTTTAAAAGGCTCACCTGATTCAAAGCCTGCCGCAATCCATGAAAATGATCCGATTCATCACCGGCACCGGCAACATCCTCAATACCAGTAAACAGGTCACGAAATGGATCTTCTTCATCATGAGGCCTGTCTAGATCGAGGGCTCCTAGAGCTTGAGCTTCCGGAATCACCCCCGCGGAAAAAGCGGGAAAGGTAGGCGAATCCTCGATCGCTGCTGCCCCAAATGACTCGCTTGGAGCGTTCCCCTCGGCTCGGAGGGGTTCGAGGGACTCTTTGATCGTACTCCCTGCCGGTTGACTCCGATGAGAGGCATCTTCGACATACGATAGTTCGGGGACTCTACCTGAATCTTTCTCCGGTATGTCTTCAGTTCGAGGCGGAGCCTCATAGAGCATCATCGATCCAGCCGGCGATGAGGCATCGGTGGCTCTCTTCATTCGGACTGCCAGCGCGGACTCATTGTTCTCTTCTTCTTCTTCTTCTTCTTCTTCATCTTCATCCCTTAGACGCAGAACGGATTCCATGGTCAAAGGAATGACATTCTTGTTTGGCTTACGAGCCGTCCTCTTTTTCGGTTTTGGATATTCGGGAACCGAGGCTCTCTTCCTTTTATTTTCCTTCACCGGCTTTGGGACAGAGGTCGAAACATCCTCCTCATTGGACATGGGCCTCAAGACCGCGTCTTTACCCAAACCTGCATATGGGAAACCTTATAAAAAATATTTTGAGAAACGCCTCGTTCGGATCATCAGAGTCCGAGAAATGAGCTTACCGTGATTTTTGGCCTCCCACCGACCCTTTGACAAACCACGCCATAAGCACTAGGCGTATGTGGAGGTCGAAACAAGGGCTCGTACCCAGTTCTTGAGATCGGGAACCGCTCCGGGCATCCAGGGGACCGCTACATCACAAAAGGAGTGTCGATAAGAGAATAAATGGAAGAACAAAATAGAAGCAACAACATGATCACACTTACGTTTCATATTCCACTCCTCGGGAAAGGGCATCTTTTCAGTCGGAATCAGGTCCGAAGACCTTACTCGAATGAACCTGCCCATCCAACCCCGGTTCCTGTCCTCGTCAATACTCGAGAACAGAGCCTTGGTAGCCCGATGCTGGAGTTTTATTAACCCTCCTCGAAAAAGTCGGGGACGGTACAATCGGATAAGATGATCGAGGGTGAACGATCCACCACAAAGAAGGATAGACCTGGCCTAGGGTTACCTGATATTGTCGACAGAAGTCAATAATGACGGAATCGAGGGGACCCAAGGTGAAAGGGTAAGTATATACATTCAAAAACCCTTTCACGTAAGAAGTGATATCTTCGTCAGGGGTAGGTATTATTACTTGTTTTTCACCCCAATTGCAATCCTTCTTTAACAGATCGAGGTGCTTCTCAGTTATCGAACACATGTACCTCGATACCGGCTTACACCGGCCAGGGACCGATGAACCTTTATCAACCTCAAAATCTGAAGTAAGGACACACACCCCGGGAACGCACTCCTCAGGTCGTGGTTCTGCCGGTGTCTCATCGGCGACACACTGTGAAGATGAAGCTTTCTCTTTCTGAGAAATGGTTTGCGATGTTTTCGCCATTTTTGAATTCAAAAGTAAGGAATAAAAGAAAGTGACAGAGATTTGTTAGAATTGAAGAGGGGTTTTTGCGGAAAGAAATCACAGCTTTACTGGTAAGTTGAAGAGTACGAAGAAGAACTTGGGAAATTTTGAAAGATAGAAGATGTAAAAAATGGTAAAAGATAAAAGTAAGGGTTATTTATAGGTTCAAACAATGGCGGTTCAGTATCAGCAGTGGTCGACCACCATCTGACGTGTATTAAATGCCTTGAAAGACTAAACCGACGGGACAGCTACCAGATGCGTCATGGTCGAACCCGATGGAAACGACAAGAAATAATCCGATCGAGCTGTTGAAAATCATATCGTTTCTCGCCATATTCTTTCTGAGAAACGAGGGGACTATCTGTATACGGTCGAAATAGATTTCAGCCTTGGCATGTCCGATCGAGTTCGAAGGGTGATGTATCGGAGTAAGATCCCGAAGGGGAGACGAACTAACCTCGAACCCGGAGAGGCCGGTCCGTGTCGAGATCGGTATCATAATCAAACTCGAATAAGAATTGAACCATAATGCAGGGTAGACCTATCGTGCTGATAATCCAGAGACCAACCAACATTGACCTGGAATCAATTTGAGGGCTCGAACCAAGATCACAAGTTCGAGCCGAAATCAAGCTCAAACCAAAATCGAGGATTCTAAGCAAGATCAAGCTCGCAGACAAAAGCCGTTGCAATCCCACTAAAGAGAATCTTGGCAGAAATTATGAAAAAGCTGACTTATCATGAGTCTCCCACTGAATGTTTATTTTATTATGCTTGGAGCCGAATGCCTCCACTATAAAAGGGCTTGGTTATCATTTCTGCAGCACAAGTTTTCTGAGACTTACATTGTAATAAAAGTACTATATTCTTCAACAGTAAAGAATTGCTCTTTCAGTTTCTTAGATTGATTCTATTTGTCGAATCCTAAGGTTCATTGTTCTTGATAAACTTATCTAGATTGCATTCTCTCCAATCTACATTTACATTTTTATTTATCCTTGCATTTTGTATCAAGTTACGCCACATATCCTCGGAACTGCGTATAAATTCAACTCTATCCATTTTTCGGGTAAACAAGTTTCTACCCAAATTTTGTGTATATCATCATATCATTCATATATATACTAAATTATAAGTGTGAAAACTTTTAATGGGAGTTATTTTACTAAAATCTCCTTCAAATATTGATCAACCATTTTATCCTTTTATTACACACTTATTCAATTTGTTATTATTGTACAAATATGTAAATATACGTAATAAATTCTTGTATGGACTAACATTCAATTGTAAGTTACAATTAGCAAGACAATTATATATATGTACGTTTCCACATTTTGCTTGGCATTTGGAGTTACGTGCTGCAACTTCTAGCAATAATTACATACTTAAAAGTTATTAATTAAATAGTTATTCTGAAATTAAAGTCTCTCTAATGCCCCGTATTTGATTCACTTATAACGGAAATGAAGAAAACTAGCTAATTAACCTTTCATTATCGCGACTTTTGAGATTTTTGCATTATCCTTGAGTGTACTTTTTGGCTTATAAGTACAACTACCTTACAAGATTTTTATGTGAATTTGTGCCATGTGAAAATAATATTTTTTTCATTGATTTACAATAACATTATTGGCTATTTACTGACAATGACAAGTGAGTTATCATCTTGATTATCGAGGTGTTGGGCAATGGAAATTCAGAAGAACTTATTCATATGTTGTTGTATATACTCTGTATTTTCTGCCAAGTTTAGAGTTCTAGCATTATTGTCGAGGTCAAGGCAAATATTATGTTGCCAGATGAACTCTTCATGTATTCTCTTTATTATTTTTGTTCATTTGTCTTCTGTTTACTCATGTGCCTTTTCTATTATGCTTGGAGTTTGAAAAATATAAATTCTGATTGTGTTTGTATAGATAATTCCTGTATTGTGTCATAATTAACTATTCAGTTGTCAATCCATTTAAATTATAGTATTTAGAGGTATCGTAATCTTTGTGAATAAATATGTATTTTTTTGTCATTGTGGTGTTATAACTTTAGTCTCATTCTATGTTTTCTTGTATTTATTTCTTTTATTGTTATCTTCTGAGACTACTAGATTCAAATTTTGGTGTGTAATTGTGAGTACTTGGCTGAGTAAAGCGAAATATTTAATAAGTGAGCAAGTTAGATTTTATTATAATTTTATTTTTATTTCTATTTTTGAGGAAGTATTTATAAATCTGAACGAGCAATCCTACGTTTGAACGTTTGGGGCGAAGATAAATGTATAGTCATTATGCTTTGATTGCAGGTTTTGTTGAAATATATATTTCTTCATATTTTTCCTAATTTTGTTAAGACTATTTACATGCGTTTATTAAATTTAGAGCAGGAATTCATCAACATATTCATACCATTTGAGGTTATATTATCTTACTTAGCTTCAAACACTTCTTGCTAAATGAAAAATACACCACTCCACTGATATGAATTTTGTTTAATGAATAAAATTTAAATGGTAAAATTGACAGTTTTTATTAGTTGCAGCATTTTCTATTTTATAACTTAATATTTTTTAAAATTTGTTGATATTTTATAATAATGACATGGAACAAACGTGCAACGCACGTTACCAGAGACTAGTATATATATATATATATACTTAAGCCTGTATTTGTACCAAAATATGTAATAACATAATCTTAAGAGTCACAAATTAATGCAAAGATGAGTGCGGGTAAAATTCTTTTTCCAGATTAGGTGTTTCCTTTTAGCGTGATCATATCATATAATTTATATTACATGTTTGGTTACAGGTTTTGAGAATGATCTATAGTTAAAAATTGAAACGATGGCTGAATGATTTACAAGACCAGTGTCAGGCTCTATATACTTAAACCAATTACTTGTTAATGATGGGAGTTAAAGCAAGACCAGGAGATGATTAAGGATTCACGGAGAGTATTTCACAAAGGCTTGTATAAATGTTTCTGCATTTATTTCTCGGTAAATAACAAAACAGCAACTGGTATTAAACTAAACAATGACTAAAAATTTGTTAAGTTATGATTTTCTGAATTGAATTCTAAATTTTAAATTAAATTAGTATTTGTGATTAATTTGTATTATTAAATCGTGAAGGCCAAACTTAGAAATATATCTATTTACTCGTAAAAAAGTAAAGTTGAATTTATACGTGATTTTTAGATAAGTGAATTAATTTGATCCTGAAATAAATAAATAATTGAAGAGTTACGCAATACTTAGCCTTAAGATATAGACGAAACATCAGAAGCAACAATTCCGGGAACAAGGTTTCCGGGCACAACAACAAAAGAATCGAGAAATAAGAAGATAAGATTGGATCGAGCTTTGTATAAAATATAGTGTAAGTTTGCTAGCCAATTCGTGTCTTTTACAATGACAACTGAGCTCACTGTTTATAGCTATGAAGAAGGTCCTAGGGTCGTGCCCTTCTTTAATGTCAATTATGAGGGGCATTGATGAAAATGTAACGGTGAATATAAATGCCAAATTCCTTATAACGGGTAACTGCTCTTAATGCTATGAATATTCTCTATTGAATACTAGTGGGAGAAGAGCATTTATCACATCTTTATGAGCATTATTCTTTCCGGTGACAAACGAAACAGTTGTCTTCATTCTTCCGTCATCCCCCTGTCTTGGGTTCCACGTGTCCCTTTCTCGAATGACCACGTGTCATAATATATTTTACCCAATACAGTTAGTCCCCCAGATTTTTGGTGGCATAACTTGTGTTATCGGAAAATTGGTAGAAACATTCTTTTGGCGGGAATTATTATAATTCCCTCTGAGGGCTTCTGACGGTTGATTAGACGCATATCTCTCCGTATTTAATGCCCCGAACACGCATATTCTAAGGATTCAGCACATCCTTTGCCGATTATCGAGGTAATCCTAGTCATGAATTTAGCCGCCAAAATATTTACTTATACGTATCAACTTCAACTCTTATACTTCATAACTTTTCAAACTTCCTTCATCTAACTTGCATATTATTTCTTCATCTTTTTTCTAATTCTTTTCAAACGAAAGACCATTTCTTTCCTACAATGGCTTCTTTCTCGAAACGTACCGGTTCCTCAAAAAGCAAAAATAAAGCTGAGGACTTTGCTCCTCCAACAGTGGCCTACATCATCCCTAGAAGTCTTATTACCACAAAAGATTTCGAAGAGAAATTTCCTACTGCTAATTCTCGTATATGGGCAGTCAGCAGGTATCCTTCTTCCATACGTCCTTCGAGCATGTGAAGGAAGACTTTCGCTACCATGACTTAGAAATTATTGCTCCTGATCAATCGGAGTGAGTCACCCTTCCCAAGGAGGGTTTTACATATGTTTACACGTATCCCTTTACTTTGGGTGCGTTTTCTTTGAGCGGAGAGTTTGACTCCGTGATTGCGAAGTTTTGCCTCCGTTACCAGGTGTGTTTGGCACAAGTCAGTCCTTCTGTGTGAAGGATAGTTGCTTGCCTTCAGCATTTGTGCCAGGAAACTGGAGAGGAGTTATACTTAGCTCACATGATGAATCTTTATTCTCCCAAAATCTTCCGCGGGGGAATGATAAACCTCTGCAAGCATGGCCACCATGCTTTATTTTCTAGCATGGATGATGACAATGACCGTGGGTGGATGGAATGGTTCGTTGTAATTGCCACCAATGATATCATTCCGGCAACGGCTTCATCCTTTCCGGCCGCTTGGAACCGCACTCGTAAGCTTTTTGTTTAGTATTTCCTTTTACTAAAATTTTTTTAATGGCAGTATTGATCCTCCATCCTTCGTTTGTTTCACCAACTCGATGGGTCCCACTAGTGATTGAAGGTTTGGACCGGTGGGTACAAAATATCTTGGACGTTATGACGCCCGAAACTCGCTTATGGAAAGAACTGAAATACGGGTGGAAGACCAAGAATCATGATAATTCAAACTCATCTTGTTTCAATTTTTCATGTAAAGAACTTGATTGATCTCTTCTAACCTGTCTATGAAATTAGATCTACCCGCGGGCTCAGTTGTTGTTCCCGAGGAGGATGTCTTGGCTGATCCTACTGATGCAGCGAGGCTGCTTCAGGAGGCGCTTACTCGAACAGGTGGCTCTGGGCGTACTTCGAGAGCAAATGCTTCTTTTCGGAGTCCCCGGCTGAAAGACAAACAACCAAAGAGAAGACGTTTCTTTGTAACCAGGGAAAAGAATAAACGGGCGAGGACCGATGCCCCTGAGTCATCTCCTGTAGCGATGGTGACTGGCCCTCCTTCCGGTCCGATCATAGACACCGTGATGATCGATGATGATGAAGAAGCTAGTGATGAGGGAGCTTCTCTATATATAAGACGACGATCCTCATCATCTCAACAGGATGCTCAACTTGTTGAGAGAGTTACACCAACCGAGGACGATGCCTTAGCACTTTAGGGAGAATTTGATTTAGTAGATAATGTCAACTCCTGTTCTCGGGACCTAATTGTTGTGTCCGGTACTGTGGAGCTGAGTACCGGACCCTTGCCGTCTTTGGTGAACGAGCATCCAACAACTAGCACTGCATTTGACGCAGCTGCTTCTCACTCTTCAACTCTATCATCTTTATCTCCATCTTCACCAACACTAACAACTGCTACATCACTTCCATCTTCATCCATTCTTCTACCAGCAATTGCTACACCACCTCCGCCGGCCGCGTCTGACCACGAAGAAGGTGTTTCTCTTCCACAGTCCCTATTTCATAGGAATTTGGGGAAAAATTATGCTGCCCCTTCTGAAGATCCACAAAGGAGGAGGAACATTACTCTTTCGGTCTCTATCGGATGCAACTTGCTATCCCGGCTGGTGGAGCTTGATAATTATCTGAAGCCTTTGGCTTCAGAGAAAGACTGGAAAAAGATTCAAGCACTCTTGGAAGAGTGTTTGTTGAACAATGCTATGCATAATGCCGCAACGGTACGTTCCATTCTTACTTTATTACTTCTTCTATTTTTGGGTGTGAACATCTCTTTAATCTTACCCTTATTACTTTGTAGGCCAACATTCTTGCTTCTAAGGGCCTTCAGAGGTTGATACGTGAAAAAGAAGAGATTATCTTCGCACAAGATCATCTTTTGGCAGAGCAAGAGCAACATGTTGCTCGCCTTTCGGAACAGGAAGCCAAAGACGCTGAGGCTGTTGTATTGGAAGCTCATTTGTGGCAGAGTGAACAAGAAGTAGTAACCCTTAGCCAAGAAATTGGCCCTATGAGTGTTAGATTTGATGAAGACAGGGCCAAACGGGTTAAATTCCATAATTCCGTTCTTGCTACAACCGAACGTGAGGTTGCCTCCGCTGAAAGAGTGATTAACTTAGAGGCAACCTTGAACTCCAAAATTGAAAAGCTTGTTGTTGTAAGAGCGAAACACGCCCAGCTGGAAGAGAAGTACATGAAGACTATCGAGCATAATAGGCTCTTTAGTTCAACTGTCTGCGACCTTGATATCAGCCTCAAATCTGCTAGGTCCGCCCAGGAAAAGATTTTTGCCGAGGTAACCCAACTCAAAGAAGAACTCAAGCACCGAGCGGCTTCCCTCGTTGTTGAAATAACTTACGCTATGTACAACATGAGGAGAAAAACCTTGGAAGAGGCCAAAGCTGGTGTCATTGATTTTGATGCCGAAATTACTGAGGCCCACGAGCTTGAGTTAGCTGCTAAAAGTGGACTCCCATTGAGGTATGATGTACCTGGTCCTTCTGGTTCCGGTTCTGAGTTTTCGGGAACTGAAGAAAAATCGGAGGATGATGATGCCGAAGGCCAAACTAGTGAAAATGTTGAGCCATCAGTGGATCCGTCTACTTCTTCCGGGAGCGCGGACACTTCTCTTCGTCCTGGTTCCAGAGACAATGCAATTTAGCTTTTCTTTTCTTTTTCCAGTTCTCGTATCTATGCCATTTTGTCATGTTTTTGTAAATAAAAATATCTTTTGGTCAAGTATTGTTTGAGTCTTCTCATCGTTAGAATATTCATGCAAGCCTTTAATCTTTGCATTTTATTTAAGAATTTTGCGCAGACTTTTTTGTGTTTTATTATGTGAAACTTTTGGGTGTATTCTCCCCGAAAGCATTTTTGGCTCCGAGCATCAGCCCTTTTCTGTGAGGGCTTTGATAAGTATTTGCACAAGTTTACTTTGTGCGTCCTTTTCGTATGCGGCTTCGGGTATATTTTTCCCCTATGGCATTTTTGATTTCGGGCATAAATTCTTCCAAAACCAACCCTTTAACGTGAAGGTTTTTATAAGAGAGGTCCCTCTTATGTTTACGGTGCTCTTGAAGAGGACATCTCCTGTTCATTACGACACTAGCATTTGAAATACTTGTTTAACTTCTAAATGACAAAGTTAATTTATCGTTCAGACAAGAAACAAGATAAAAACAAAAGGATTTCATTTTATTCCTTCTATTTTAAAAAAATACATAAGCATTTGCTATGCTGAAAAGAAATTGTCATTACTTGTGGCTAACTTGTACAACTTGTTTCTATGGGGTTGTTCGCGCAGTCCTCGGTCCCGATGATGTAATTATATTTTCATTATTTCATTGCCGGTCGATGTGACAATCATTGTTGCTGTATCTTCATATCATTCCCCCCCAGTGTTCGAATGCGAAGAATGCGAATTGAAACACTAGAAGTCTTGTGTCTTCGAAGATTCCACTAATGTATTGCTAGATAATTCTTAACTTGGTAATACACTTTACTTCCCCTTAGAAATTTATGCTATCGAATGAAGGACTATCTAATAACCCTCTAGTGGTTTGTGCTCTTGTATGATTAGATAACCTTTGCTCAATAGCAAACTTAACATCCCGGTGGGAATTTGCTATAGGGCAAAAGATTATCTAACCATCCCCAAGTGGATCTCTGCTTGTATGTCTTGCTATTAAAGGTCTTATTGCTGCTGTCTTCGTAGTATATTTTCTGTTGCTGCCACGTTAAAAACCTTGCCAGAAAAATCTATTTGGGACAAAAACTAAATGAAGGGAAAAAGAGTGCAACACATACTTTCTGATCGGATAATGTTCATCAGCAATAATATCTTTTAGGGTGTGCCACGTTCCAATTGCTGGGAAACTTCTCTCTATTTTGGTTTTCCACCTCGTATGAACCTTTTCCGGTGATAGCTGAAATCCGGTAGGGGCCTTCCCACATCGGACCTAGCTTCCCCGCGTTGAGCTCTCGGGTATTGTGAGTTACTTTCCTTAGGACCAAGTCACTTACTTTGAAATAACGGAGGTTGGCTCTTCGATTATAATATCGCTCCATTCTTTGCTTTTGAGCTATGCCAATTCCCTGCGTTCATCGAGCAGTTCCAAGTTGACAAGCATTGCTTCGTTATTCGATTCTTCTTCTACCTGAAAGTATCTCAAGGTCGGTTCCCCTACTTCCACCGGGATTAAAGCTTCTGCACCGTACACGAGGGTAAAAGGGGTTTATTCTGTGCTTGACTTGGCCATAGTTCAGAATGCCCATAGAACTCTAGGTAATTCATTGGGCCAATTTCCTTTAGCAGCTTCCAACCTTTTCTTGAGGCTTTGAATAATTACTTTGTTCGTCGACTCCGCTTGACAGTTTGCGCTCGGATGATAAGGGGAATATGTGATCCTCTTTATTTTCAAATCTTGGAGGAACTTTATAACTTTTGCGCCGATAAATTGTGGCCCATTGTCGCATGCTATCTCTTTTAGTATTCCGAACCTGCAAATTATATTTTTCCACAAGAAATCCACAACTTCGCGTTCTCCGATTTTCTGATAAGGACCTTCTTTCACTCACTTAGAAAAATAGTCAGTTATAATTCAAAGAAATCTTACCTTTCCGGGAGCCGGTGGTAATGGTATGATGATGTCCATTCCCCATTTCATGAACGACCACGGAGATAGGACTGAATGTAAGGGTTCTGCCCATTGATGCACTAGTGGTGTGTAGCGTTGACACTTATCGCATTTCTGCACTAAGTCCTTGGCGTCTTGTTTCATACGGGGCCAGTAATATCCTACCCTTACAACTTCAACACCAAGGAATCTGTGCCCGAGTGGTTGCCGCATATCCCTTCATGAACCTTTCTTTTGACATAGTTAGATTCTAACGGTCCTAAGTATCGTGCCATGAAAATATTTTTTATACAATTGGCTTCCCTTGAATCTATATCGCGCTACTTTGGCGCGCAACGCCTGGGACATTTTGGGATTTTCAGGTAGCTTCCCATGTTCGAGATAATCGATAATTTAATTTCTCCAGTCCAGACCAGACTAGTTGAATTTACCTCGTAGTAACCATCTGTATCCAGGACTGAGTTCATCAGTTGTACTACCAACTCGGACGCCGATCCATTTGTTTCTGTTGATGATCCTAGGTTTGCCAATGCGTCTGCTTCTACATTTTATTCCCCTAGGATATGAGTAGGAGTGGCAAAATAGTTAAAAGAAAATAGTTAACCACTCATATTATCCACTAAAAAATGGGTTGGCTAATGAACCTTTTAAAAATGGATCAAATATGGATAAGAACCATATTATCCATTTAAAAAATGGATAACTAAGGGTAACTAATGGATAACTAATGGGTTTAATTTTTATATTTGTAAAGCCTCATATTGGGGGTTCTCAAGTCTGGGAGACTAGGAATTCTCCCAAAAATGATCATATTCATGAAGCCATGGATAATATGATTATCCATATTATCCATCGGTTAGCTCATTTTTTAGCCGTATTAAATATGGGTCGGATAATTTATCCATTTTTTCATTATCCATTTTTGACCCGAACCATATCCAACCCGACCCGCCCATTTTCCACTCCTAGATATGAGTAATTGACCACTCTCGGAATCGCACCAGCAGAGCTTGAACCTTTACCACATTTTGTTGCATGCGCTCCTTTTTGGTCTCGAAGGTCCCGTAGACCTAATTTACCACCAACTGTGAGTCGCATTTGATTTTGATGACCTCAGAGTCAAGTCCCCGGGGCAACTCGAGTCCTGCAATCAAAGCTTCATACTTGGTTTCATTGTTAGTTAAATAGACCATCATAATGGCTTGCTTCAGGGTTTCCCCCGAAGGCGTGATTAAGACTATACCGAGCCCGGACCCTTTTACTTTGGAAGCTCCATCTGTAAATAAGGTCCAAACCCCATATGTCGATTCTGACATCATCATTGCTTCCTTGGTTTCCTGAGGCAATAATCCCGAACTGAAATCGGCCACGAAGTCAGCCAAGACATGCGACTTAATTGCAGTCCTCGGCTTATATTCTATGTCAAAATCACTCATTTCGACGTCCCATTTGGCCAATGTACCCGAGAGCTCAAGTTTATGGAGGATGATCCACAAAGGGAAAGTAGATACCACGGCTATCGGGTGACATTTAAAATAGGGCCTCAGCTTTCGAGCGGCGACTACGAGAGCTAAGGCCAGTTTTTCCAAATGTGGGTAACGAGTTTCTGCTCCCGTTAAAACTTTACTAACATAATAAATGGGAGATTGCTTACCTTCGTCTTCTCGGACTGAAGTCGCACTTACCGTAACTTCTGAGACCGCGAGGTAAACCAGCAACGTTTCCCCTTCTTTTGGTTTTGAAAGCAATGGAGGGCTTTACAGGTACTTCTTTAAATCCCTCAAAGCTAGCTGGCACTTCGGGATCTATTCGAAATTATTTTTCTTTTTGAGTAGTGCGAAGAAATGATGACACTTTTTTGACGATTGGGAAATGAATCTGCTCAAAGCTACCAATCTCCCCGTAAGCCTTTGGACTTCCTTCATGCTTGTTAGTTGGTCCAGGATATCCTCTATGGACTTGATATTAATGGGGTTTACTTCAATCCCCCTTTGTGATACCAGAAATCCCAGAAACTTTCTAGAGCTGATCTCGAACGCGCATTTCTCGGGATTAAGCTTTATATTATGCTTCATTAGGATGCCAAAAGTCTCTTGCAGATATTTAAGATGATCACCAGCATTTGAAGACTTAATGAGCATATCATCTATATAAGCTTCCATAGTTTTTCCTATTTAATTTTCAAACATTTTGTTCACAAGCCGTTGATAAGTGGCTCCGGTGTTTTTCAACCCGAAGGGCATCACATTGTAACAATATATACCAAAACTCGTTATAAACAAAAACTTTTCCTGATCTTCCGGGTTCATCTTAATTTGGTTGTACCCGGAATAAGCATCTAGGAAACTCATTAACTCGTGCCCGGCCATGGCATCAATCATTTGATCGATGTTTGGCAGTAGGAATGAGTCTTTCGTGCATGCCTTATTAAGATCTTTATAATATACGCACATGCGAAACTTATTGTTCTTTTTAGGAACTACTACTACATTAGCTAGATAGTCTGAATATATTACCTCTCGGATCGAACCGATATTAAGTAAGCGGTTTACCTTTTCTCTAACGAATTTATTCCTAGCTTCGGCGATCAGACACTTATTTTGTCTTACTGGAGGTATGTTATGATCCAAGCTTAACTTGTGTACGGCTACCTCTGTATGGATACCTGTTATATCCTCATGCGACTATGCAAAACAATCGGCGTTAGATTTAAGGAATTTAATGAAGTCGGACCTGAGTTCCGGGTGCAGTCCTGTCCCTAGGTAGAATTTCCATTCTAGGAATTCCTACAACAATGCAACTTTCTCCAGCTCTTCCATTGTGGACTTCGTCGCATCAGTCTCTTCTGGAACTTGGAAATATCTCGGCACCTGATTATCTTCCGACACCTAGCTAATTTCATCTAGTTCAGGAGTATGTGCCGGGCCTTGTAATTGCTATGCCATATGTTCCTTTCATTTGCTACTGGAGACCAAAATTGCATTCATCTCCCTTGCCGCCGGTTGGTTACCCCTTATTTGCTTAATTCCCCCGGGTGTTGGAAACTTCAGCAATTGATGGTACAACTTTCATCTCGTGCAACCATGGCCTTCCCAGAATGATGTTATATCTCATATCACCATCTACCACTTCGAAAAGAGCTGTTTTCATTAATCTTTTAGCGTTTGTGAGTAATAGAATTTCTCCCTGAATTCTCACACTTGCGAGGTAGAATCCGGTGAGGAGCTTTGTGGCCGGAATAATGCTTCCGGTAGGTTTAGCTTTCTCCAATACTCTCCATTATATGATATTAGCCGAACTCCCTCGATTCACTAAAATATTTTTAATCTTAAAATCTAGCATATTTAAAGAAATTACCAATGCGTCGTTGTGTGGTAACAACAATCCGTCTGCGTCCTCCTCCGTAAAAGTTATATCATCTTCCCGAAGCCTTTTGCTATACATTATTGATACTTTCATCTTCTTTCTTGCTGAAAAGGTGACCCTTTTAATCTCGTTCCCTCAGAAGATCATGTTCATTGTTTGACGCAGGGGGGATCTTCTCTCGCTTTCAAGGGTTCCGCGTTGTCTCGGTTACGACCATAATTGTTCTTAGCTCGGTCACTCAAGAATTATCTGAGGTGACCATTCTTTAGTAATGTTGCCAGTTCCTCCCAGAGATGTCGACAGTCCCCTATTCGGTGGCCATTCGTCCCGTGGTATTCACACCACAAGTTGGAATCCCTCTGGTTAGAATCAGATCTCATCGGTCTTAGGAACCGTGCTTCTTTGATATTTCTCATGGCCGATACCAATTCCACTATACTAACGTTAAAGTTGTATTCTCATAATTTGGGGTAGGAAGGATCCCGTGATCCTGCCACTTCTTTATCTTACAATGACAATTATTCCGACCGCGATCGGTCCTCCTGTCGATCGTGAACTTGTCCGCTGTCCGAAAACCTCTGCTGCGGCCTTTAGTTCATTCGTAAGGCAAAAACCGGCCCCTCGAAGTCCGCCTGTCCGCATCATAATCATCCTTTGATTTTTCCTTATTCTTTTCCCGTCCTTTGGTCGATGATGGAAAACCAACCTGATCATCTTCGATCCTTATTTTTGATTCATACCGGTTGTGGACGTCCGCCCAGGTCGTTTCTTGAAACTTGAGTAGGCTCTCTTTCAATTTCCGGGAAGAGTCTGACCTCCTCAGATTCAATCCTTTGGTGAACACCTCAGCCGCCCATTCATCCGGGACAGCCGGGAGCAACATTTTCTCCTTCTAGAATCAGGTAACAAACTCTCGTAGCAGCTCGGACTCTCTTTACGTTATCCTGAATATGTCAGCCTTTCGGGCCTGTACTTTTCTTGCCCCTGCATGAGCCTTGATGAAAGAATCCACAGCATTTCGAAGGAATCTATGGAATACTCGGGTAACAGCGAATACCACGTCAAGGCCCCCCTCGTGAGGGTTTCTCCAAATTTCTCCAATTTCGTGAGGAGCTAAATCATTCCCTTTTATCGCTGTTGTGTAGGTGGTAATATGCTCCTGGGGGTCTGAAGTTCCTTCATACTTTTGCATTCCAGGCATTCCGAACTGCTTTGGTATTAACTCTGGTGCCGCACTTGACTTGTACGGCAATTGAGTATATTTCTTCAAGTTCGGGCCTTTCAGCACTGGTGGCGCGCCCGGGATGTAGTCCATACAGGCGTTTACTTCCCTCATGAACCGTAAAAGTTCATTCTTGAAAGAATCATTCTCGTTGTTGAGACCGGATCCGTTCCCCCTGCCCCATCGAAGCCAATTTCACCCATGGGAGTGTTATTGTTGATCCTCTGCGTTGTTTGATTCGTGGGAATCCCGGGAGGGATTAGATCTCTTATGTTTGCATTATTTGAAGCACCCGACAGCTCTTGCTTCAACTCTATCATAACTTTATCCTATCGCGTGAGGTGGCCTACAATGATCGCTTGTTGCTCTTGCAAGACTCTTACCGCATCCACGACATGCTCCTCATTAGCGTCATCGAGAGTGGTCCCCCGAATATGTTGAGGATACTGCCTGTCATGCACTGGTGTAGCGTCACTCCCTTCATTATGGGTGTCGCTGATTGGGTCCTCGAAATGAGGTTGATCCTCTCGAATCTCGGGGTTGTGCATGTTGTTAACAGTGTTATCTATCATTTCTTATGATTTTTTTTTCTAAGACAAAAATAATCAAAACACGTTAGTAAAAAAAGCAAGGATAAATTTAATTATACGACTATCTAGGCCCTACAGTGGGCGCCAAACTATTTACCCGTAAAACGGTACAGTTAAATTTATACATGGTTTCTAAATAAGTGAATTAATTTGATCCTGAAATAAATAAATAATTGAAGAGTTAGGCAATACTTAGCCTTAAGATATAGATGAAACAGCAGAAGCAACAATTCCGGGAATAAGGTTTCCGGGAACAACAATAAAAGAATCGAGAAATGAGAAGATAAGATTGGATCGGGCTTTGTATAAAATATAGTGCAAGTTTGCTAGCCAATTCATGTCTTTTACAATGACAACTGATCAGCTCACTATTTATAGCTATGAAGAAGGTCCTAGGGTCGTGCCCTTCTTTAATGTCAACTATGAGGGACATTGATGAAGATGTAACGGTAAACATAAATGTCAAATTTCTTGTAACGGGTAATTGCTCTAAATGCTATGAATATTCTCTATCGAATGCTACCGGGAAAAGAGCATTTATCACATCTTTATGAGCATTATTCTTCCCGGTGACAAACGAAACAATGGTCTTCAGTCATCCCCTGTCTTGGGATCCACGTGTCACGACCCGAAATTCCCTACCTTCGGACCGTGATGGCGCCTAACATTTCACTTGCTAGGCAAGCCAACGTTAGAATGATATTAATTAATTTTTAAATAATTTTTAAATTATTAATAATCAAAGAAACAAATGCGAAAGCAAAGTTTGAAATATATCCATAAAAACAACGGTGTCTAAATACCATCCCAGAATTGGTGTCACAAGTGCACGAGCTTCTAGAATAAAAATAAATAAATGTCTTAATAAAATAAAGGTGTCTCAAAATAAATACATAGCTAAAGTAAAATAGACGGGGACTTCGGAACTGCAGACGCCATGCAGTTATACCTTAAGTCTCCTCTGGTAGCTGAAATCCGAGCAAGTCTATGGTACGCCGCTGGGACCAACTCCAAAATCTGCACAAAAAGTACAGAGTGTAGTATTAGTACAACCGACCCCATGTACTGGTAAGTGATGAGCCTAACCTCGACGAAGTAGTGACGAGGCTAAGGCTGTTCACTTACATTAACCTGTACGCAATATTAATAACAACCACAAATAATAGAAATAAATTAGGTAACTCATTTATAATAATTGAAGCCAACCCAATAGTCATAATCGATTATTATTTCAACAAATTCTGTTGCAGCGTGCAACCCGCTCTCAAAATATATATTCACATTCAATTCTGTTGTAACGTGCAACCCGCTCTCCCAATATTTTCCTTTTAATCAAGTCTGTCATATATTTATTTCAATCAAGTATATATATATAGACTTTTAATAAGTCTGTTGCGGCGTGCAACCCGATCCTCCAATATTAACTTTTAATAAGTCTATTGCGGCGTGCAACCTGATCCTCCAATATTTCCATTTCAATCAATTCTTATAAAAGAAATTTCTCTAATAAATACAATAATTAATATAAAATTATAAGACAACAAGCATACAACAATTATGATTTAATTATGAAACAAACAATGACAAATAGTAAATTATTATAGAGATCAATAGGCACTTTAATATTTAATATGCTAAATGTTATATAAAAATTAAAACACATAATTCAAATAGCATGTAACAATTAATGCAGGAAGTCAAGAATTAATATTTGGCAAAGAATAAGAGAGAAATATTTATTATAATAATTAATTTATGATTTTTCAAGTAAGCAGGCAAACAATTAATTTAACGACGTATAGACACTCGTCACCTCGCCTATACGTCGTTCACATGCAATTCACATAACAAATAATTTAAGGGTTCTATTCCCTCAAGTACAGGTTAACCCCGACACTTACCTCGCTTTGCAAATTCCAATCAATTATTCAACCACAGCTTTTCCTTTTAAATTTGCCTCCGAAAGCTTCAAATCTATTCACAAATAATTTGAGATATTCAATAGGAATCATAGGAATTAATTCCATATGAATTTACAAATTTTTCGGATAAAAATTCGAAATTCATTAAAATATTCGGCAATGGGACCCACGTCTCAAATCCCGAAAAAACTCATGAAATCCGAACACTCGTTCCGATACGAGTTTAACCATACCAAATTTGTCAAATTCCGATATCAAATGGACCTTTAAATATTAAATTTTCGATTTTGGAAAGTTTTACAAAAATTCCAATTTCTTCCATCTAAATCCGAAATAAATGATGAATATAGACATGGATATGTGAAATATAATCACTTTTAGTTAAAGAACACTTACCCAATTCAAAGTCGTACAAATTCTCGTGGAAATCGCCCAAATCCGAGACTTAAAACTCAAAAATGAGTAAAAATAGCGACTTCCAAATTTATGGGCTCTGCCCAGTCATTTCGCATCTACGGATAAAAGTTCCACATTTGCGGACTCGTATTTGCGAGACAAAGCTTGCATTTGCGATGCCAGGCTGCCAGGTGAAGTTTCGCATCTGCGGACACCCCTGTCGCACCTGCGACATCCGCATCTGCGCAAAAAGGCCGCACCTACGAAAACCCCAGGCCAGCCCAGTCCCGTATCTGCGATGGAAGGCTCGCTTCTGCGAGCTCGCACCTCCGGTCAAAAATCCGCAGGTGCGATTACACGAGAACCCAAAATTTCAGATTTTGCTTAAGTCCAATTCTCGTTCCGATTTCGAATCGAATCACACTCGGGGTACTCGGGACCCCGTCCGAATATACCAACAAGTCCCGTAACATAATACGAACTGACTCGGGGTCTAAAATCACGTCAAACAACACTGAAATTATAATTCACGCCCCGATTCGAACTTTGAGTTTTAAACTTTCAATTTGCAAATCTCGTGCCAAAACATATTAAATGAATCCGAAATGACTTCAAATTTGACACACAAGTCATAAATGACATGACGGAGCTGTTCAAATTTCTAGAATCAGATTCTGGCTCCGATATCAAAAAGTCAACCCCGTGGTCAAACTTGGAAATATTTAGCCGTTAAATTACTAGTTTCCGTTAAATGGTCATAACTTGAGCTAGGGACCTCCAAATTAAATTTCGGGCATACGCACAAGTCCCAAATCACGATACGGAGCTATCAAAACTGTCAAAATACTAATCCGGGTCCGTTTGCTCAAAATGTTCACCAAAGTTATCTTAGTTGAGTTTTAAGGCTCTATTTCACATTGTAATCTATTTTCACATGAAAACTTTCTGAAAAATTGTACGGACTGCGCAAGCAAGTCGAGGAATGATAAATGGTGCTTTTTGAGGTCTTAGAACACAGAATTACTTATTAAATTTAAAGATGACATTTTGGGTCATCACATTCTCCATCTCTAAAACAAACGTTCGTCCTCAAACGGAGTTAGAAAAAGTACCTGAGCTGGATAAATGGTGTGGATATTTACTCCGCATGTCCGACTCGGACTCCCAGGTAGATGTCTCTACCGGCTGACCTCTCCATTGCACCCGAACTGAAGGATAACTCTTTGACCTCAACTGTCGGACTTGCCGGGCTAGAATAGCCCCCGGCTCCTCCTCGTAAGTTAAATCTTTGTCCAATTGGACTGAGCTAAAATCTAACACAAGGGACGGATCACCATGATATTTCCGGAGCATAGACACATGGAACACCAGATGAACCGCTGATAAACTAGGTGGTAATGCAAGCCTGTAGGCTACTTCACCCACCCTTTCAAGAATTTCAAAGGGTCCGATATACCTATGGCTCAACTTGTCCTTCTTTCCGAACCTCATTACACCTTTCATAGGTAAAACCCGGAGCAATATTTGTTCTCCAACCATGAATGCAATATCACGAACTTTACAGTCGGCATAACTCTTTTGCCTAGACTGAACTGTGCGAAGTCGATCCTGAATAATCTTGACCTTATCCAAGGCATCCTGTACCAAATAGGTACCCAACAATCGAGCCTCTCCCGGTTCAAACCAACCAACTGGCGATCGACATCGCCTTCCGTATAATGCCTCATATGGAGCCATCTGAATGCTCGACTGGTAGCTATTATTATAAGCAAACTTCGTAAGTGGTAATAAATGATCCCAAGAACCTCTAAAGTCTATAACACAAGCGCAAAGCATATCTTCCAATATTTGAATAGTGCGCTCTGACTGTCCGTCTGTCTGTGGATGAAATGTTGTACTCAACTCCACCCGCGTGCCTAACTCACGCTGTACAGCCCTCTAGAAATGTGAGGTAAACTGCATACCTCGATCTGAAATAATAGACACGGGCACACCGTGAAGGCGGACAATCTCACGAATGTAAATTTCAGCTAACCTCTCTGAAGAATAGGTAACTGCCACTGGAATGAAATGGGCTGACTTGGTCAACCTGTCCACAATGACCCAAACTGCATCAAATTTTCTCTGAGTCCGTGGGAGCCTAACAACAAAATCCATAGTGATACACTCTCACTTCCACTCAGGAATTTCTAACTTCTGAAGCAAACCACCAGGTTTCTGATGCTCGTACTTAACTTGCTGACAATTAAGACACCGAGCTACATGTGCAACTATATTCTTTTTCATTCTCCTCCACCAATAATGTTGCCGCAAATCTTGATACATTTTAGCGGTAGCTGGATGAATAGAATACCTGGAACTGTGTGCCTCTTCAAGAATTAATTCACGAAGCCCATCCACATTAGGCACAAAAATACGGCCCTGCATTCGCAGAACTCCATCTTCCCCCACAACAACCTGTTTGGCATCACCGTGCTGCACCGTGTCCTTAAGGAAAAGTAAATGAGGATCATCATACTGCCTCTCTCTGATGCGCTCATATAAAGAAGACCGAGCGACTGTGCAATCTAGAACCCGATTAGGTTCTGAAATATCTAACCTCACGAACTGATTAGCTAAAGTCTGAACATCTTCAGCTAATGGCCTCTCACCAACCGGAATATACGCAAGACTGCCCATACTCACAGCCTTTCTACTCATAGCATCGGCCACCACATTGGCCTTTTCGGGGTGATACAAAATGGTGATATCATAGTCTTTCAACAACTCTAACCATCTTCTCTACCTCAAATTAAGATCTTTTTGTTTGAACAGATACTGAAGGCTACGATGATCAGTAAATACCTCACACGAGACACCGTAGAGGTAATGTCTCCAAATCTTCAGCGCATGAACAATGGTTGCTAATTCTAAGTCATGAACATGATAATTCTTCTCGTGAACTTTCAACTGCCACGACGCATATGCAATTACCTTGCCATTTTGCATTAATACTGCACCAAGCCCAATGTGAGATGCGTCACAATATACCGTATACGATCCTGAACCTGTGGGTAATACCAATACTGGCGCCGTAGTCAAAGAGGTCTTGAGCTTCTGAAAGCTCAACTCACACTCGTCTGACCATCTGAATGGAAAACCCTTCTGGATTAGTCTGGTCAATGTGCTTGCTATAGATGAAAACCCTTCCACAAACCGATGATAATAACCTGCCAAACCCAGGAAACTCCGGATCTCTGTAACCGAAGTAGGTCTAGGTCAATTCTGAACAGCCTCAATCTTCTTAGGATCCATCTTTATGCCTTCTGCCGATACAACATATCCCAAAAAGGCAACTGAGTCTAACTAAAACTCACATTTTGAAAATTTGGCATATAACTGATTATTCTTCAAGGTGTGAAGCACACTTCGAAGATGCTGCTCATGCTCCTCTCGACTGCTGGAGTAAATCAAGATATCATTAATGAATACAACCACAAAAGAATCCAAATAAGGCTTGAACACCCGATTCATCAAATCCATAAATGCTGCTGGAGCATTTGTCAACTCAAATGACACCACTAGGAACTCGTAATGCCCATATCGAGTCCGAAAAGCTGTCTTGAGGACATCAGATGCCCTAATCTTCAACTGATGGTAACCAGATCTCAAATCAATCTTCGAAAATACCTTGACACCCTGAAGTTGATCAAATAAGTCATCAATTCTTGGAAGCAGATATTTGTTTTTGATAGTGGCTTTGTTCAAATGCCGATAGTCTATACACATCCGCATCGAGCCATCTTTCTTCTTTACAAATAATACTGGTGCACCCCAGGGTGAGACACTGGGTCTAATGAATCCCTGATCAAGCAAGTCTTGTAACTGCTCTTTCAATTCTTTCAATTTTGGCGGGGCCATATGGTATGGTGGAATAGAAATGGGCCGAGTGCCCAGAGCCAAATCAATATAGAAGTCAATATCTCTGTCGGGTGGCATCCCCGGCAGATCTGCAGGAAATACTTCTGAAAATTCACAAACAACTGGTACTGAGTCCATAAAAGGGACATTCACATTGGGATCGTGAATATAAGCCAAATAGGCTAGACACCCTTTCTCTACCATACGTTGAGCTTTCATATAAGAAATAACCCTGCCGGCAGAATGGTCAGGAGTTCCTTTCCTCTCTAACCAAGGTAACTCGGCATAGATAGGGTCACTCTCTTGGCATGACAGTCCAATATAGCATGATAAGGAGACAACCAATCCATACCCAAGATGACATCAAAATCTAACCATATCAAGAAGTAGAAGATCCACACTAGTCTCAAGATTACTAATAGTAACCACACACGAATGATAGACATGATCTACTACAACAAAATCTCCTACCGGTGTAGATACATACACAGAAGCACTCAGAAAATCACAAGGCACAACCAAGTATGAAGCAAAATAGGAGGATACAGAGGAATAAGTAGATCCTGGATAAAATAGAACTGAAGCATCTCTATGGCAAACTGGAATAATACCTGTGATCACAACATCAGATGACTCGGCCTCAGGCCTAGCTGGAAAAACATAAAATCGGGGCTGGGCCCCACCACTCTAAACTGCATCTCTGGGATGGCCTCTAACTGGCTGGCCTCTTCCTCTAACGGTCTGACCTCCACCTCTAATGGCCTGACCTCCACCTCTACTGGCCTAATCTCTACCTCTAGCTGCCTGACCCCTACCTCTAGCTGGCTGAGCAGGTGGTGAAGCAACCGGTGCCGGTATGATGGCACGAGAATCTTGCCGAGATCTGTTACTCGCCAATCGAGGGCAATACCTCCTGATGTGACCAATGTTCCCACACTCATAACACCCATCCTGATGCCGTGGCTGCTGAAGCTGAAGCTGACCCAGATGGGCCGGATAACCACTGTAGTAACTCTGGAGTGGTGGTGCACTGATAGGAGCTGAATGTGCACTGAATATTGGCTACCCAGAGTAAGGCATAATAGGACCGTGACTCCCTGAAGCACCGGGAGATACATGAAGTGCTGAATGAAACGGTCTAGGAGGATGACCCATACCAAAATTACCCCTGCCTCCAGACGAGGCACCACTGTAACCACCAAACTGATGAGGCCTCTTATTGGACCTCTTCCCTCTTTTCTGTGCAAGAACCATCTCGATCCTCCTTGCGACATTAGCAGCCGGCTGAAAAGAAATCTCACTTCCGGTCTCCTTGGCCATCTGAAGTCTGATAAGGTGAGTGAGTCCCTCAATGAACCTCCTCACTCTCTCTCCCTCCGTAGGTAGTAAAAGGAGAGCAATACGGGCCAAATCCACAAAACGGGACTCATACTGAGTAACAGTTATACTGCCCTATTGTAGACACTCAAATTGCTTGCGGAATTCCTCTCTCAGTGTGATAGGGAGGAACTTCTCTAGAAATAGCTGAGAGAACTGCTCCCAGGTAAGTGCAGGTGATCCGACTGGTCGGGTCAATGTGTAATCTCTCCACCACCTCTTGGCGGAACACGTCATCTAGAATACAATAAAATCAACTCCATTGGTCTCAACTATAACCATGTTTCGCAGCACCTCATGGCAGCGTTCAAGATAATCTTGTGGGTCCTCAGAAGGTGTACCACTGAAGTAAACTGGAAAGAGCTTAGTGAACTTATCCAGTCTCAATAAGGCCTCAAAATACATAGCGGGCCTATCACCGGTCTGTGCCGCAACAACTGGCAGAACTACCCCAACTAGCAGGGCTGCTGGAGCCTGATTCTGGGGAGCCATCTGCTCCGGAGCGGGAGTAGTGGGAGTTTGTGCTCCTCCCCCAGCCTGTCAGACGGCTGGTGCCACTGGAAATGTACCATTCTGGGACATACCCTCCATAAGACTCACCAATCGGACTAGAGCGTCCTAAAGCACTGGAGGTCTACCTGAGGTTCTACAATAGGTGCAGCTGCTTGAGCTCTGAACTGAGCTCTACCTCGGCCCCTAGCACGACCTCGACCTCAACCTCGACCTCTACCCCTGGCCATAGTTGACACCGGGGGTTCTGGTCCCTGTCCATCGGTAGAGGTATTACGTGTTCTCACCATCTGCGAGAGAATAAGAGTAGAATGGTTCAATCATCGAAGATAGAATAAAATCGCACGATAGAATAAGAAAGGAGTGATATTGTTCCTAAACTTCATAGCCTCTGAGAGATAAGTACAGACGTCTCCGTACTGATCCTTCAGACTCTACTAAACTTGCCCGTGACTCGTGAGACCTATGTAACCTAGTACTCTGATACCAACTGTCACGACCCAAAATTCCCACCTTCGGACCGTGATGGCGCCTAACATTTCACTTGCTAGGCAAGCCAACGTTAGAATGATATTAACCAATTTTTAAATAATTTTTAAATTATTAATAATCAAAGAAACAAATGCGGAAGCAAAGTTTGAAATATATCCATAAAAATAATGGTGTCTAAATACCTTTCCAGAATTGGTGTCACAAGTGCACGAGTTTCTAGAATAAATATAAATAAAGGTATGAATAAAATAAAGCTGTCTCGAAATTAACACACAGCTAAAGTAAAATAGACAGGGACTTCAGAACTGCGGACGCCATGCAGTTATACCTTAAGTCTCCTCTGGTAGCTGAAATCCGAGCAAGTCTATGGTATGCCGCTGGGACCAACTCCAAAATCTGCACAAAAAGTGTAGAGTGTAATATTAGTACAACCGACCCCATGTACTGGTAAGTGCTGAGCCTAACCTCGACGAAGTAGTGACGAGGCTAAGGCGGTTCACTTACATTAACCTGTACGCAATATTAATAACAACCACAAATAATAGAAATAAATCAGGTAACTCATTTATAATAATTGAAGCCAACCCAACAGTCATAATCGATTAATATTTCAACCAATTCTGTTGCAGCGTGCAACCCGCTCTCACAATATATATTCACATTCAATTCTGTTGCAGCGTGCAACCCGCTCTCCCAATATTTTCCTTTTAATCAAGTCTGTCATATATTTATTTCAATCAAGTATATGTATAGACTTTTAATAAGTCTGTTGCGGCGTGCAACCCGATCCTCCAATATTAATTTTTTAATAAGTCTGTTGCGGCGTGCAACCCGATCCTCCAATATTAACTTTTAATAAGTCTGTTGCGGCGTGCAACCCGATCCTCCAATATTTCCATTTCAATCAATTCTTATAGAAAAAATTTCTCCAATAAATGCAACAATTAATATAAAATCATAAGACAACAAGCATACAACAATTATAATTTAATCATGAAACAAACAATGACAAATAGCAAATTATTATAGAGATCAATAGGCAGTTTAATATTTAATATGCTAAATGTTATATAAAAATTAAAACACATAATTCAAATAGCATGTAATAATTAATGCAGGAAGTCAAGAATTAATATCTGGCAAAGAATAAGAGAGAAATAATTATTATAATAATTAATTTATGATTAAAAATAATTTATAATTTTTCAAGTAAGCACGCAAACAATTAATTTGACGACGTATAGACACTCGTCACCTCGCCTATACGTCGTTCACATGCAATTCACATAACAAATAATTTAAGGGTTCTATTCCCTCAAGTCAAGATTAACCTCGACACTTACTTCGGTTTGCAAATTCCAATCAATTAGTCAACCACAACTTTTCCTTTTAAATTTGCCTCAGAAAGCTTCAAATCTATTCACAAATAATTTGATATATTCAATACGAATCATATGAATTAATTCCATATGAATTTACAAATTTTCCGGATAAAAATCCAAAATTTATTAAAATATTCGGCAGTGAGACCCACGTGTCAAATCCCGAAAAAACTCGTGAAATCCGAACACCCGTTCTGATACGAGTTTAACCATACCAAATTTGTCTAATTCCGATATCAAATGGACCTTCAAATCTTAATTATTCGTTTTTGAAAAGTTTTACAAAAATTCCAATTTCTTCCATCTAAATCCGAAATAAATGATGAATATAAACATGGATATGTGAAATATAATCACTTTTAGTTAAATAACACTTACCCAATTCAAAGTCGTGAAAATCCCTCTGAAAATCGCCCAAATCCGAGACTTAAAACTCAAAAATGAATAAAAATGGCGACTTTCGAATTTATGGGCTCTGCCTAGTCATTTCGCATCTGCGGATAAAAGTTCCGCATTTGCGGACTCGCATTTGCGAGACAAAGCTCGCATTTGCGATGTCAGGCTGCCAGGTAAAGTTCTGCATCTGCGGACACCCCTGTCACACCTGCGATATCCGTATCTGCGCAAAAAGATCGTACCTGTGAAAACCCCAGGCCGGCCCAGTCCCGCATCTGCGATGGAAGGCTTGCTTCTACGAGCTCGCACATGCGGTCAAAAATCTGCAGGTGCGATTACACCACAACCCAAAATTTCAGATTTTGCGTAAGTCCAATTCTTATTCCGATTTCGATTCGAATCATACTCGGGGTACTCGGGACCCCGTCCGAATATACCAACAAGTTTCGTAACATAATACGGACTGACTCGGGGTCTAAAATGACGTCAAACAACACTGAAATTACAATTCACGCCCCAATTCGAACTTTGAGTTTTAAACTTTCAATTTGCAAATCTCATGCCAAAACATATTAAATGAATCCGGAATGACTTCAAATTTGACACACAAGTCATAAATGACATAACGGAGCTGTTCAAATTTGCAGAATCAGATTCCGGCTCCGATATCAAAAAGTCAATCCCGTGGTAAAACTTGGAAATCTTTAGCCTTTAAATTACTAGTTTCCGTTAAATGGTCATAACTTGAGTTAGGGACCTCAAAATTAAATTTCGGGCATACGCCCAAGTCCCAAATCACGATATGGAGCTATCGGAACTGTCAAAATACTGATCTGGGTCCGTTTGCTCAAAATATTGACCAAAATCAACTCAGTTGAGTTTTAAGACACTATTTCACATTTTAATTCATTTTTCACACGAAAACTTTCCGAAAAATTGTACGGATTACGCACACAAGTCGAGGAATGATAAATGGTGCTTTTCGAGGTCTTAGAACACAGAATTACTTATTAAATTTAAAGATGACATTTTGGGTAATCAAACCACGTGTCCCTTTCTCGGACGGCCACGTGTCCCTTTCTCGGACGGCCACATGTCATAACATATTTTACCCAATGCAATATCTTGGCCCCTTCTTCTCCCTTTTTTTTTTTTGCTTCCTTTTCCATGAGTTGCAAATGATCTATTATTAAAGCTGAAAGTCAGTAGACCCAAAAAAATAGTAATAGACCCAACATTTTTTTATATTATTTTACATAACGTTATACATTATCGTTTTTCTTCCTAGTATTTAAATCATACTAGTTACGAGCACAAAATGATTGTATTTATAACTGAAGAAGAGTAGTGAGGCATAAGGCGTAACTCAATTAAGAGGCATAACTAAGCAAGTACTAATTAAAAAATATCACTCTAACAGTTTGAACTTTTAAATGAATTCTCTCAAAGTATTCACTCATAATATTTAACATATAGTATAATATAGTAACATGTAAGTAGAACTCTTAATTGGTTTTGAGTTTTGCAGCCATCAACCATTTAAAAGATCAAATTCTTGATCACGAAAAATAATTCATGCATACACGTAATAGAATGTGCTGAAGATCAAATTAAGTAAATAAAGTGTCTCGTTTTAAGATTTTCAGATACTATTGATTAAGCTTTTGAATAAAAGAATCACACAATTCAATGATACGCATGATCATATTTTCTTCCTCCCCATATTTAAGAAAAGGAAAGAGTTACTATAAAAAGTCAATGTAATGATCATATTACATGAAATGTTGAAGATGGTATTAACTATTTCAAGCTGTTGCATTTTTCTTTTTTTGGTGAGCAGGTCATCTTATTTAAGATTTCAACAAAAGAGTTCATTGAAAACCTTTGAAGGTAAGAAAAGCAAAAAACAGAAGTCGTTAAGATTAAATAGAACAGTCGAAATATCACTGTCCTTTAGATTCAGAGAGGATTTGGTTTATGAATGCTTTGTTTAATTTCTTCTGTCACATTTGACAACTACATAAGGGGTAGAAAAAACTATGAAAGCTCTTGCACTATTTAAACTACTTAACAACTTTTAACTCTCTTTAATTTGAGTCTTTAATTCTGAGCTAGCATTGCAGATTTAAGTCACGAAAATAGTGTCAACTGTGCAAGTCTTAATTACAAAATTTAATATAGCCATGAAAGTCACCATGACAAAGACAATCCCAACCCCATACAATGACCAAGTTTAGGAAACAAATTAACTTTCCTTATTGGAATTTTAATTTAATTCAACCCCATATATAAATAATAACTAGCATTACACTTTGTTTTAAGTCTGAAGTTCTTTAGTGTTATAATTTGTAATCTTCTTACGAATAGAATGCTTTGATCTATCTATTTTATGTGTTCGTTTTCTCTTTATTCTCTTTTTCTATAGTGTTTTTTCCTTTCCTCCTCAGCTAAGAGTTCTTCATTTTTTCTCCAATAAAAGGATGAAAAATGTTGCGGAAGCCAAATGTATATAATGTGAATGAGTCACAATTACTATACCAAAAATTATGACAACCACTAAATAATAAACAAGACAATAAGACAACAATAAAAGAACACCAGAATTTACGAGGTTCGGCCAATTTTGCCTACTTCCTCGGACACAATCAATATTTTATTCCACTCCAAAATTACAAGTGAAATAATACTAAAGAGAGAAGATACAAATGCCTTAAGAAGATAAAAGGCAAATGAGAGGTGTATTTAAATCCTAAACATTAGGCCTCCTTTTATAGGGTGAAATTCTCATTCAAAATTGTCATCCACCGATGTGGTACTTTTGCCAATTTCAACAAATCTCCACCTTGGCAAAATTCCACATCTTCAATTTTCTCTCAATAACAAATTTTGGTTGTGTCTTCATCTTCAATCTTTAGTGTTCAACAATGTTGATCAAATCCAAACAATGTTGAAACTTGACCGCAGTCACCACTTTTGTCAGCATATCAGCAGGGTTCTCCGTAGTATGAATTTTCTTCACCGTGACTCCACCTTCTTCTATGATTTCTCGTACGAAATGATACCGAACATCAATGTGCTTCGTCCTTGCATGATAAACTTGGTTCTTCGCTAATTGAATAGCACTTTGACTATCACAAAAAATTATAATATTTTTTTGTTCAATACCAAGCTCCTTTAGCAACCCCTAAAGCCAAATTGCCTCCTTCACAGCCTCTGTAATAGCCATGTACTCTGCCTCTGTTGTAGACAAAGCAACTGTTGACTGCAAAGTAGACTTCCAACTAACTGGTGCCTTTGCAAAAGTAAACACATAACCAGTAGTTGACCTTCGTTTGTCCAGATCACCCGCAAAATTTGAGTCACAATATCCAACTACAGACCGATTGCCTTCCTGCTCAAAAACTAACCCAACATCTACAGTAGTATGAATATACCGTAGAATCCATTTCACAGCTTGCCAATGCTCCTTTCCTGGATTATGCATATATCTGCTAATAACTCCAACGGCTTGAGAAATGTCAGGTCTCGTACAAACCATTGCATACATCAAGCTACCAACAATATTTGCGTATGGTACCCTTAACATATACTCCTGTTCAGTTTCATCCTTTGGCGACATAGTAGTACTTAGCTTAAAATGGGAGCAAGTGGCGTACTAATTGGCTTAGTCTTCTTATCTATGCCAAAACGCTGTAGTACTCTCTTCAAATATTCTTTCTGAGATAAACAGAGTTTCTTTGAACGTCTATCTCTTATTATCTCCATGCCAAAAATTTTCTTTGCCTCACCCAGATCCTTCATCTCGAACTCCTCCTTTAGTTGAATCTTCAACTTATCAATTTTTTCCGAATTCTTGGAAGTTATCAACATATCATCAACATATAAGAGAAGATATACAAAGGAACCATCATTAAGTTTGCGCAAATACACACAATAATCGTATTTGTTTCTCTTGTACCCTTGCCGCAACATAAACTTGTCAAATCGCTTGTACCATTGTCTAGAAGATTGTTTCAATCCGTACAATAATTTTTTAAGTTTGTATACCATATTTTCTTTTCCAGCAACTTTGAATCCTTCTGGCTGAGTCATGTAGATTTCCTCCTCCAAGTTTCCATGTAAAAACGCAGTTTTTACATCCATCTGAACTAGTTCCAAATCCAACTGTGCTACCAAAGCCAGCATAATTCTAATGGAGGAATATTTTACAACTGGAGAAAATACTTCATTGTAATCAATTCCCTCCTTTTGAGAATATCCTTTGGCCACCAATCTTGCTTTGTAGCGAACATCTTCTTGGTTAGAAAATCCTTCTTTCTTTGCAAATACCCATTTGCACCCAATTGCTTTCTTTCCCTTCGGGAGATTGGCCAATTTCCATGTATGATTCTGATGAAGGGACTACATTTCTTCATTCATGGAAATCCTCCACTTATCTTCTTCTGAACTTTGGATTGCGTCTTTATAAGTGGTAGGAACACCATCAGCTACAATTGAGGTTGCACAAGCAACCGTCTCTATGAGACGAACATGTTTCGTTATTGTCCTTTTTGGCTTGTTGGTTGCTATTGATTCAAGTTGTTGTCGAGGTTCCTGAGTTGGAATCTCCCTCTTTACTGGCTCTTCTTCCAGAGGGTAATCTTCATTTGTTTCCTCCTCTGCTTCTTGCATAGGAAAAATAAATTTTCCCTCAAACTCCACCTGCTTTGATGCATCACCAGTTTGTTTGACATCTTCAACTGTCACCTTATCTGTTATGGCAGATTCATCAAAGGTAACATCTCTATTGAATATAATATTCCTTGTATCTGGACTCCATAAGTGGTATCCTTTGACTCCAGAAGTAATCCCCATAAATATAGCCTTCTTTGCTCTCGGATCCAATTTTGACTCTTTCACATGATAGTATACAATTGAGCCAAACACGTGCAAAGAGTCATAATCTACAGCAGGTTTTTCATACCATTTTTCAAATGGTGTCTTGCCATCAGTGGCAGCAGATGGTAGACGACTAATGAGGTGGCATGCATATGTAATTGCCTCAGCCCAAAATTCTTTGCCCAAGCCAGTATTGGATAACATACACCGTACCTTCTCCAGTAAAGTCCGATTCATACGTTCTGCCACTCCATTCTGTTGTGGTGTATGTCTGACAGTGAAGTGTCGGACGATGCCATCATTTTCACAAACCTTATTGAAATGAACATTTTTGTATTCACCTCCATTGTCTGTGCAAATATACTTGATCCTCCTTCCTGTTTGATTCTCCACCATCGTTTTCCATTTGAGAAAAATTTCCAACACTTCATCTTTCCTCTTCATTGTTTACACCCATACTCTTCGGGAAAAATCATCAACAAAGGTTACAAAATAGTTCTTCCCACCCAATGAAGGTGTTTTGGAAGGACCCCAAACATCAGAGTGTACATAATCCAAAATGCCTTTAGTATTATGGATCGCTGTACCAAATTTGACCCTTATCTGTTTTCCTTTGACACAATGCTCGCAAAACTCCAAGTTGCAAGTCTTTACGCCTTTTAACAATCCTTGATCAGATAGAGCTTTCAAGGATTTCCCTCCAGCATGTCCCAAGCGCATGTGCCATAGCCTGGTTGCTTCTGCCTCTTTGTCATCACTGGATGTCACTGTCGCTGTCCCAATAACTGTACTACCACGATAGCGGTACATGTTATTGTCCTTCCGATTGTCCTTCATTACCACTAGTGCACCGGAGCATATTGTCATCACTCCATTTTCTGCAATGATTTTGAACCCTTTTGATTCTAGGGCTCTCACAGAGATGAGATTCTTCTTCAAACCCGGTACATATCGAACATCTGTTAATGTTCTGATCATTCTATCATGGTTTCTTAATCTTATTGAACCAATATCATATGAGGTAAGAGGGCTGTTATCCGCTGTGTGAATGACTCCATATTCTCCTTCTTGAAAATTCATGAACCAGTCCTTGTTGGGACACATATGATAGCTACAAGCCGAGTCCATCAACCATATGTCTGATGATGTTGATAACTCTGTTGTAACTAATGAGAAGTCTGAATCATCACAATCAGCTACATTTGAATCCATAATGGCCTTTCCATTGTTATGTCTGGCCTTATTCTTCAACTTCGGACAGTCTTTCTTCCAGTGCCCCTTTTCTCGACAAAAGGCACATTCATCTTTGCTGGGTCTAGATCTCGACTTGAATCTTCCCTTCTTAGTCCTCGTTGTATTTTGAGGACGACCCCTCATAATTAGTTCTTCTCCTTCTCCGCCCATCTGTTTTTCTCCCTTTCTTTGTTCATAGCTGTATAAAGCCGAACAAACTTCTCTGAGAGAAATTTTGTCATTTCCATGGAGTAGAGTAGTTTCAAGGTGCTCGTACTCATTAGGAAGTGACCCCAACAACATCAAGGCCAAGTCACCATCATCAAAAGTTGCATCCATATTTTGCAAATCTGTGACCAACTTATTGAAACTGGTGATATGTTCATTCATTGTGGTACCAGGAACATAGGTGAAGCGAAACAGTCTCTTCTTCATGTACAATTTATTTTGACTGTTTTTCTTCAAAAATTTATCCTCCAGTGCTTTCCATAATTTACTTGCAGAAGTTTCCTTTGTGTATGGATATTTCTGCTCTCTAGCAAGGTAGGATCGAATGGTACCGCAAGCAACACGATTGATAATTTTCCAATCTTCTTCTCCAATAACATCTGGCTTCTTTTCTTCAATGGCAAGATCTAGCCCTTGTTGAAAAAGAACATCTAGAACCTCGCCTTGCCACATCCCAAAATGTCCTGACCCGTCAAAAATTTCTACCGCAAATTTCGCATTTGACACAATTCTTGTCATAAGCGAAGATGCCAACGATGACGTATTATTGACACTTGATGTAGATTCTTCTTGTTTACTGTCTCCCATTTTGACACAAATATTATTTAGTAGCTGACGACACAAATCAAGATTATTTCCTTTCTGGTGTGGAAGATCAGACTAAGCTGCAACCACAGAGCATACTCAGACAGAACCTTGACTCAGTTACCAAGATAGATCTTTTCTGATGTGGAAGATCAGACTATGCTGCAACCACAGAGCATACTTAGACAGTACCTTGGCTCTGATACCAATTGTTGCGGAAGCCAAATGTATATAGTGTGAATGAGTCACAACTACTATACCAAAAATTATGACAACCACTAAATAATAAACAAGACAATAAGACAACAATAAAAGAACACCAGAATTTACGAGGTTCGGCCAATTTTGCCTACTTCCTCGGACACAATCAATATTTTATTCCACTCCAAAATTACAAGTGAAATAATACTAAAGAGAGAAGATACAAATGCCTTAAGAAGATAAAAGGCAAATGAGAGGTGTATTTAAATCCTAAACATTAGGCCTCCTTTTATAGGGTGAAATTCTCATTCAAAATTGTCATCCACCGATGTGGTACTTTTGCCAATTTCAACAAATCTCCACCTTGGCAAAATTCCACATCTTCAATTTTCTCTCAATAACAAATTTTGGTTGTGTCTTCATCTTCAATCTTTAGTGTTCAACAATGTTGATCAAATCCAAACAATGTTGAAACTTGACCGCAGTCACCACTTTTGTCAGCATATCAGCAGGGTTCTCCGTAGTATGAATTTTCTTCACCGTGACTCCACCTTCTTCTATGATTTCTCGTACGAAATGATACCGAACATCAATGTGCTTCGTCCTTGCATGATAAACTTGGTTCTTCGCTAATTGAATAGCACTTTGACTATCACAAAAAATTGTAATATTTTTTTGTTCAATACCAAGCTCCTTTAGCAACCCCTGAAGCCAAATTGCCTCCTTCACAGCCTCCGTAATAGCCATGTACTCTGCCTCTGTTGTAGACAAAGCAACTGTGCAAGAATTGTGGTAAATAAAGGGGGAAGGTCTGAGGATCTTTTATCTCCATATAACCTCGTACCCTCTACGGTACACTATATATTTTATAACGGTTGTGTCCGGTTAGCTTACGCACATTTTGATTAATTCTACGGGATATTTACTATCTCATACCAATACAAGTATGAATATACACTATATATAAATTTACCAATTTTATTTCTACTGCATATAATCTTGGAAGCAATGATCGCAACTTTTCATATTACCTTCAAATTTTCACAGATCTTGCCTCCACATAGAATGGAGAAATGATAATAAGTGAAAGTGATGGTTAACATTCTAATACCTACCTCTATTATAGTAAGGTTTTGGAAAAAGAAAAATAGTGGGTAGGCTGAGAGTTCTTCAATGACCATACTCTAGGGCGGAGCCACAAGCCTATGTACGGGTTCGGCAGAATCTAATAGTTTTGGCTCAAATCTTATATTTTTTATTAAAAAAATTCATTTAACATATATAAATAATTTATCAAGTACCCAGTAAACAACCTTTTTTGAAATTCAGAACCCATAAGCTCAAAATTCTAGCTCCGTCTCTGTCTATACTATTTCTTCCTCAGGAAGCAACTAGAAGCCATTAAACTATTTAACTGGGCCTTGGCTTCCTATTTCTGGGTTTTTTAAGCCATTTGATGTGAACACAGATCCAGCCCACTTCTGAAGCAAAAATTGATTGTCAGTATAAATAGGGAAACTATCACAAAATAGCCACTTTTTAGCCTCTATAATTGAGAAATAGCTATTTTTTCTGGAGTTTCAACTTTTACAAGTGAAGCTATCTAATTCACTTTTGCAGAGGAACAAAAGGATTTCTTCTATGCCTAGAGCCTCAAATCCAAGTCTATCTCCTTACACTTCATTCCATGAATTCCTTGCCTTGATTCAAAGCTCTGTAAGTTATTCCCTCCACATTTCCGTTGCATATAAATTCAGCATGGTCGAAGCCTACTCATTTTTCCTGCTATCTGATAATACATTTTATGACCTTGATCGGTTAGAAATGGGAAGTGTATAGGGTAAAATTGGCTTATATTAAATGATCGAATGGTAGCGTGACACATGGAACTGAAGGCAGGCAGAAGACAAATCGAGTAAGAACCAAGACCTGAAACAACAACTACAGTTGGTATCGGATAGACCCCGAAGGGAACATCATCAACGTGAACGGATCCAATGCTTGCCTCCGGATGCCATTCAATGAAGAATATTCTCTAACATCAAATGGGCAGCCGTTGCAGAGAATATTTGCATTCATGGTCCGCCGTTACATATTCATCAACGGCCCCTTTATTGTCATTTAAGAAGGGCTTGATCCAAGGATCTTGTTTCTTAGGTATAGTTATAAATAGTAGTTTCAACAGCTATTGTAGGGACATGAAATTCTTAAACTTATGCTACATTCTATTCTCAAGTTAAATAAAATAACTTGTTATTTCATATTGTTCTTATTTCTGCTCTCGGAGGCATTACTCCCGAAACCACGCTTGTCATTTCCTTCGATTTTAATCACTAAATTCTTAATTTTTTTTTAGTTTATTTATTATTTTTTTATCAAATCAGTTCGCTTGTCTATAAATCACGTAACAAATTTAACTGTACCGTTTTACGGGTAAACAGAAAGGAGCGGAGGAGAATGGTTAATATTTTGAATAGGGAACTCATACATTTTATTCTCCCCTCATCTCCTGCTGCCCTCATCTCCTGCTGAGATAAAGCCATAAATTAAACTTTATGGATTCTGAATTTGTCATCGAGTTCACAGCTTATTTTAGTTATTATTAGGTTCATAATTAAATATTCATACTTATTTAATGAATTTTCTAATGCAAATACATGATTTAAGCAAAAACTAATGGTTTCGTCCGAAACCATACCTAATATTGTAGCTATGACCCTGCATTTTCATTCCCTTTCCACTCTTTCTCCTTTTCTTTTCCACTTCTCCCGCGCAGAAAGTGTACAAAGCAACAACTCTATAAGCCACTGTTGGTGCTGCCTCATGGCAACAACACTGACAATAAGACGTCTGGAGTGTTCTCAATACGTATGATCCTATCACGATCTAAAATCCACTAGCCGTGATGGCACCTAACCCAACCCGCTAGGTAAGCCAACTAACAGTCAACATATTTCCAAATGAGATGAATGAGAAATAAATGATGAAATAACTGAACTTTTATACAACAACCCAAGGACTGATGGTACAAGTCATGAGCCACTAAGACTTAGATTTACAAAACTGAAATGAAATAATTACATCTTTTTGGAATGTACATGGACAAAATTCAAATTTAAATCTACCAAGGACAAGTGATAGCCATAGCTGGAACAAGGATACATCCTCAATGCCAGCTCCCGCCATACACAGCAGCTTCAACTCCAACATCTGCACGCAAGGTGGAGAAGTGTAGTATGAGTACAAGCGACCCTATGTACTCAATAATCCTAACTAATCTCGGCGAGGTAATAGAAGCAAGAATTATAAAGGATACTCACCAGTCACTTGTACAAGTTCTTAAATCCAACAGGTATAGAATAGATATATGATCAAATCAAGAAAACACAGGTAAAACCATCTTGGTGCTCACAATTCTTTGTTTTAAAGTGTTCTACTCAATCAACAGTCCAGCATATAAGGAAGGTATGCAAATAAATCAGGCAAATAATTAAGGAAATTGCAAGTAAAGATGAAATGCAATAACCAAATATCAGTCAGTTGTGCAACCCGATCCAAATAACAATAACCAGCTCCTCGAGAGCTCACATCAACCAGAAACCCGTCGGTTTCTCACAATCCGCGTGTACACCATCAAAAGAGAAACATGAGAAGGTGACCCTAGGGGGATGGATCTGTATCCACACGCAAGCAAGGCCAATTCAACATGCTATCAATCCGGCGTGGTCACATGCTCAATATCATAATCCATCTGGTGCGGTCACAGACTCAATATCAACCGCACGGACAACTCACGTACCATGATATCATTATCTGGATCGCACGGACAACTCACGTGCTGCACGGGCAACTCACGTGCTACACGAGAAACTCACATGCTGCACGAGCAACTCACATGCTAATAATCACAATCTGCCTAGCGTAGTCACATGCTTAATATAACAATCCGTCCTGTATGGTCACATGCATAACAACACAATCCGCCCGGCATGGTCACATACATAATAACATAATTCACCCGCGCATGATCACAAGCATAACAACATAATCCGCCCAGCGTGGTCACATGCATAACAACACAATCCGGCCGGCGTAGTCACATGCATAACAACACAATCTGCCTGGCGTGGTCACAAGCATAACCAACACAATCCGCCTGGCGTGGTCACAATCATAATAACACAATCTGCCTGGCATGATCACAGGCATAACAACACAATTTGCTCGGCGTAGTCACATGCATCTCGTCCAAATCATATCACACAAAAGCAATTATACAAGAACACATGCATGTGATAAATAAATATTAGATTTTATGCTCCTAGACTGGTATAATAACATGCAAAAGTGTAGGCATGTGCAAAGTGTGCTATCATAGCTCAAATCGGTATTTTCATAATATAAATAGCAATTTTCAAGTTTATTCAGGGAATTAGCCTTTATGTAACCTCAACATGGCTCAAATAGTTCACAACAATGCTACAAATATGAGAAATATTATAGCTTAAGGCTTAACAATCAATTCTAGGTTTATCATAGCCTAAGCACTACCCCGAGCATGGATAAATATCCTGGTGCTCGCACATGGGCTCAATATCCACACAAGTGTGCACCCATAGCACGTAGATGTCACAAATAACTCAAGCAACTAGTGTCTCAATCAAGTTTAGATAAGATACTTACCTCAAGCAAGCAAAGCAAATATCGATCAAGCCAAACAATACTCTAGAGAATGCCATCCTGCACAAATCGACCTCCGAATGGCTCGAAATAGCCAAAAGCAACTCAAAAACATCACATGATGCTAAAGGAAACATACCCAAGCGATAAAGGTCGAATTTTTAATCAATTACTCAAAGTCAACCAAAAAGTCAAATTCAGGCCCGCACCTCCACAAAATTCATAAATTCTGATAACTCATTCAATTACGAGTCCAACCAGACTAATTTCACTCAAATCCGACTCCGAATCGATGTTCAAAACTCAATTAATCACTTCAGGAAAGTTTAGACAAAAAACCCCAATTTCTCTTTTGAAATCATCAATAAAGTACCAAAATCGAGGATAGAATCATGGAATATAATCAAAACCGAGCCAAAATTTTTATCCCAATCCATGTGGTGAAAATCGCTTCCAAAATTGCCCAAATACGAGATCCATAACTCAATATATGATAAAATGACCAAAATCTTCGAAATAGAGTACTTTATAAACACCACACAGGTATACTCTTCGTGAACGCGGAAGGACCCTCGCGTTCTCGATGAACTAAAACTCACCGTCACAAAATACTCTACGCGTTCGCGGCATAGTCCTCGCAAACGCGATGCACGGCTGACACAGACCTTCGTGAATGCGGCAATAACTTCGCGAACGCGAAGAGAATTACCTCCAGCTCCCAGCCCCAGCTCAACACTACCCGAACGCGCTTCCTCAGGCGCGAACACCATGCTCAAACCCCCACAACCTACGTGAACGTGTTCTTAAAGTCATGAAAGCGAAGAATAAAATTATCCAGCTCCAGAATTCCTCTACGCGATCGCGATGCTCTGCAGACACACCAGCGATCAGCAATACAAAAACCATCCGAAATGATCTGTACCACGTTCGAAAGTCACCCAAGCTTCTCGGGACCCATCTGAACATACAAAAAAGTTCCAAAACATAACACAGATCTACTCGAGGCCTCAAGTCACACATAACAACATCAAATTCATGAACCACACCTCAGATCAAACTTTATGAACTTTTAACTTCCAAAACTCGTACCGAATCATATCAAATCAATCCGAAATGACCTCAAATTTTACACACAAGTACAAAATGACATAACAAAGTTATTCCCATTCTCGAAACCACAATTTGATTCCGATATCATCAAAGTCAACTCCCGGTCAAACCTATGAACTTTTCAAACCTTCAAATTGCTAACTTTCGCCAATTAACGTTAAAACCTTCAAGAAATATCTAAATATAAATTCGGGCATATGCTCAACTCCAAAATCACCGTTTGGACCTAACGGTACCATCAAAACTCTGATCCAGGGTCAAATACACAAAAATCAAAGTTGGTCAACTCTTCCAACTTAAAGCTTATAACATGAGATTCATTCTTCCAAATTAATTCTGAATCACCTGAAAAACCAAACCGACGATTCACACAAGTCAGAATACATTATATGAAATTACTCAAGACTTCAAACATCTGAACATAATGCAAATGCTCAAAATGACCGGTTGGGTCGTTACTGATCCAAATCCAACAGTAGACATAGCAAATGAGGTTTCCTTGTTTAACCTAAAACTAGTCTAATTGGCCAAGCTAATTAATTTATATTTTAGGGCACCAACAGTCGATTTGATACACTTTCTGAGATATGAAAGATAAAAATATTGGAAATAAGGAACAAGGAACCAAATATAAAGTAAAAGGGAAGATAATTCTTATTGATCAAAGTAACTTTGCATTCGTATCTCTTTATGCTTGACTTGCCAGAAATACAATATTGTGATTAGAGAGTAAAAAAATAATTTTTTTAGATGGGCTACATAGCAAGAAAAAGAGGAATTTAAATAATAAAAATATGTGTAACCGCTCCCCTAATATAGCGCTCACCCGTTACACCGTTAATAGTATTTTCTACCGATTACTCTAAGAATCTATAACTGATTAGGGAGTTATACTAAATTTTGCTTTATCTTTTTCCTATCCACAAATGATTCTCCGTGTTGGCTCATGAATAATTTCGTTATGAGTGATTCTGGTACTAATAGTTATGGTGCCAATATTACCGGTACTGATTAACCCTCAGCTTTGACTGATATCGGACTTCAACTTCTCTATGATACACTAGTATTTTTGACACCTGTTAAGACTTACTTAATCTATGTGGTAAGTCTATTTTTTATCGATACAGATAGTCCACTCACTTTTAGAATAATCTCGAATAATAATTTAAAAAGTGGTAAAGAGTTGTTTTGCGGGAATTAGATGAATGTTTGTGCTTTATCCCGAGATTTCAGTGACATGCTACAGAAGTGAAGCGATATGCGCCATTTTCATTTAATGCTCGAGACACGTGGCTTAATATAATTGGCTCTGCAGTTTACAATGATTTTTTAGGCACCGACGACTCCGTAACTTCGAAGTGACAGTCCTATGATGACGATTCTTGATGACGTATTTCTCCTATTAATACGAAACTCTCAAACCTTTTTTCCTCTTACTACTTTCTTTGCATCCGTTCATATATTTTCTTCTCTGCTTTCTCTGCACTTTCTTATTTGTTTTTTCTTTAATTCGTTTTCTTCGTCATAGTCATGGCATCTCAAAACATTGTCTCTTCTGCATCTTCTAACGCTGAAGCTTCTTCTCATTGAGCTATCATAATCAATGAGTTACCAAATATTGAAACCACTATTAGGTCTAAGAGAAGAAGAGGAAGACTTTGTAGTCTAGATTCCACGGCAAGTAGAGGAGATTCCTCTACTACGAGATTCCTTTCTAAGAATAAGAAGAATGATATATCGGAGAACGCTTCAATGCCTTTAGATGTATCCTTAGTGTCTGAGATTATAAACAAAAAAATTCAACTATGCTGTTGATTGCACCCAATGGAATAAGACTGTTCGTCAAACGGGTGATCGTAACGATCCTGCAGATAATTATCCTTTTATTATCAAACCAGAGAATATTTCCATTGTATGAAAAGATTTCCATTGGAAAGTAAATTTCCCTATTGAAGCTCCCCGAGATGATGAAAGAATAACTAATTAACATGAAGGCTACTCATTCGTGTATACATACCCATTTAGTCTCGGGTTCCAACCTTCAATTGATCCGGTGATTGAGGAGTTTTATCGTCACGTTAGTGTCCACTTAGCTCAAATGTGCCCGATTGTTTAAAGAGTTGTGGTCTGCCTCCATTTTTTATCGAGTTTGGTTTCGATAAATTTTACTCTTTGCCATCTTCTTTATCTTAAATCTCCTAAGCTTTTTTGTGCCAGGGTATTTACGCTTAATGCTCGTAGTAAACGAGTCATTGTTGATCCCAAAAATGATCATGGCCGAGTGTGGTATAGCATATTTGTAGTTGTTCCCACCCAAGAACTGGTTGAGACCGGTGATCGTCCATTCCCTTAGAAGTGAAATTACGCTCTTAAGTTTCTTCTAACTTTTCTGGATCATTTTTCTCATATTATGATCGTACCGATTTATGTATATGTTTTTTTAACAGCCAACATATAAATAATTTGAGAGGTCGCGGATTTCTATGGCTGCATTATGATAATGTTATCTTCTGCACCTATGGAACAGAGAACTTGGAAGTATATTTCTGAAAATTCCGGATGGAGAGCGAAAACTCATGGTTAGCCTCCCTTTTGTTGTGTGGAATAAGCATTATTTTGCCCTTCCACATACAAAATTTCACCGTGTTTCTGCAGGGTTTGGATTTCAGCGATTGTTGAAATTGTCAAAAGTCCCACATCGGTGGATGACAATTTTGAATGGAAATTTCACCCTATAAAAGGAGGCCTAATGTTTAGGATTTAAACACACCTCTCATTTACCCTTTTATCTTCTTAAGGCATTTGTATCTTCTCTCTTTAGTATTATTTCACTTATAATTTTGGAGTGGAATAAAATATTAATTGTGTCCGAGAAAGTAGGTAAAATTGGCCGAACTTCGTAAATTCTGGTATTCTTTTATTATTGTCTTATTGTCTTGTTTATTATTTAGTAGTTGTCATAATTTTTGGTATAGTAGTTGTGACTCATTCACACTATATACATTTGGCTTCCGCAACAATTGGTATCAGAGCCAGGTTACTGTCTAAGTATGCTCTGTGGTTGCATCATAGTCTGATCTTCCACATCAGAAAAGATCTATCTTGGCAACTGAGTCAAGGTTCTGTCTGAGTATGCTCTGTGATTGCAGCTTAGTCTGATCTTCCACACCAGAAAGGAAATAATCTTGATTTGTGTCGTTAGCTACTAAATAATATTTGTGTCAAAATGGGAGACAGTAAACAAGAAGAATCTACATCAAGTGTCAATAATACGTCATCGTTGGCATCTTTTCTTATGACAAGAATTGTGTCAAATGCGAAATTTGCGGTAGAAATTTTTGACGGGTCAGGACATTGTGGGATGTGGCAAGGCGAGGTTCTAGATGTTCTTTTTCAACAAGGGCTAGATCTTGCCATTGAAGAAAAGAAGCCAGATGTTATTGGAGAAGAAGATTGGAAAATTATCAATCGTGTTGCTTGCGGTACCATTCGATCCTACCTTGCTAGAGAGCAGAAATATCCATACACAAAGGAAACTTCTGCAAGTAAATTATGGAAAGCACTGGAGGATAAATTTTTGAAGAAAAACAGTCAAAATAAATTGTACATGAAGAAGAGACTGTTTCGCTTCACCTATGTTCCTGGTACCACAATGAATGAACATATCACCAGTTTCAATAAGTTGGTCACAGATTTGCAAAATATGGATGCAACTTTTGATGATGGTGACTTGGCCTTGATGTTGTTGGGGTCACTTCCTAATGAGTACGAGCACCTTGAAACTACTCTACTCCATGGAAATGACGAAATTTCTCTCAGAGAAGTTTGTTCGGCTTTGTACAGCTATGAACAAAGAAAGGGAGAAAAACAGAAGGGCGGAGAAGGAGAAGCACTAATTGTGAGGGGTCGTCCTCAAAATCAAACGAGGACTAAGAAGGGAAGATCCAAGTCGAGATCTAGACCTAGCAAAGATGAATGTGCCTT
Source organism: Nicotiana tomentosiformis (assembly GCF_000390325.3). Lineage (NCBI taxonomy): Eukaryota > Viridiplantae > Streptophyta > Magnoliopsida > Solanales > Solanaceae > Nicotiana > Nicotiana tomentosiformis. The sequence continues at coordinate 82,607,012 of NC_090823.1, read as the reverse complement.
TTGTCGAGAAAAGGGGCACTGGAAGAAAGACTGTCCGAAGTTTCAGAATAAGGCCAGACATAACAATGGAAAGGCCATTATGGATTCAAATGTAGCTGATTGTGATGATTCAAACTTCTCATTAGTTACAACAGAGTTATCAACATCATCAGACATATGGTTGATGGACTCGCCTTGTAGCTATCATATGTGTCCCAACAAGGACTGGTTCGTGAATTTTCAAGAAGGAGAATATGGAGTCATCCACACAGCGGATAACAGCCCTCTTACCTCATATGGCATTGGTTCAATAAGATTAAGAAGCCATGATGGAATGATCAGAACATTAACAGATGTTCGATATGTACCGGGTTTGAAGAAGAATCTCATCTCTGTAGGAGCCCTAGAATCAAAAGGGTTCAAAATCATTGCAGAAAATGGAGTGATGAGAATATACTCCGGTGCACTAGTGGTAATGAAGGCCAATCGGAAGAACAATAACATGTACCGCTATCGTGGTAGTACAGTTATTGGGACAGTGACAGTGACATCCAGTGATGACAAAGAGGCAAAAGCAACCAGGCTATGGCACATGCGCTTGGGACATGCTGGAGGGAAGTCCTTGAAAGCTCTATCTGATCAAGGATTGTTAAAAGGCGTAAAGACTTGCAACTTGAAGTTTTGCGAACATTGTGTCAAAGGGAAACAGACAAGGGTTAAATTTGGTACAGCGATCCATAATACTAAAGGCATTTTAGATTATGTACACTCTGATGTTTGGGGTTCTTCCAAAACACCTTCATTGGGTGGGAAGTACTATTTTGTAACCTTTGTTGATGATTTTTCCCGAAGAGTGTGGGTGTATACAATGAAGAGGAAAGATGAAGTGTTGGGAATTTTTCTCAAATGGAAGACGATGGTGGAGAATCAAACAGGCAGGAGGATCAAGTGTATTCGTACAGACAATGAAGGTGAATACAAAAATAATCATTTCAATAAGGTCTGTGAAAATGATGGCATCGTCCGTCACTTCACTGTCAGACATACACCACAACAGAATGGAGTGGCAGAACGTATGAACCGGACTTTACTGGAGAAGGTACAGTGTATGTTGTCCAATGCTGGCTTGGGCAAAGAATTTTGGGTTGAGACAATTACATATGCATGTCACTTCATTAATCGTCTACCATCTGCTGCTATTGATGGCAAGACACCATTTGAAAAATGGTATGGAAAATCTGTTGTAGATTATGACTCTTTGTACGTGTTTGGCTCAATTGCATACTATCATGTGAAAGAGTCAAAATTGGATCCGAGAGCAAAGAATGCTATATTTATGGGGATTACTTCTGGAGTCAAAAGATACCGCTTATGGTGTCCAGAGACAAGGAATATTATATTCAGCAGAGATGTTACCTTTGATGAATCTGCCATAACAGATAAGGTGACAGTTGAAGATGTCAAACAAACTGGTGGTGCATCAAAGAAGGTGGAGTTTGAGGGAAAATTTATTTTTCCTACACAAGAATCAGAGGAGGAAACTCATGAAGATTACCCTCTGGAAGAAGAGCCAGTAGAGAGGGAGATTCCAACTCAGGAACCTCGACAACAAATTGAATCAATAGCAACCAGCAGGCCAAAAAGGACAATAACGAAACCTGTTCGTCTCATAGAGACGGTTGCTTGCGCAACCTCAATTGTAGCTGATGGTGTTCCTACCACTTATAAAGACGCAATCCAAAGTTCAGAAGAAGATAAGTGGAGGATTGCCATGAATGAAGAAATGCAGTCCCTTCATCAGAATCATACATGGAAATTGGCCAATCTCCCGAAGGGAAAGAAAATAATTGGGTGCAAATGGGTATTTACAAAGAAAGAAGGATTTTCTAACCAAGAAGATGTTTGCTACAAAGCAAGATTGGTGGCCAAAGGATATGCTCAGAAGGAGGGAATTGATTACAATGAATTATTTTTTCCAGTTGTAAAACATTCCTCCATTAGAATTATGTTGGCTTTGGTAGCACAGTTGGATTTGGAACTAGTTCAGATGGATGTAAAAATTGCGTTTTCACATGGAAACTTGGAGGAGAAAATCTACATGAATCAGCCAGAAGGATTCAAAGTTGCTGGAAAAGAAAATATGGTATGCAAACTTGAAAAATCGTTGTACGGATTGAAACAATCTTCTAGACAATGGTACAAGCGATTTGACAAGTTTATGTTACGGCAAGGGTACAAGAGAAGCAAATACAATCATTGTGTGTATTTGCGCAAACTTAATGATGGTTCCTTTGTATATATTCTCCTATATGTTGATGATATGTTGATAACTTCCAAGAATTCGGAAGAAATTGATAAGTTGAAGATTCAACTGAAGGAGGAGTTCGAGATGAAGGATCTGGGTGAGGCAAAGAAAATTCTTGGCATGGAGATAATAAGAGATAGACGTTCAAAGAAACTCTGTTTATCTCAGAAAGAATATTTGAAGAGAGTACTACAGCGTTTTGGCATAGATAAGAAGACTAAGCCAATTAGTACGCCACTTGCTCCCCATTTTAAGCTAAGTACTACTATGTCGCCAAAGGATGAAACTGAACAGGAGTATATGTCAAGGGTACCATACGCAAATGTTGTTGGTAGATTGATGTATGCAATGGTTTGTACGAGACCTGACATTTTACAAGCCGTTGGAGTTATTAGCAGATATATGCATAATCCAGGAAAGGAGCATTGGCAAGCTGTGAAATGGATTCTACGGTATATTCATAGTACTGTAGATGTTGGGTTAGTTTTTGAGCAGGAAGGCAATCGGTCTGTAGTTGGATATTGTGACTCAGATTTTGCGGGTGATCTGGACAAACGAAGGTCAACTACTGGTTATGTGTTTACTTTTGCAAAGGCACCAGTTAGTTGGAAGTCTACTTTGCAGTCAACAGTTGCTTTGTCTACAACAGAGGCAGAGTACATGGCTATTACGGAGGCTGTGAAGGAGGCAATTTGGCTTCAGGGGTTGCTAAAGGAGCTTGGTATTGAACAAAAAAATATTACAATTTTTTGTGATAGTCAAAGTGCTATTCAATTAGCGAAGAACCAAGTTTATCATGCAAGGACGAAGCACATTGATGTTCGGTATCATTTCGTACGAGAAATCATAGAAGAAGGTGGAGTCACGGTGAAGAAAATTCATACTACGGAGAACCCTGCTGATATGCTGACAAAAGTGGTGACTGCGGTCAAGTTTCAACATTGTTTGGATTTGATCAACATTGTTGAACACTAAAGATTGAAGATGAAGACACAACCAAAATTTGTTATTGAGAGAAAATTGAAGATGTGGAATTTTGCCAAGGTGGAGATTTGTTGAAATTGTCAAAAGTCCCACATCGGTGGATGACAATTTTGAATGGGAATTTCACCCTATAAAAGGAGGCCTAATGTTTAGGATTTAAACACACCTCTCATTTGCCCTTTTATCTTCTTAAGGCATTTGTATCTTCTCTCTTTAGTATTATTTCACTTGTAATTTTGGAGTGGAATAAAATATTGATTGTGTCCGAGGAAGTAGGCAAAATTGGCCGAACCTCGTAAATTCTGGTGTTCTTTTATTGTTGTCTTATTGTCTTGTTTATTATTTAGTGGTTGTCATAATTTTTGGTATAGTAGTTGTGACTCATTCACACTATATACATCTGGCTTCCGCAACAACATCCTAGTGTTCCGGTAAATAGGCTCGTGGTTAATGAAGCCCAGGAGCGCATTTTAAATTTGGCCGCTCTGAAGAAGAAAATCAAAGAAACTCCTGACTTTGAGAAAGAAGAATAACTCATTAGTCCTTTCTAGAAGAGGACTATATCTAGCAAAAAGCAAGTTGAGTCACGAGGTGATCAGAGTAGTCCCTGAATCAATGCCATTGAGACTCAACTCCACCTTGTTGATGACCCCGATGATAACGCCCAAAATACACCTCTAAAAGAGAAGTAAAATGGTAATTACAATAATAACCTAGCTAAGAGTCGGGATCGAACTACAAGGAGTTTTAATAGGTGTTAAGGTAGATATTTAAGAATGAGACTAATTATATCTTAAATTAGCTTTCAACCAAAAGTGTGAGTTTCTAATTCTATGAATTACACTACCGATATTGCAAAAGACAATTTAAAAAGCACATAACAAGAAGAATTAACTAAGAGAATTTACTTATAGGATTAAAGGCCTACAGTTGTATTTTTCACCTAGTTGATACTTCACTGGATGGATATAGTCTACTAAGTTTGATGAGTGATTGCCGTTATTATGATTACACACTCTGATTCATTCACTTGATGTCTCTCAACTAACAAATGGACTAATTTCAATTGCTCTCTCTAGTCAATAGAATTGAATTAAGCTTAGGTGTTATTGTATTCAAGTCAAGAGATTCCTATCTCTAGTTGACTCATTTTTAATTAGGTCTAATCGAACTCTCAATTAGTCTAATTCCTTGTTAGTCAAATCGCCTAAACTCAACTACTCTTTCTCAAGTAAGAGTCAAATCACAAAGCGCATGAATCAACATTTGCAATCCCTAATTTACAATTAAAGCATGAAAATAGCTAAAGAATATATAACTCAATATCAAACAAGCTCAGTTTCAAATACCCATGAAGTATCTGTAGGCATGTAAAAATTTATTGAATTTAAATTCAATAAATAATTTAGACTATATTTTAAATATATTAGTTTAAATAAATATTATGGGCTAATATAATTGGATTAATTATATAAATTCAATATATATAGATTAAATAAATAATTCTTAATCAATTGGGCTAACCCATTTAATTGGGCTAAAGTGATGAGCCCACTTCATTAAGCCCAAGATGTCATTTTCCTAGAGGTCCAGTTTGGTGCTACGTGTCATATGACGTGGCACGCCAAGTCAAGCGGAAGAGCCTATATGATCATGCCACGTGTCAAAATGACAAGGCATGCCAAGTCACATTAAAAGGCTAATAAAATCGCGCCACATGTGCAAGTGACATGTTCTGGCCAATCAAATGCGGCTATGTCACACTTCAATTTGATTGGTCGGAAAGAGATTGTTCTTATCATAACTCCTCCCTTCCACAACTATAAATAGGGGTCTTCATAACCCAGAAAAGACACCAGAAGTTATAACAAGAAGCATGAAAGAGCTCGTGGATCAAACGCTGCAAATTTCTCCACAAGTTTCAAGCTTCAAGCATTCAAGTTCAAGTTCAAGTTCAATAAATCAAGTTCAAGCTCAAGAACGAAGAACAAATCAAGTTCAAGCTCAAAGGCCCTTGAATTTATTTACTATTGAAAAGAAGAATCAGAGGATTCATAGAGATTGTACACTCAAATTACTTGAAATCAAATACTACGATTGCTGCAATATTTTTCGGTCTTGATTTTTTTTTTCTTGACGCAATTTATTGTCTACAATATCACACGCTGAGATTGAAATTCAATCCTAGTTATAAGTCTAGCTACTCGTAACTAAGAAAACAAAAATACAAATACTCAATGAAACAAAAATATAATTAAACTAGTAATCGTATTAAAGCAAACTTTATTGTTATTGATGATCTTCCTACTTGAAATAACTCATAATGCCCAAACGCTGCTCTATTCCAAGTCCCAAGGTAAAAGATAACCCTAAAAAGCCTAAAATTTCTATTTAAAATGCTCCAGAAATTCCTGACGAAAATAACCTTCAGGATGCTTTGCGGCCTTACAAAGAGAGTGCGGTTCGTACTTTGTAGGTTTTGAGTGGAGATTCGCGGTTGCCCTTCAGGTCTTGCGGTCGCACTTCAAGTTTTGCATCCGCACTTTGGGTCTTGTTGCCACACTTTAAAGAGGTATGAAATTAGCTATCTATTCATTCATCTTTTGGCTTTGTCAGTGCGTGCGGGCTACTCTACGGATAGAAGTGTGGCTGTACACTTTCATGTGCGGACCACACTCCTCACTGAGATGTCGAGGCTTCAATTGTTCTATTTGTTGTCGCAAGAGCTTAAATGCGGATTGCACTTATACTTTTGTGAACCATACTTTCCTTCTTAACTTCAACTGAATTGGCTAGATTTGTAGTGTTCGATTTATTCTTCCTCTAAGCCTCTGAATCCTTTACATCAAGCCTGAAATTTAATAATTTTCATTTGAATCAGGTATTAAATACTTACTTTCGGACTTAAGACTGTAGCAAAAAGACAATAATAAGTGATTAAAATCCTCACTTATCACCCGAGGAAGCCCCTTTTGTTACGGTGGAAGATAATGTCGATGCTCCAACTACGGAGTCGGTTGAAGCCATGTTTGATGTCTCTTTTGGGTGCCAATTTTGGTGGTTCCGCTGATGAGAACTAGACTTTTGAATCTCAACATTCTGTGCTTCCCCCTTCTTCAACTCCGGAACCACTTCTCAATGTCTCTACTCGAGACAAGGGTGGTGTATCTAAGGAGGTAAAGATGCGTCGTATTGTATTAAAGTTCTAGAAGATATCAACCTTTTGAAATGCCCAAGCAGACTGCCTCCTGGTTGAAGAATTTAATTATCCCTCATGAAAAGAAAAAGTTGACCTCTCATTCTACTGCTTCTCTTGTCAATGACATGGTCCACTCCACCCTCCGGACATATTTATTTACTTTCTTTTCTATTGCACCGTATTTAATACTTAACTATTTTAATATTCTTCCTTTGATATTACAGTACAATTTGGTTGGCACACAGGTGTTGAAAAGGATTACTTGGTATAATGAAGTAATTGAAGAACAACATGTCGACCTAGGTGACTGGAAACCTCAATTTGAAAGCCTCCAAATTGAGAAAGAAACTTTGGAGCAAGAAAAAGATGCCCTTCAGCAAGAAGCTAAGGTGGATACTGCTGAACTGGAAACAACAAAGGCGGGGATGAAATAGATAGAAGCAACCTTTTGTTGAACAACATTCCAAAGCCACTGAGTTAGAGATGAATATAGAGCTCTTGAAATTTAGTTAGAGATGGACGTAAGTTTGATGTTTTTACAAACCCACTATGATAAGTTGAAGGAAGCTTGTGATGAGTCTTTTGATGTTGAGGCTGAGTTTGAGAAAGCTGAAGAAGCAATTGATGAGTCTCGGCAAGTTATGAGCTCTCCTACTCCCGAAGAAGAGACTTCGATCGGGGGATAAAGTAAACCTAGACTTACCAGATGAAGGTGATAAAGATGAGCACACTGAGTCACACCCTTCATCTCCGGCCACGCAAATTGATCCTTCTCAAGCTCATGCTTCGCCTTTTCTAGATGCCTCTCCGAGTCCCGAAGCTATTTTTTCTGGACATTAAATATTGCTTTAGTTTGTGTTTTTAAAGACTGGATTTTTGAGTTTTTTCCCTTATATTTAAGACAATTTTGCATTTTTATTTACTTGCTTGGTTTGCTTTTAAGTTAATTGTTTTTGCTTGCTAATGTTTTTCGAGTCTTACATTGTAGATGCTTATTTTTGCTGTCTGAATAATCTTTTGACACCATACCTGAGGATGTTAGACTTTAATATATATAAAAGAGGACCCTTTTATATTTTTGACACTTATGAATATGACATCTCATCTTCATGTTAAGTGTAAAGCAGGATAACATATCCTCTTAATTCGTATAGGAGTATTAACCTAAAAACATCATTAGATATAATGTGTAGCTAGTTTTGAGCGTAATTCTTCGAAATTTTTATTAACTTTGAATGATTACAACTGTTCTCGATGCATGATTGTACAATGATATAATTATTCTCGATACATGATTGTACTATACTTCTAGCATAAATATTTTGGAATCACTTTATTTCGTAACTGTTTTCAAACTCTATAGTCTAGTCGAATTGATTCTTTCAGACTTAGATCTTTCTTGAAGTCGAGTCGATCTTCCAAATGTCTTCATTCATCTTGACTTATATAGTCCCCAAGTGTTTGAGTTCGAAGTATGAGGATTTGAAAACTAGTTCTTTGTCTTAGTTCTGACTTTGACATCTTCCCTTGGTCCTATTCCTAAAAGAGAAACATATACGGGGCTTGGGGTGTCTCAGATGAAGACGCGTTTAACCCTTTCAGTCAAGATTATTCGACCTTGACTGAGAATGATTGATAATTCTGTGTTTCAGTAATGATCTATTGTCATCTTTCGGTCCAAGTTAACTATCCCTATTATTTCTAAAAAAGATAGCAAAATAATATAAAAGAATAAATAAGCGTAGAAGGGGTACCTGACTGTTTCTATTAATTTAGAAGTAGTATTTCTTCAAATGTTCCACATTCCGATTAGACTGTAATACTTTTTCATCCATGGTTTCCAACTAGTAGGCCCTTTTTTGGCAATTCTACGAAGTCGGTATGATCCTTCCCAGCTTGGTCCAAGTTTCCGAAATTAAGCCCTTGCACTGTACGAAATACCTTCTAAGGAAGAAGTCCCCAGTTTTGAAGTATCGTAAATTAGCCCTTTGATTGTAATATCTTTCTATTCTTTGCTTTTGTGCTACCATTTAAATCAAGGCCAATTCCCCACATTCTTCAGCAAGTCTAGATTTACCTTTACGGCCTCTTCATTTGACTTTTCTGTTGCCTGAGTAAATCTCAAGCTCGATTCTCCTATTTCAACTGGGATCAAAGATTCTGCCACATAAACAAGTCAGAGGGGAGTTTCTCCTGTACTTGTTTTCGTGATTGTTCGATAAGCCCATAATACTCTAGTAACTCTTCTATCCTTCTTCCTTTAGCATCTTCTAAATGTTTCTTCAAATTATTGATAATTACGTTATTTGTTGATTCTTCTAGTCCATTAGCTCCGGGATGATAAAGAGGCGAAGATATTCTTTTGATTTTCCAACTATCAAAGAACCATGTTATCTTTGCTCTATGAACTGTGGTTTATTATCATATGTTATCTCTTTTGATACTCTAAACCGATATGTCACATTTTTTCAATTAAAATCTGTTACTTCCTTTTCTTTAATTTGTTTAAAGGCTCTGCTACCCATTTAGAAAAGTAATCTGTCAGAACCAATAAACATTTTACCTGTTTGGGAGACTGTTTAAGTGACCCTACTATATCTATTCTCCATGTCATAAATGGCCATGGAGATAAAATAAAATATAATGGCTCTTCCGGTTGGTGTAGTTGATTTGCATACCGCTGGCATTCATCACACTTTTTAACGAATTTTTCAGTATCCTTCTCCATTCGAGGCCAATAATAGCATGTTCTAAGTAGTTTCTTTACTAATGACTTGCCTCCTGAATCATTACGGTAATGTCCTTCATGGACCTCTCTCATAACTTACTCAATTTATCCGGGTTATCCGGGTCGTAAGCATTTAGCTAAAGGAACACTATACATTCTTGATACAAATTCCCTTTGACCAAACAATATAGAGTTGCTCGAATTCTTAATCGCCGTGAATGTTTTCTATCCCTGGGTAACACTCCATTTTGCAAGTTATTTATAAGTTCATTACGCCAACCCCAAGTAAGGTTGGTGGAATTTACCTTATTTTTCACGCCAATGAGTGCCGAATGAAATAGATGAACTATTGCAGCATTCCCAGAATTAGTGAAACTTGCTGTAGAGCCAAGGCATCAGCTTATGCATTCTCTTCTTATGGTATGTGAATGGATTTCCACTCCCAAAACTGATTCAATAGATTTTTTTACCTTCTCCAAAGTATTGTTGCATTTAAGTCTCAAGTGCTATATAATTTTTTTTTCTTGATTTAACACCAATTGAGAATCACTTTTCATTTTGATTTCCTTTATACCGAGCTCTCTAATGAGCTCTAGACCTACTCGACTTCATTGTTAGTGATAAGATAGCATTTGATTGATTGTCTAACTACCTCCACTGAAGGTGCAATTAACACTATTCCCAACCCAGACTCCTTCACGTTAGAATATCTATCCGTGTATAGGGTCCAAGTTCCACGATTCGTCCCAGAAGCTACATTCTTTTTCAGCTTCGGGAAGTATGCTCGAGCTGAAATCAATCGCAAAGTTTGTTAAAACTTTCAATTTTATAGTTGTACGAGGTTGATAAAAAAAATACCGTACTCACTAAGTTCGACTGCTCATTCAGCAAGCCTACCTGATAGTTTTTGTTTATGCAAAATATTTCATACGGGAAAAGTTGTAATGACAGAAATCGAATGATATTGAAAAAATGGTCTTAACTTTGTTGCCGTCATTATTAATGCTAAATCTAGTTTTTTTAAGTGGGGATACCTTGTTTCAACACCTAATAATATTTTGCTAAAATAATTAATGGGTTATTGCGTAGCTTTACTGCGAGATATACAAGCAACAGTTCTCATTCTCGTGGCTTTGAGAGCAATGGCGGATTTGATAAGTACTTTTCAAGTCCTTTAATGCATGCTAACATTCCGATGTCCACTCTAAATTCTTTTATTTTTTCAGAAACGTGAAAAATTTGAAGCATCTTTTGGAAAATCTTGATATAAACCTCCCTATAGCTGATATTCATCCTGTTAGCCTTTGCAGTTCTTTCCAATTTGTGAGAATGTCCGGGATTTGTTCGATCACATTAATTTAGGCTTAGATTAACTTTAATATTCATGTTAGAAACGAGAAAACCCAAAAACTTACCTGAAGCAACATTGGATTTACATTTTTCTGTATTCGACTTCATGGTATATCTTAGTTGAATGGCAAAAGTTTCTGTCAAATGTTCGAGATGATTTCCTACTTGAGCTAATTTTGCCAGTAGATCATCAATGTAAAATTATGTTATTTTCCCCAAGTATTCTTGGAACATCCTGGTCATGAGACGTTGATACGTAGCCATGATATTTTTGAACCCAAACGGCATAACATTATAGTAGTAAGTCCCCATGTATGTAATGAAGAAACTTTTTTCTTGATCTTCCAGGTCTATTTTAATTTGATTGTACTAGAAGTAAGTATCTAAAAAACTCAAAAGTTCATGATGACTCGTTTCCCATAGATCATTATTTCCTATTCTTTTGCATAACAAAAGTGTATGATTGGTTAACATTGAGCTTGTGCATAATTACTTCACGTTGAATACTTGTGATATCTATATGCGACCAAGTAAAATAGTTAGAGTTAGCTTATAAAAATTCGATTAACTTACTTTTATGTTTTTTACTGAGCCCTGATCCAATGGTCTCCCTCTCTCCTTATACTTCGAATCAAGACTCTTTTTCAGACATAGGTTCTCTAGCTTCGATTCTCGGGGTACGTAGATCCACCCATCTTCATTTTCCTATTCATAGGTTTGTATCAACTAAGTCTCTATGTATTTTCCACGAGTCGTTTTTGTAATTTCATCCATATTTTTCAACCTAATACCTTTGTAGAGGCCGTGTCTCAACCCTGCGGGCAGCTCTATACAGAAAGAGATCGTAGCATTAGAATGGTTTTCTACTTGGGATTGAGTCTCTCTTCCTCTGGAAAAATCAATAGTGGGCTACAAGTGAGTTTATAAAGTCAACAAAAAGTTGATGGAGCTGTTGAGGGGTTGAAGGCTAGATTGGTGGCCAAAGGATACACACAAGAGTATTGAGTCGAATCCCTTTATAGATAGGGGAAAGATTTGCCCCAGCTTGGCGAATCGTATCCCCGCGCAACGAATTGCATTGCCAACCTCCTGATTGTCTTTTTATCATTTTTCGTTGCATGTTCGGGATACAGTTGGCGTTCAATATATTCTCTGATATTAGTAAACCATGTGTCACGACCCAAAATTCCGCCACAAGCGTCGTGATAGCACTTAGTTTCTAAGACTAGGTAAGCCGATTATAATAACAATTCAAGCCATTATTTTTTATATATAAACCAACAACGGAAATAATTACAAATATAACAACCTCCCAAGACTGGTAATACTGAGTCACGAACTCTAACTGAATAGATGGAATGATCTCAAGGATCGAATACTCAATACTGTTTGATTAATATTTAACAATACAATAAAATCGAAAGACTCCAAGGGACTGCGACGACCAAGCAACTCTACCTTGAATCCTTGAGATCACATTTTAACTCTGTCCGAGTCCGATATCTCCAACACCTGGCTCTACATAAAAATATGCAGAAGTGTAGTATCAGTACACCACGGTCGGTACCTAGTATGTATCAAGACTAACCTTAGTGGAGTAGTGACGAGGTACAGTCGAGACACTCACTAGTCTAATAACCGTGGGCAATATAGTATGCAAAAATAATAGGAAACAAATAATAATGATGGCAACAATAATCAACCAGTGATATAAACAGCAGGGCGACAAGAATACCATAAATATTGCGCAACAAATAATGAATACAAGTACAACCAATTAATCAAATCCTTCCAATATAAATCTTTTACATATATGTTTTTCAAATAGAAATCTTCATGATATAATACTTTCAAATAAATCTCTTTCAAATAAATCTCTTTCAAATCTCTTTCCTTCAAATAAATATCTTTCAAATAAAATTCTTTCAAATAAATCTCTTTCGAATAAAAATCACCCTGTGACACAACATTTCAAAATCATAAAATACGAGTTTCAACCCACTTTCATATTTTTACGGCACCTCGTGCCAATTTCTCTATCACAACCGCACGGACAACTCACGTGCCAAATATCATCATCATTTAACCACAGCACCTCGTGCCCACATTTCATATTATAACTGCGTGGACAATTCACGTGCCAATATCATCATTATTTACTCACAGCACTTCGTACCCATATTTCATATCACAACTGCACGGACAGTTCATGTGCCAATATCATCATTATTTACTCATGGCACCTCGTGCCCACATTTTATTTCATAATCAGCCCGGCAATAACCACAAGCTCTCAATTTTAACATAGATTAGACTATTATCAAGTTTACCGAAACAACAAGACAAGTTGCACAAGATATAAAAATAAACACAAGGAATACCTCAACATCACATGAAAATTACCAACACAATAACTCCATATCATCACATATCATCCCTGACAATAGTCACCCTTATCTCTCCTATAGCCACCCTTATCACTCCTATAATAGCCTCCCTTATCCCTCCGCCCTGACAATATTAATAGCCACCCTTATCGCTCCTATAACCACCGTTATCTCTCCTATAGCTACCCTTATCGCTCCGCACAGACAATATCCCAACACACATAACAACAGTGAAATGCCACTCTTATACCGACATAATATCAACAGTGAAATGCCACCCTTATATCCTCAAAATAATAACTCAAATAACACAACAATTTACACAAAATATTATCACGGCAACATAACAAAATCAATTCATATCACAATTTGCCTAATGGCCACAACCAATTCCAAAGATATAACAAAATCAATTAATTTCACAACAAATAGCCCAAGGCTCCACACAATGTGTATAACACCTCAAAATAACAACAGAGATGGAAAATACTCCTCATTAATCCAAATTCTTGATAATTATATAACGCCTCGGTTTAAACTTATTTCATTAATTATTTGCAGATCAAAAATCCATAATATAATTATTTCCAGAAAATATCGAATCACCAAACTCATGGAATTTACATAAATATTCAAGTAACAATCACATCAAATTGTCATATAAAAACAAATTCAACAAATAAGGATTGAGGCATGGCAAATAGATAATTTAATAAATGCCAACAATTATTCAATTTACTACACAATAATGCCTAAGACTTTAACCCAATAAAATTTGCACATATAAGCAAGAGTACGTACTCGTCACCTCGCGTACACAGTTTTTCACATTTCACAAATGGCACATAAGACTCGATGCCTAAGGGGTAATTCCACCACTCAAGGTTAGACAAGATACTTACCTTTTTGAAGTTATGCCGATATTCCAAAATCGCCTTCTTGCTTGAATTGACCTCCGGACAGCTTAAATCTATCCATATTAATTGTACATCATTAAAATTCATCGAAAATAATTCTGGATAATAATACGTCGACTTAAAAATTTATTCCAAAAACTCAACAAAAGTCAGCGCGGGGCTCGCCTCTCGGAACCCGACATAATTTTTACGATATCCGAACACCCATTCCGATACGAGTTCAACCATACCAATTTTATCCAATTCCAACAACAAATCATCCTCCAAATCTGGAATTTTCGTTTTTGGAAGATTTTTCAAAAATCTCGATTTCTTCCATTTAAATCCGAATTAAATGATGAATATAATCATAGATTTATGAAATATAATCCCTTAAGGATATAGAACACTTACCCTAGTCGAAGTCGTGAAGAAATTCTCAAAATTGCCCAAAAACCGAGCTCCAAAATTCTCAATTGAAAATGAAGAAATGATAGATTTTCAATCCTTAAGTTTCTGCCCAGGTTCGCATTTGCGGACAAAAACTTCGCATTTGTGAATGAACAGTATTTTCGCAATTGCCATAAATGGTTCGCGATTGCGAATGAATAGTGTTTTCGCAATTGCCATAAATGGTTTGCAATTGCGAATGAACAGTGTTTCACCAGAAACCAGCAAACTCAAACTTCTCCGAAATGATCCGAAACCACCCTGAAACTCATTCGGAACCTCCCGGACACAAACCATATATGAAATTCAATCATAAAACATGCTACGGACCTGCTCGCACACTCAAAACACTGAAATGAGGTCGTCTTGACCCGATATTGACCATGATTAAACTCCCAAATTTCTTAACTTTACTAGTCTCTCAACCAATGATCCAAAAATACACCCGAGCCCCTCGGGACCCGTCAAATCATACCAACAAGTCCTAAAATATCATACGAACTTAGTCGAAACTTCAAATTACATCAAACAATGCTAGAACCACGAATCATACCCCAATTCAAGCTTAATGAAACTAAGAAATTCTAACTTTTACATTAAATACCGAAACCTATCAAATTACATCCGATTGACCTCAAATTTTGCACACAAGTCATAAATGACATAACAGACCTATAAAAATTTTCAAAACTGGATTCCGACCCCGATATCAAAAAGTCAACTCATCGGTCAAACTTCCCAAAAATTTAATTTTCGCCATTTCAAGCCAAATTCCACTACGGACTTCCAAATAATTTTTCGGACACGCTCCTAAGTCCAAAATCACCATATGGAGAATCATCAAAACTCCATTCCGGGGTCGTTTACACATAAGTCGACATCCGGTCACTATTTTAACTTAAGCTTTAAACCTTGGATCTAAGTGTTCCAATTCATTCCAAAACCTCACCGGACCCAAACCAATCACCCGGGTGAGTCACATAACAACCGTAAAGCATAAATCGAGCGGTAAGTGTGGAATCATCATTGTAATACTCAAAACGAATGGCCGGGTTATTACACCATGTTTTACCATTGGGTGCCCTTTCAATGGCTAAAAGATCACTACTGAACATGCCGGGAGTCAACTCAAAAATTTCTATTAGGTTGCAATACACCGGGCTATTTCTTTGTTCTATCATGATTGGGTAGACATTGCCTCAGGAATATTTATCATGGAGGCCGGTGTTATCAATGTATCCACGAACTTATTTTTCCTTTGAGTAGTGAAGAGAAACTGATTTTCTTGAATTGCTCAGTGAGATTTTCAAGATAAGCATGGTATGTCAAAATGTTTTCATATTTTTTTAATTTCTTTTGAGTTTGGTAAATGATAAGCGTCGAATCCCTAAATACTTTGATTTCTTATATTCCCAGGGTCAAGGCAGTCTTTAATCCATGGATACATGATTCATCTTCTATGGTATTCTTAGTTCCTTAGAAGTTCCGCTTAATGGCAATGGGGGTGTGCGATTCATCAAGTGCAATCATCAATGTCCCTACTCCGTACCCATTTTGATTAGTCGTGCCATCAAAGTCAAATTTCCATGCCCTCCTCTTCTGTGACAGCTATTCCTCGTCTGGGAAGCAATTCTTAAACTCATGTTCCTCCTTGATAGGGTGCAAGGTGTTCTGCTATCGCCCTTCCTTTTTGGTTACATACGTGATGTCGAATTCAGACAGAAGCAGTAACCATCTTGCGATCCTTCTCGTTACGTTAAGGCGGGAACAAATACTTTTTTGTAGGTCCATGGAAGCTATTAAATATACTGGGTAAGACACCATGTAATGCCTCAATTTCCGCCTTACCCAAACCAAAGCCAAGCAGGTTTTCTCCAAATTGGTATACCTGGTCTTGTAGTCAGCCATTTTCTTACGTTGGTAGTATATGTCCCTTTACTTCCTTTTGTCTTCATCGTATTAAGCCAACATAAACCCCATAGTAGTTTCAGTGACTAATAGGTATAGTAATAAAGTCTTTCTGGCGTTGTAGTTACTAGAATGGAGTCCTTTATTTTGTCAAAAGCTTTCTGGTGGGCTTCATCCCATTTTCCTGCTAAATTTTGATTTAGAAATTTGTGTATCGGCTCGCAAGTGGTTATACAAGAGAAAGTCAAAGTATGATGGGACTATTGATCGCTACATGGCTTGCATTCTAGCCAAAGGCTACAACCAATAATAGGGTATAGACTATGATGAGACATTCAATCCAGTTATCTAGATGGCATCAAGGGTGATTAGGTGTGACTTGCTTGATAAGGGAAAGAGAAGACGTCCCTCAAAGCCCCATTAACGCAATACAAGTCGATTCCTATGTTTTTAAATTACCAGAAGCTCTTAGCTACTCAGCTACACTATAGGCTCTAAAGGCATTACTTGACTCAAAGAGTGCCTATATTATGGGGGCTTCACTTTCCTTTATGGGAAATCTATGAACAATATAATAGCTTCCAATTTCTTCGATGTTATTTTTATTGTATCATCTTCCCCCGGTTCTACAATTGTGTCAAGTACTTCTTCACCTTCTTTATTCGTATCTACCTTTGCCTTCATAGTCGGCTCAACGACTTCCGAGGAAGGTCCCACTTTCGTAGTTGATTGCTTTAGTTTATACTTATTATTTTCAGCTTTAGCTAACCCATTGGATATAGCCACCAAGTATATGTCTCATGCAGCTTGTTGATCCCCTTAATCTATCTTATTCCCCACTTTGAAGAAAATTTGATAACTTGATGTAACGTGGAGGGTACCGCATCCATTTCATGTATCCATGGTCCTCCCAAAATTGTATTGCATTTTATGTCTGTTATTACCACCTGAAATGCGGCATCTTTTACCACTCTTTCTACAAATATGGGTAGTGTAACTTTTCTTTGCGTAACCATACTGGAATTATTAAATCTAGATAGAGGTCGAGCCTTTGAAATGATCTAAATCGTCATTTGCATATTTTCAACTACCCATATGTCACGATCTGAAATCCCGCCGTAGGCGTCGTGATGACACCTAGTAGCTAGGACTAGGTAAGCCTATCACTTATCAATTTTTAAAATAACAAATACATGATATACTTGAGCAGATTTAAACATAAATGCGAAAGTAATATTGATACAATCCTACACGACGATAATCACAACATATCCTAGACCTAGGTAGTACAGAGTCACGAACTCTAACTGAATACATAGAAATACCTCAAAATACAATACTGTTCGGATAGAGAATTAATAGTATAAATGTAAGGAAAGGACTCCAAGGGACTGCGACAATCAAAATAACTCTATCTTGATTCCTCACTCTCACTGCCTGGGCCGACTATTTCCAACACCTGGATCTGCACTAAAATATGCAGAAGTGTAGTATGAGTACACCACATTCGGTACCCAGTAAGTATCAAGACTAACCTTGGTGGAGTAGTGTCGAGGTTCAATTCAAGACACTCAGTAGTCAAATAACCTGTGCACAAATATCAAAGACTAGCAACAGGAAGAATAACAGGAAACAATAACTGAAATTTTATCAAAACAAGTGATAGAATCATTATACATATAAGGCTCAGTTTCAACAACAAGTCATTTAATAGAATCATACACATATGGCACCTCGTGCCCACATTATCAATCATCTTCGCACGTCAAAAACCTCGTGTCACATCATAAGTCAAACCCCGCACGACAAAGTATCGGGACACAATATAAGTGTCACGACCCAAAATTTAGCTAGCCGTGATGGCACCTAACCCAACCCGCTAGGTAAGCCAATTTACAAATATCCAATTCAAATAATATTTAACTGACTCTAATACACTCCCCAAGTACTGGTAGTACAAATCACGAGCTTCTAAAATTCAGAATTTACAAAGCTGACGTGAAGTAAAATTCATCATCTGTTTGAAAATACATGAACAGATTTTTAAATCTAAAGCTATCAAGATCAAGAGGCAACTATGACCGGAACGCAGGTATATCTCCAATGCCAGCTCCCGCCATACACAACAACATCAACATCCAAAATCTACACGCAAGATGCAGAAATGTAGTATGAGTACAACCGACCCTATGTACTCAATAAGTAACAAACCTAACCTTAGGTTGAAAGTAGTGACGAGTTGAAACAAAGGTCAGTGTACAACACCAATAACCAACAACAATTCATAACAATATAATGAAAGTAACACCAGTAATAACTCAACAATAAAATGCTCAGCTCGTATACAATTACGGAAAAATAAATATTTTCTTTTCAAGTATAATAGTAAAACTCAAATCATTTGCCGAAAATCACCGAAAATATGAGTAAGTCTGAAATCTGTGATTTTTCTCAAAAACTTTAACGAAAGATAAGAAATTTCATTATCAGATGGCATGAGGAAAAATACTTCTATATGCTTACATATCAAGTATGCATGTCTAATGCAATGCAGCACAATGATGAACTCATGTACTCACACTCTCAAAGTACTCAATATCATTGTCTCGCATTTCCACTCATCATGCTCAATATTCAGCACACTCAGTCACTCGACACTGTACATGGCAGATCCAGTCCAAATATAAATGACAACATGCAAACAGTCACTCAATACTATATATGGACAATCTATCCCAGGGAAGATCCATCCCAAATATATATACATAATAACTGACATTCAGTCACTCAGTATTGTACAGGGTCAATCCATCCCAAATATAAATAAATAAGGCAACCCCATGCCCGGGAAATCCATCCCAAATATAAATAAATAAGGCAACTGCATGCCCAGGGAACTACATCCCAAATATAAATAAATAAGGCAATTCCATGCCTAGAAGTAAATATATATGGCAACTCCATGCCGAGGGAACTCCATCCCAAAAATAATATCCAATGCGCTCACTGTGGGGGGGTGCACACTTCGGAGGGGCTTCTTCAGCCCAAGAGCTATAATAAGCCATACCCATGCATAAATAAATAAAAACATGATGCGGCGTGCAACCCAATCCCGTAATAATAAAAAATATAAAGCCAATATGGCATGCTGCGGTGTGCAACCCGATCCCATAATTATCCTCACAATCAGGCCCTCGGCCTCACTCAGTCATCAATCTCTCCAGTCTCTCGGGCTTACAATGAAATGAAATTAGCCCAAAATGATGATATGATGTATCAATAAATAACAATAGAGACTGAGATATGATATGCAATGAATGAATATGACTGAGTATGAAATTACAGTTTAAACATATAATTCGACAGCAGAAATGACCTCAGTGGGTCCCAATAATACCATATTTTCCTAAGCGCGATTTCTAACATGAATCACAGCTCAGTTTCTCTAACACATGAAAAATACATGGAAAAATACAAGTTAATTGACTACACCACTCTACGGAATCTACTGAGTCACAATTTCTACGGTGCACTCCCACACGCCCGTCACCTAGCATGTGCGTCACCTCCAAACAAATCACATAACACGTATAATCAGGGTTCATACCTTGAGCTCCAAGTTTAGAAATGTTACTTACTTCAAAACACGTTAACTCAATTCACTGGTAAGCCTTTTCCTCGATTAGCCAACTCCGAATGGCTCGGATCCAAATGAATATTTCCTTGAAAATCCCTTGGCAAAAATTGTTACAAACCGAGCTTTCTTGATCCAGCTCGTTAGTGATATTAAAACCTCCAACTACTGTTACAACGTCAATCTACATCAACATAATTCAATTGTAACAATATTAGTAAAATTTCCAGGTTTTAGGTCATTTAGGCATTTTATCAAACACCTAGAGTGCATAAATCTCTACATCTCTTAACTATGGAATTAGTTTATCCAACTACCACCATTTACCAACAATTTATAACTTCCAATCATCACATGTGTGACCATTCATCCACACCCAACCAACAAATTACACCAATTAATCACCTTTCAATCTCTACCATGGTTATGTATTTAAATTGGAAATTTATGGCTTCCAATCACCATACAATGAGTTCCAATACGTAATTCATACTCATCTTCCCATGATAAATCTGTACATGTAAGTCTAAGGGTGTAGGATTACCTTTTTAGAATAAATCTTTCAAAACCCTCCTTTGAGTTCTTGAAGAAATTTCTTGAAGATCTAAGTATTTTATGTGAAGATTTCATCAATACTAGTGTAGAAATGATGAAATTTCATACTAAGATAATGGGGATTGCTTACCTTGGAGAAGAGAGGAGTTGGTGGTCTTGAGTGAGTGGAGAAGAGCTCCAAAATCCGTCCAAATGAAGTGGGGAAAATGAACCCTGAATATAAGCCCAGATTTCTGGGTTTCGGACGCGGCTCCGGATGCTATGGCAGCACTTCACTGCCAACCCTTCTTTTGGACGCGGCCCCGGATGCTATGGAAGCACTTCACTGCGAGCCCTTCTTTCGGACACGGCCCCAGATGCTTCGCATCCGCAGTTCACTCCTCTGCCAGCCTTTAGTAATTTGGTCATAACTTATTGTAGAAATGTCCAAATGACAAACGATTTGACGCGTTAGAAACTAGACTCGAAGATCTTTCATTTGATAGGTTCTCCATCACATAACGCCTTATATATATGTAGATATTGTTGTCCAAAGTTAGGTCCTGTGCCGAAACATATCAAATCGATCCGGAATGACCTCAAATTTTGCACACAAGTCATAAATGACATAACAAAGCTATTCAAATTTCCGAAATCGAAATCCAAGCCCGATATCATCAAAGTCAATTTCCAGTCAAACTTATGAACAATCCAAACCTTCAAGTTTCCAACTTTCACCAATTGGTGTCGAAACCTTATAGAAATATCCAAATGAAATTTCGAGCATACGCCTGAGTCCAAAATCACCATCAGGACCTAACGGAACCATCAAAACTTCATTTCGAGGTCAAATACTAAAAGGTCAAACTTTGTCGACTCTTCCAACTTAAAGCTTCAAACATGAAATTCATTCTTTCGAACTAATTCCGAAACACTTCAAAACCAAAGCTGACGATTCATACAAGTTATAATATATCATATGAAGTTATTCAAGACTTCAAATAGTTGAAAGGAGCGTAAATACTCAAAACGATAAGTCAGGTCGTTACATTCTCCCCCATTTAAACATACGTTCGTGCTCGAACGTCTCAAGAGTTGTTCCTAAACAATCAAATTACTATTCCACCTTACCACGCACATACCCAGGGGTGATACCACGTCACCATATTCCATATAGGCCTGACAACACCATAATTGAAGATCATTACTTTAACCTTAGTCCGTAAAACTTAGAACCCAATTTCCAACATCCAGAATTTCTTACAAGACCCGAATCTCACATCTACACATTGTATAAGTCTGAACAAGTTGTATCAAACCATAACCATAACCCCATACATAACATACTACACAACTCACATACTCGCAATACCATTCACGGTAACAGTAACTACTCAAACCCAACCCGGTACTAGTATTAAACCCCATATCAAACAAACATCGTTCCAAAACCTTCGTACATTGCTGAAAATGAAAGAAACACGCGGAATAGCATAATCACTTATCAGATCAACAAGTCATGGAGCTCTCTCGCCCCCAACTAGAACCATAATCACTTTCTAAGCCAACTTTCGATATTATCCTCCCAAATATATCGTAATCAAACCTGATAGTACCCATTCTAGGTCCAGTGACCTTATATTATCAAACACAACTATTCCACAGACACGCCACACAAATATAACTCAAGCCATAAACTGGTCAATCTGTGCACCCAAAAATGGAAAATATCTCAAAGAAGAGAATCGTTTTTCAAGTTCAAATAGCACTACCACAACCGCAATGCTATGAGCTCGTCACACATAGTAAAACCAAGACACAAAAAAAAACATGACGGTAACCAGATCTCCTATAGCTCACATTAACATCAACCGCACAGACAACTCATGTGCCAATAATATCAGTATATGGATCCGCACGGACAACTCACGTGCCAATAACATAATCCACCCCACATGGTCACAGGCCTTCAGTCCAAGCATATAAAAAATGAGCAATCAAACAAGTACACATGTATATACTAAATGAAATAAGGTTCTTATGCTCCTTGAATGGTATAATAACACGCCATAGAGTAGGCATGTTCAAAGTGTGCTATCACACCTCAAATCGGTAAGTTGACGCAGAAATAGTAACTACCAAACTTATTCAGGGAATTAGCCTCTTTGTAACCTCAAGTATGACTCAGATAAATTTCTACACTGGTACGAATACGAGAACGTTATAACTTTATGCTTAACCGTCAACTCTAGGCATATCATATTTTTTTCCGAGTATGAATACTTGCCCCGAAGCTCGCATATGGGTTCAAACCTCACATATATGCGCACTCATAGTGTGTAGCTATCACAAATAATTAACGCAACTAGTGCCTTCACCAAATTTAAATAAAATACTTACCTCAAATAGGCCGCAACCCTGAAAAAATATGCTTCTGAGAACTCCTAGACTCCAAATTCATAGAACACATGAATCACCGAAATTGGTCCCAACTCCAGCACTCGAATGACTAACACAACTTTAATGCGCGATCATCCCACCAGGAATACTTCTATAATTCTTCCGTTCCACATAGCAAAAATTCGAATACCATCAGTCTTTCAACCAGGTGAGTACCACAATACTAATGAAACATCTGTAAGTCAAAACACAATGCACTTTCTGAAATGCGCACCCTTCTCATACAATACCAAGTAGTAATAGTATTCATCTAGTCATTTGGGACCGCCTATGTTGTCTAAGAATTCATGACCATCCCTTCAAAACTGAATCGTCACCTTATACATGCAAATCTCATTCTCACTCCACGCGCCGCCTCTATTAGGACATTACATGAAAACATGAGAATCTCATTAACAACTTTAAGTCACAAGCACACTACATACCCAATTGGACAGGAACCTTTCACATGATCCCATCCAGTAGAATTCACAATATATCACATGCGCCTCACACCAGTAGGAAATATCCATCTCAATCTGTTGTAGAAACCTAGCTATCAGAACTAAATTCCTCTAACTCGAACAAGCCACACAGGTCACCAAACCCAAGAATATTGCCACCAAAACATGTGTAGAGCCTCACCACATCATAATTACCCCCATAAATACCACAACCGAGACACCCACTCTCAAAAGATCTTATGTAAACTTAAAATTGTTCTTTTACCTTTCTTATACTAGAATATAGAATACAGCCATACAGAATTACCGCGTGTCCTGGAACCATCCAATGTAAATAACCAATTCTAGCGATATACAAATCCAAAAAATTCTCAATTGCTACATATAAATCTTTAACTCTTTAGAATCTCCTTAAGAGTCATCTAATCTGCTCAAATATAAATTGCTCCGCCCAAACGGGCCAAACGACATATGCCCTATTAGTACAACAACACTAAAAAGAAGTAACCCTACTTTAATACCACCGATCAAATTCATACTTCGTGTGCAATACATCCTTCACAAATAATAACTCACTCATCCCATGATTTTCATATACTCATAAAGTGCAATATAACCCGTATCCAAAAATTTCATTACCCGAGTCATCCTCGATCTCAACCTTTGTATGTCATAACTTATCCACACGTATGCCACAGACCAAAACCAATACAACACATAACCGTGCAATCAAATCGTAGATAATAGACTCCCCCACTTGGCTCAAAGCCATAAATCATGACATTCAATAACTCATAATACCCATACTGTATTACTGTCATGATACTGCAGTGAGATTCAACTAAATTCTTTACAGGCTCATGCAACACCAACCATAAAATACCTCAATCATTCGCTAAGCTCGCATTTATTTTTCTTGACAGTCAAGTCAACTTTCTCAACTAGATTCAAATTCAAATCTCAACACGTATAGAAAAGAAACTCTCCACTCAACATTATAAGGGACACACCAATGTAGATTACTCCGCAGGAGATACCTCATCTACTTTACCTCAAATTGGCATCTTCTTATATCCTTTCGCACCCCAAATTAATATGCAATCACTTAATCTTCTTGAGTCCAAACTCATTAACAAGACATGAGAATTTACTTTGCTCCACAATTAAACTGCATGACAGATCCTACAACAAACTCACAACTCGAGACCGTGCGTCACATCAAAACGGAAATCAAGCACCCAATGGCCCATTTTACATCTCAAGGAAACACTTATCGTCACATTTAAAAGATCTTAACACATCTCGCAGTCACATCATACTTATCATATAGCCATTCAACCGCTCATAAAGCCATAAATTTCACTCATAGGGACACCACCGGACATATGAGTCCAAATGTACAAGTTCACCCAGCTAAAGCTACCGAGCCTAAGCTGCGGTCTAAACCTGGCCTCAAGTCCTCCAGATTGGCCCATCACCAAAACACAGAATACACATCTCGAACCTCGTTCATGGAACCACAAGGCTTTGATGCATAGTAGATACCAAGTGTTCACATATGCATACAAGTGAGTGGAAGGAATTCGAGGCGATACGCATCAAGATGAATCAATGTCACACGATAAGAAAAGAAAGATGGGAAGTTATCTTAAATGCCCCGTAGCCTCTCCAAGATAAGTATGGACGTCATCATACCAATCCACAAGACTCTACTAGACACTTGCTCATGACTTGTAGAACCTATGAACCTAGAGCTTTGATACCAACTTGTCACGACCCAAAATTCAACTAGCCGTGATGGTACTTAACCCAACCCGTTAGGTAAGCCAATTTCCAAATATTCGATTCAAATAATATTTAACTGACTCTAATACACTCCTCAAGGACTGGTAGTACAAATCATGAACTTCTAAGATTTAGAATTTACAAAGCTGGAGTGAAATAAAATACATCATCTATTTGAAAATACATGAACAAATTTTTAAATCTAAAGCTACCAAGACCAAGAGGTAGTTATGACCGGAACGCATGTACATCTCCAATGCCAGCTCCCGCCATACACAACAACATCAACATCCAAACTCTGCATGCAAGGTGCAGAAGTGTAGTATGAGTACAACTGACCTCATGTACTCAATAAGTAAAAAACTGAACCTTAGGTTGAAATTAGTGACGAGTTGAAACAAAGGTTAGCGTACAACACCAATAACCAGCAACAGTTCATAACAATATCATGAAAGTAACACCAGTAATAACTCAACAATAAAATACTCACCTCGTATACAATTCCGAAAAAATAAACATTTTCTTTTCAAGTATAACAGTAAAACTCAAATATTTTTCCGAAAATCACCAAAAATATGAGTAATTCTGAAATCTATGATTTTTCTCAAAAACTTTAACGACAGATAAGAAATTTTATTATCAGATGGCATGAGGAAAAATACTTGTCTATGCCTACATATCAAATATGCATGTCTAATGCAATGCAGCACAGTGATGAACTTATGTACTCACATACTCAGAGTACTCAATCTCATTGTCTCGCATTTCCACTCATCATGCTCAATATTCATCACACTCAGTCACTCGGCACTGTACAGGGCAGAACCAACCCAAATATAAATGGCAACTTGCACACAGTCACTCAGTATTGTATATGGTCAATCCATCCCAGGGAAGATCCATCCCAAATATATATACATAATAACTGACATTCAGTCACTCAGTATTGTACAAGGCCAATCCAACCCAGGGAACTCCATCCAAAATATAAATAAATAAGGCAACTCCATACTAAGGGAACTCCATCCCAAATATAAATAAATAAGGCAACTCCATGCCCAGGGAACTCCATCCCAAATATAAATAAATAAGGCAACTCCATGCCTAGAGAACTCCATCCCAAATATAAATAAATAAGGCAACTTTATGCCTAGGGAACTCCATCCCATAAGTGAATATATATGGCAACTCCATGCCCAAGGAACTCCATCCCAAATATAAAATCCAATGTGCTCACTGTGGTAATGCAGACTCCAGAGGGGTTCCTTCAGCCTAAGCACTATAATAAGCCAGATCCAGGCAAAAATAAATAAAAACATGCTCATATAAGTGTCTTCCATTAATCACCTTTCAATCTCTACCATGGTTATGTATTTAAATTGGGAATTTATGGCTTCCAATCACCATACTATGAGTTCCAATACGTAATTCATCCCCATGTTCCCATAATAAATACGTACATGTAAGTCTAAGGGTGTAGGATTACCTTTTTGGAAGAAATCTTGCAAAACCCTCTTTTGAGTTCTTGAAGAAATTTCTTAAAGATCTAAGTATTTTATGTGAAGATTTCATCAATACTAGTATAGAAATGATGGAATTTCATACTAAGAAAATGGGGATTTCTACTTTGAAGAAAAGAGGAGTTGGTGGTCTTGAGTGAGTGGAAAAGAGCTCCAACATCCGTCCAAATAAAGTGGGGAAAATGAACCCCGAATATAAGCTCATATTTCTGGGTTTCGGACGCGGCCCTGTATGCTATGGCAGCGCTTCACTGCAAGCCCTTCTTTCGGATGCGATCATCTGCCAGCCTTTGGTAATTGTGTTATAACTTATTCTAGAAATGTCCAAATGACAAACGGTTTGATGTGTTAGAAACTAGACTCGGAGATCTTTCATTTGATAGGTTTTCCATCACACGAGTCCTTATATATGTGTAGATATTCTTGTCCAAAGTTAGGTCTTATGTCGAAACATATCAAATCGATCCGAATGACCTCAAATTTTGCACACAAATCGTAAATGATATAACTAAGCTATTTAAATTTTTGGAAACTAAATCCAAGGCTGATATCACCAAAGTCAACTTCCCGTTAAACTTATGAACAATCCAAACCTTCAAGTTTCCAACTTTCGCCAATTGGTGTCGAAACCTTCTAGAAATATCCAAATGAGATTTCGGGCATACGCCCGAGTCCAAAATCACCATCTGGACCTAACGGAACCATCAAAACTTCGTTCCGAGATCAAATACTAAAAAGACAAACTTGATCGACTCTTCCAACTTAAAGATTCAAACATGAAATTCATTCTTCCTAACTAATTCTGAAACACTTAAAAACCAAAACTGACGATTCACACACGTGATAATACATCATATGAAGCTATTCAAGATTTCAAATAGTTTAAAGGAGCATAAATACTCAAAATGACAAGTCGAGTCGTTACATTCTCCCCCACTTAAACATATGTTCGTCCTCGAATGTGCCAAGAGTTGTTCCTAAACCTTCAAATCACTATTCCACCTTACCACGCACATACCCGGGTGTGTTACCATGTAACCATATTCCATATAGTCCTGACAATACCATAATTGAAGATCATTACTTTAGCCTTATTCCGTAAAACTTAGAACCCAATTTCCAACATCCAGAATATCACATCTACACACTAAATAAGTCTGAACAAGCTGTATCAAGCCATAACCCCAGATATAATCACATAACATACTACATAACTCGCATACTCGCATACTCGCAGCACCATTCACGGTCACAATAACTACTCAAACCCAACCCGGTACTAGTATTAAACCCCATATCAAACAAACTTCGTTCCATAACCTTCGTACAATCAGATCAACAAGTCATGGAGCTCTCTCGCCCCCAACCAGAACCATAATTACTTTCTAAGCCAACTTTCGATATTATCCTCCCAAATATACCGTAATCAAACCTAATAGTACCCATTCGAGGTCCAGTGACCTTATATTATCAAACACAACTATTCCACAGACATGCCACACCTATATAATTCAAGCCACAAACTGCACAATATATGCACCCAAAAATGAAAAATATCTCGAAGAAGAGAACCGTTTTGCAAGTTCAACTTATACTACCACAACCGCAATGCTATGAGCTCGTCATACATAGTAGAACCAAGACACACAAGAAAAACATGATGGTAACCAGCTCTCTTATATCTCATATTAACATCAACCGCTCGGACAACTCATGTGCCAATAATATCAGTATATGGATCCGCACGGACAACTCACGTACCAATAACAAAATCTGCCCGGCATAGTCGCAGTCCTTCAGTCCAAGCATATCATACATGAGCAACCAAACAAGTACACATGTATATACTACATGAAATAAGGCTCTTATGCTCCTGGACTGGTATAAATAACACTTCATAGAGTAGGCATGTGCAAAGTGTGCTATCACACCTCAAATCGGCAAGTTAACGCAGAAATAGTAACTACCAAGTCTATTAAGGGAATTAGACTATTTGTAACCTCAAGTATAGCTTAGATAGCTTTCCACACATGTACGACAACGAGAATGTTATAACTTTACGCTTAACCATAAACTCTAGGCATATCATAGCCTAAGCTTCTTTTTTTTCAAGTATGAATACTTGCCCCGATGCTCGCACATGGGTTCAAATCTCACATATACGCGCACTCATAGCGCGTAGCTATCACAAATAATTAACGCAACTAGTGTCTTCACCAAGTTTAAATAAAATACTTACCTCAAATAGGCCGCAACCCTGAAACAATTTGCTTCTGAGAACTCCCAGTCTCCAAATTCATAGAACACATGAATCACCGTAACTGGTCCCAACTCCAGCACTCGAATGACTAACACAACTTTCATGCACGATCATCCCACGAGGGATACTTCTATAATTCTTCCGTTCCACATAGCAAAAATACGAATACCATCAGTCTTTCAACCAGGTGAGTACCGCAATACTAATGAAATATCTGTAAGTTAAAACACAATGCGCCTTCTGAAATGCAGACCCTTCTCATGCAATACCAAGTAGTAATAGTATTCATCTAGTCATTTGGGACCGCCCATGTTGTCTAAGAATTCATGACCATCCCTTCAAAACTGAACCGTCACCTTATACATGCAAATCTTAATCTTATTCCATGCGCCGCCTCTATTAGGCCATTACATGAAAACACGAGAATCTCATTACCAACTTTAAGTCACAAGCACACTACATACCCAATTGGCCAGGAACCTTTCACATGATCCCATCTAGTAGAATTCACAATACACCACATGCGCCTCACAGCAGTAGGAAATATCCATCTCAATCCATGGTAGAAACCATCGAAAACACTTTGAAATCCGTTTGCACATAACCTAGCTATCGGAACTAAATTCTTCTAACTCGACCAGGCCACGCATGTCACCAAACCCAAGAATATTGCCATCAAAACATCTGTAGAGCCTCACCATATCATAATTACCCCCATAAATACCACAACCGAGACACCCACTCTGAAAAGATCTTATGTAAACTTAAAATTGTTGT
Source organism: Nicotiana tomentosiformis (assembly GCF_000390325.3). Classification (NCBI taxonomy): domain Eukaryota; kingdom Viridiplantae; phylum Streptophyta; class Magnoliopsida; order Solanales; family Solanaceae; genus Nicotiana; species Nicotiana tomentosiformis. Next base: position 82,577,413 of record NC_090823.1, on the reverse strand, counting down.
TTTACCTTTCTTATACTAGAATGTAGAATCCATAGTCATAAGAATTACCGCAAGTCCTGGAACCATCCAATGTAAATAATCGATTCTAGCGATATACAAATCCGAAAAATTCTCAATTGCTACATATAAATCTTTAAATCTTTAGAATCTCCTCGAGAGTCATCTACTCCGCTCAAATCTAAATTGCTCCGCCCAAACGGGCCAAAAGACACATGCCCCATTAGCACAATAACACTCAAATAAGTAACCCCGCTTTAATACCACCGATCAAATTCATACTCTGTGCGCACTACATCCTTCACAAATAAAAACTTAGTCATCCCATGATTTCATATAATCATAAAGTGCAATATAACCTATATCCAGCAATTTCATTACTCGAGTCATCCTCGATCTCAACCTCTGTAAGTCATAACTTATCCACAAGTATGTCTCATACCAAAACCAATACAACACATAACCGTACAATCAAATCATAGATATCAGACACCCCCACTTGGCTCAAAGCCATAAATCATGACATTCAATAATTCACAATACCCATATTGTATTACTGCCATGATACTGCAGTGAGATTCAACTAAATTCTTCACAAGCTCATGCAATACAAACCATAAAATATCTCAATCATCCGCTAAGCACGCATTTATTTCTCTTGACAGTCAAGTCAACTTTCTCAGCCTGATTCAAATTCAAATCTCAACACGTATAGAAAAGAAACTCTCCACTCAACATTATAAGGGACACACCTGTGTAGATTACTCCGCAGGAGATACCCCATCTGCTTAGCCTCAAATTGGCATCTTGCTATATCCTTTCGCACCCAATATTACTACGCAATCACTTAATCTTCCTGATTCCAAACTCATTAACAAGACATGAGAATTTACTTCGCTCCACATTAAACCACATGACAAATCCTTCAACAAACTCACAACTCGAGACTGTACATCACATCAAAATGGAAATCAAGCATACAATGGCCCTTTTTACATTTCAAGGAAACACTTCTCGTCAAATTCAAACCATCTTAACACATCTCGCAGTCACATCATACTTATCATATAGTCATTCAACCGCTCATCGGGACACCACAGGACATATGAGTCCAAATGTACAAGCTCACCCAACTGAAGCTACTGAGCCTAAGATGCGGTCTAAACCTGGCCTCAAGTCCTCTAGACTGGCCCATCACCAAAACACAGAATACACATCTCGAACCTCGTTCATAGAACCACAAGCCATCGATGCACAATTGATACCAAGCATTCATATACGCATACAAGTGAGTGGAAGGAATTCAAGGCGATACACTTCAAGATGAATCAATGTCGCACGATAAAGAAAGAAATATGGGAAGTTATCCTAAATTCCTTGTAGCCTCTCAAAGATAAGTATGGACGTCATTATATCGATATGCAAGACTCTACTACATGGCACCTAACCCAACCAGTTAGGCACCTAACCATGATGGCACCTAACCCAACCAGTTAGGTAAGCCAATTTATAAATATCTGATACAAATAATATTTAACTGACTCTAATACACTCCCTAAGGACTGGTAGTACAAATCATGAACTTCTAAGATTTAGAATTTACAAAGCTGGCATGAAATAAAATACATCATCTGTTTGAAAATATGTGAACAGATTTTTTAATCTAAAGCTACCAAGATCAAGAGGCAGCTATGACCGGAATATAGGTACATCTCCAATGATAGCTCCCTCCATACACAGCAACATCAGCATCCGATATCTGCACGCAAGGTGCAAAAGTATAGTATGAGTACAACCGACCTCATGTAATCAATAAGTAACAAACCTAACCTTAGGTTGAAAGTAGTGACGAGCTGAAATAAAGGTCAGTGTACAACACTAATAACCAGCAATAGTTCGTAACAATATAATAAAAGTAACACCAGTAATAACTCAACAATAAAATGCTCAGCTCGTATACAATTCTGGAAAAATAAACATTTTCTTTTCATGTATAACAGTAAAACTCAAATTGTTTGCCGAAAATCATCAAAAATATGAGTAAGTCTAAAATCTGTGATTTTTCTCAAAAACTTTAACGACAGATAAGAAATTTCATTATCAGATGGCATGAGGAAAAATACTTCTCTATGCCTACATATCAAGTATGCATGTCTAATGTAATGCAGCACTGTGATGTACTCATGTACTCACACTCTCAAAGTACTCAATCTCAATGTCTCGCATTTCCACTCATCAAGCTCAATATTCAGCACACTCAGTCACTCGGCATTGTACAAGGCAGATTCAGCCTAAATATAAATGACAACTTGCACACAGTCACCCAGTACTATATATGGCCAATCCTACCCAGGGAAGATCCATCCCAAATATATATATATATATATATACATAATAACTGACATTAAGTCACTCAGTATTGTACAAGGCCAATCCAGCCCAGGGAACTTCATCCCAAATATAAATAAATAAGGCAACTCCATGCCCGGGGATCTCCATCCCAAATATAAATAAATAAGGCAACTCCATGCTCAGGGAACTCCATCCCAAATATAAATAAATAAGGCAACTCCATGCCCAGAGAACTCCATCCCCAATATAAATAAATAAGGCAACTCTATACCTAGGGAACTCCATCCCATAAGTGAATATATATGGCAACTCCATGCCTAGGGAACTCCATCCCAAATATAATATCCAATGCGCTCACTATGGAAACCTTCTAGAAATATCCAAATGAAATTCCGGGCATAACCCCGAGTCCAAAATCACCATCCGGACCTAACAGAACCATCAAAACTTCGTTCCGAGGTCAAATACTAAAAAGTCAAACTTGGTCGACTCTTCCAACTTAAAGCTTCAAACATGAAATTCATTCTTCCGAACTAATTCTGAAATACTTAAAAACCAAAACTGACGATTCACACACGTCATAATACATCATATGAAGCTATTCAAGACTTTAGATGGTTGAAAGGAGCGTAAATACTCAAAACGACAAGTCGGGTCGTTACAATAAGCCACACTTGCGCGGCAAAGACCTCGTCCCACAATATAATCTGATTCCGTATCAATTACCAATTAACACGTTCAAGAGAACTTTTCAAGAATCAACATAGTAATGCATGATAACAACTTTATTTTGTTTCCTTCAATTTATTATGCTATCGATAGCTCGATAGAATATAAGATGACAACTCCACGTAGGCAAATCCAGCTTGGCAACCAAATCATCAAGTAATAACAGAGACACAATTTAGCATTTTGGAACAACACAACAAAATATGTAAAAATGCATGACACACATAAAGAAGTCATAAGCACAAAAAAGAATGCCCCTTTGAATCACCACACAAACATCATCAACAAAACGCCCCTAGGACATCACATATCATCCCCAAAATGCCACCCTTATCTCACCGCGTGCGCAACAAATAAAGTAAATTCCCGCCTTGTTTCACCACATGCGTTTTAACAATCATTCCACCTTGTATTTCCACATGTGCAAACTCGATATAATCTGCCTTGTCTCGCCACATGTGCATTATCAACAATAACAATAGCACGGCATAAATCTCGTTCAAACACCCAAACAATCAGCCCAACAAGCCCTCATATGCCATAATCACAACAACATAACATGCCAACAATTATCATCAAGACATCACTCACAATCTACAAACGCAGTGCACAAAGACATACCAATAAAGAATTGAGGATGGGTGTTCAACATATAACATGAATTCAGCTAACCCAAATCGCAACAATTTCACAAATGCCCAACTTGGACAATTAATGAATAGAATCTAAAAAGGCATCCAAAGTAAATACGCGTAGAGCAGGGACCTCTCAAATCAAAACAAAGCGATAAGAGTAACATCGGGTCAAATTCAGTCATAATTCATACATATGATTGTGTACACACTCATCACCTTGAGTACATATCGTTCACACATATTACAATGATGCAATTAAGTCAAATCCTATGGTGTAATTCCCCCACACACAGTTAGGCAAGATACTTACCTCAAATTGCTCAAATCAACACTCAAAAATGGCTTTTATTTAAAATTCGCCTTCGCTCGGTGCAAATATAACGAAAAATGACTTAATAAAGTTAAGATCTTTACATAATTCCCCAAAAGTCAATCTTGGGCCCGCGGTGTCAAAATCCGAGTCGAAGGGTAGATCTTGACTACCCATAGCCCCACGAGTCCAAATATGTGTTTGATTTTCAAATCCAAGTCCAATTCGACTCTCAAATCTCTAATTTATATTTTTCAAAATATCGTCAAAAATTCCTTCCAAATCTCATGATTTTGATGTTAAAATCCATAAGAAATCAAGTTAAAACATTGAAATTGAGTCAAAATCACTTACCCAATAGCTAGATGTAAAAATCCCCTCCAAATATTGCCTCCCACCCAGTCAAGAGCTCAAAATATAATAAAATGAGACTAAGTCTTTAAATCTCATCCCTTACAACAGCTGCAGATGTCGCATTTGCGACCGGGGGTTCGCAAATGCGACCTCTGCAAAAGAGAAAAAAGGCTCACAAAAGCAATCCCTGACATACTGTCACGACCCAAACCGATGGGCCGTGACGAGTGCCCGAGTTCTACCTATCGAACACCCCTAAGCATTCGTCTAAGATATAAACATGAAATAAGTGTAGGTCATGCATAACGTCTGGAAATAAACTACTGATTCATATGAACAACATATGTGGGAAAACATACCCAAAAGACATATATATATATATATATATAAGATATAAACATGAAATAAGTGTAGGTCATGCATAACGTCTGGAAATAAACTACTGATTCATATGAACAACATATGTGGGAAAACATACCCAAAAGACATATATATATATATATATATATATATATATATATATATATACACGGTAGGACAAGCCGACAAGGTCACATACTATATAACTATACATGACTGTCTACAGACCTCTAATAGAGTGTACAACTGTATAAAGGACGGGATTAGGCCCCGTCATAACCATATGTATACAAAAATATCGTACCAACCTCAATAGTAGCTCCGAATCAAATGGAGCACACCAACTCTCGCTGAGCAAGTATCCTAAGATGTGGGACCGTCAGCCAGTCTACCTGCACCTGCGGGCATGAAACGCAGGCCCCCAGGCAATAGGGGCGTCAGTACGAATAATGTACCGAGTATGTAAGGCATAAAAATTAGTATATAATAGACATGAAAGAAACATGGAGTAAAGGACTCAACCTGTAAGTCTGAATAGATCTGTGAATCATGAAACATTTATAATGTCATGCATATGAATACAAATGTCATATCATGCATAGGTATATGCGTACATAACATCATCAAGCCTCTGAGGGCATCCCATCATATCATCTTAACCTCTGTGGGTGAAATCATAAATGTATACCAGCTGATCAGGTGGTGGTGCGTATATAACGCCATAACCTTTTCCCATACCCCATATACATATACTATATGCGTATATAATGCCATCTGGTCATGGGTCAGTATACATGTATAAATGGATGCAATGCATAATAAAGTAAGTCAATACGATCTCTTGGAATGTCATGAGAGCCATGAACAGACGATATGATAGTAGGACATATGGGGAATCAAGAACATAGGCAACCCTAGTACTTCTAGAAATTGAATTATTTGTGAAAGTTGCGTACTTACTCATTTCTTGCATCATATGGATCATGCCAAAAAGGAAAGAAGGGATAGCCTTAACATACCTTATCACAATATTTCCAATCACCAAGTTGAACTCACCTATTCATACCTTAATCTACAACAACAATAATAATACTATCATTAAGTTACGAAAGGTACAACTATCGCACAACGAACGACAAAATTATTTTGTATTAAAACGGGCAGCATCTCCCCTATAATCCTTACTTCCTTCAAATTCAAGATAACACCAAACACAACAATATCAATATGTATACATTATTTTTCAACCTTACATACACCACAAAATATTACAACACAGCCCAACATACCCCAATCTCTTCATACACAAAACGACCACCGTAGTAGTGTCAAGCGGCCCGAAAATATTACGATGAACGACCAGCCCACCACCCTGAATTTATGTGGTGTTTCTCCACAACCTTACTCCTCCAAAACTCCACAAAACAGTAGTAAAACATGCAACCCAACAACAACACAAAACAATCCACAAAACAGTCTGCTACAAGTGAATAACTCGAACTCACGGCTTCCGATCACCGTCCCGTGAGTTCTAACTATTAGAAAATAAATTTATCAACCTTCCTTGATATTTAAACACTTAAATACAGAAAGTAAACATTTTTTTAACTATTAAGTACCTTCCAAAACTCAAACTACAAAGAAAAAGAGAGGCGATATAGCGATACTTATGTCGTAGGGATCGTTTTAGTGTTATCGTTTCTTGATTCCGTGCCCGGGATGATAATCTTATCTGAAGCTCTTGAAGAGAGCTTAAGAGTAAATTTAGGGGTCTTATTTGGTTGTGTGTTCTGGAAAATTGAAGAAATAAACGAGATAAGGATATAAATATCCATTTTGTTTGAAAAGTCAAAAGGTGCTACTTGGAACCCTAGCATTGGTCCTTCTTCCAATGCTTATAGCTTTTTATCCGGGTGTCGTATGAATGAACGGTTAAGAGCATTGGAAACTACATTCCAAGACCTTAAATTTGGTATATAATATGTCCCAAAAAGACCTCATATAGTATACAAAATTTATTTCTCAAAACGCTCTATTACAAGGCAAATTTTTAGTCGGTTTTTCCGCAACATTAATCCGATTTTTCCCAAACTTCATATTTTCTATCCAAACATCATATATAGCCATATTATGACTTTAAAATCATTTAAATCATGATTAACAAGTCTCATATTCATTACGTCACCTTGGGACGCATAGGGTGTAACATATACCCAACAGTTATCGCATTTGTGATGAAATTCTTCGCAAATGCGAAGCCCCCTCCCCAGGCAACCAGTCGCAAAAATGACACACACGTTCGCAAAAGCGAACATCCAAACAGTCGCAAATGTGACCCAATCCTTGCAAATTCGAGGTCTCTTCCCAGAAGCCTAGAGTCACAAAAGAGAGAATAATCTCGGAAATGCGGTGGTCACAAATACGACCATCTCCTCGCAACTACGAGAACAGAAACACCAGCAAATATTGAACCTCTCTCGGAATAATTCGAAACTCATTTGAAACTCACCTAAGCACCCGGAGATCCACACCAAACATCTATACAACTACATAAACATCATACGATCTTGCTTGTGCACTCAGATCATCAAAATAACATATAAATCCATGAATTGAACACCAAAATGCATAGAAATCTCCATGAAACTCAAGAATTCCTAACATACAACCAAGCGTCTGATTCCCATCAGACTAACTCGGAATGACGCCAAACTTTGCACACAAGCCACAAATGAAAAAATGGACCTATTCCAAGTCCCGAAACCAAAATCCGAATCAGATAGCTAGAAAGTCAACTCATGGTCAAACTTAAAAAAATTCTAAACCTTCAAATTGCCAACTTTCGCCAAAAAGTGACAAATTAACCTAGGAACCTCCGAATCTAATTCCGGACATACTCCTAAGTACAAAATAATCATACGGACCTAGTGGATCCATCAAAACTCCGATTCGAGATAAACTATGCAAAAAGTCAAACTTGATCAACTTTTTCAACTTAATGCTTCTAAAATGGGAATTTTTCTTCCAAATCAATCTCGAATTGCTCAAAAATCAAAACTGACCATACTCAAAAGTCATAATACATCATATGAAGCTACTTGCGGCCTCTAACCACCGAATCACAAATGCAAATGATCAAAACGACGGGTAAGGTCGTTACATTCTCCCCCTCTTACACAAACGTTCGTCCTCGGACGTGCCAAGAGTTGTAGCAAAGCCATCAAATTACTGTACAAACTCACCATACACATACCCATGGGTGATATCACATCACCCCAATCCATATAAGCCCGTCAACACCACCTAATTGAAGATCCTTCCTTCAACCTTCGTCCATAAATCTTAGAACCCAATCTCATCACCCCAAGCATCATCCTATGTCTCGATTCTCACATATATACACGGTGTCGACCCCAACCAGCTGCAACAGCTCATGTATACATCCACAAGGTATAACCACGCAACGTAACCCATCGCTCATAAGCCTCTCTGACCACAATGCCCATTATGAAACACGGTATTGTTAAATAATCTTATATAAGCTAAAACCTTGTTCTAAACCTTCACAACATTACAAATGATGTAAGAAACATATGGAAACTCATATCACTCACCCAACCAACACGTCATGAAGTTCTCTCACATGGCTAGAACCGATGCCAAGCTCTATGCTGATCAACGACATTCTTATCCTGACATGCCTCATCTAAGTCCGATCGCACTGACTCCAGGTCCAATTATCTCATCTCACCTAGACAAACTATTCGTCCGACAAGCCATACAAAATGCCACCTAGTCACATATGACTCAATCCATACCCAACAAGCATGACTCGAGCATAACTGAAGATGGAAGGAGAAACACATAAGAGAACTATCTAACCAGTCCATCAGGTACAACTCTCCATCAGTACCATACTATGAATCTATTCCATAATAGAGCAAAACGTAGGAAATACTGACAAAGAATTTCATCATAACATGGCCCCACCACGGCACGTAGCTCCGTCCAAACATACCAATCCACATTAAAACACGAGGATCTCATCCTCAACCCTGAATCACAGGTAGAGTAGGCATCACATCATTCAAAAACCTTTCACTAACTCACTCGGTAGAATAAAACCACAACGCGTAACGAACTCCCATGCCTATATAGCACCACAATCATAAGTCGTGGCCAAACCATCCAGAAATCACGTCAAAACCCATCGTATTAAGTAACAAAAAGTCTACCCTAGTCTCATAACCCTTAATAGTGACCAAACCAGAACGATAAACATGGTCTACCATAGTAGACCCCCCCCATTAGGTGTAGACACATAAACATAGTACAAGAATCACGACACATATCTATATATAAAGCAAGATAGGATGACTCATCCCAATAAATAGGACCCAGATTAAATAAAACTTATGCCTCACTATGACTAACTGGAACAACACTTGTAATGACATCATTTGGTGCAGCAGCCTTAGTCCTACCAAGAAAAGCATAACAATGGGACTGGCCTCCCCGTGTAGGATACACTCTACCCGTCTATCTCCCACTTCTAGCTAGCTGTGCAGATGGAGTAGCAACTGGAGTGAAACCCATAGCCTGAGTACTCTGCTGAGGTACACTCTCCCAAAGTTAGGGAAAATCTCTTACCGTGTGCCTAATATACCCACACTCAAAGCAACCTCTCTACTGATGTGGCTGTGGGAGTTGTCCGTAACGAATGCTCTGAGACCCATAGATAACTGGAGCACCACATAAAACCTGAAGTGCAAACTGAACTGGCTGACCAACAAAACCTCTACCATGACGCCCCCTGCCCGCAAAATAGGGACCAGTAGATCCTCTAGGTCCACGAGTCTTCTTAGCATCCCTATACTCCCTCTCTAGACCGCAGATACTCTCTAACCTCCTAGCGCTCTCCACAACTTGATGAAATGGAGTATCAGTCTTCAACTCCCGTGTTGTCTCGAATTTGAGACCATAACTGATCCCTTCAATAAACCTATGGACTCTCTCTCTCTCTCTCTCTCTCTCTCTCTCTCTCTCTCTCTCTCTCTCTAATAGTGGAAACCAAGATAGGTGCATGATAAGATAACTCGCTAAACCTTATAGCATACTCGGACACAATCACAGTCCCCTGACGCAACTGCTCGATCTCGGTGCGCAACGCATCCTTGAGGGTTTGTGGAATGAACTCCCTCAAAAATAGATTAGTGAATAGAGCCCACGTGAGTGGTACTGCGCTGGCTGGCCTACTCTCCTCATATGTCTGCCACCATCTATACACCGGCCCCGTCAGTTGGAAAGTGGTTAGGTAAACCCCACTCAACTCCACTATGCCCATAGCGTGCAGAATATAGTGACACTGGTCTAGAAAATCATGTGCATCCTCAGAAGGTGTGCCACTGAAAGTAGGAGAAAAATACTTCTTGAACCTTACTAACCTCTCTTGCTCCTCCTCTATCGCCACTGGCGTGACCTCAGGCTGAACCGCAATCATGGGTTGCACTGGCATAACTCTCGGAGCGTGATCAATATGAGCTTGCTGCTCTGGAGTATAAGAAGTGGAAGTTTGAGCTCCCCCCCCAGCCTGAGAAGTAGCTGATGCAATTGGGATCAATCCCACCTGAGACAAGGTACCAAACATGCTCAAGAAATGCGGTAAAGTCTCCTGAAGTCCAGGGTAGCAAAAGGCGTCTCAGATGCCTGCTCCCCAACTGGAGCTACTGCTCTGGCTCCTCGGCTACTTCTCTGGCAGGTGCTTAGCTGTAGCGCGTGCCCCTACTCGGCCTCTACTTTTGCCCCTGCCTCAGCCTCTAGCAACACTGACCCTAGGGGGCAAAATCATTGGTAACTGCAGCTCGTGTCCTCACCATCTATGGGGTAATAGAAAGACAAAGAATCAAACTCCAAAATCATAAATTCGCACGATATGAATGAAAGATGTAGAATTTCCTATCAGTTTCATAGTCTCTCGAAGATAAGTACATACATCTCTGTACCGATCCGCAATACTCTACTAAACTTAATCATGACTTATAGAACCTATGAACCTAGAGCTATGATACCAATTTGTCACGACCTGAAATCCTGTCGTAGGGTTTGTGATGATAGCTAGTACTTATGATTAGGTAAGCCTATCACTTATCAATTTTTAAAACAATAAAGACATGATATAGTTGAACAGAGTTAAACATAAATGTGGAATTAACAGTGATACAATCCTACACGTTGATAATCATAAACATATCCCAGAACTAGGTAGTATAGAGTCACGAACTCTAACTGAATACATAGAAATAACTCAAAATACAATATTGTTCGGATAGAAATTTAATAGTATAAATGTAAGGAATGGACTCCAAGGGACTACGACGATCAAAGTAGCTCTACCTTGAATCCTCACGATCAAGAAACTCTCATTGCCTAGGCTAGCTATCTCCAACACCTGGATCTGCACAAAAATATACATAAATGTAGTATGAGTACACCACATTCGGTACTCATTAAGTATCAAGACGAACCTTGGTGGAGTAGTGACGAGGTTCAAGTCAAGAGACTTACTAGTCAAATAACCTGTGCAAAAATATCAAAGACTTGCAACAGGAAGAAATAACTAAAATCTTATCAAAACAAGTGATAGAATCTTTATACATATAAGGCTCAGTTTCAACAACAAGTCATTTAATAGAATCGTATACATATGGCACCTCGTGCCCACATTATCAATCACATTTGCATGGCAAAGACCTCGTGCCACATCATAAGTCACACCTCGCACGGCAAAGACCTCGTGCCATAATATAAGCCACACTGCATGGCAAAGATCTCTTGCCATAATATCAGCCGATTCCGTATCAATTACCAATTAACACATTCAAGATAACTTTTCAAGAATCAATATAGTAATGCATGATAACAACTTTCTTTTTTTCTTCCATCTTTTATACTATCGAAGGCTTGATAAAATATGAGATGACAACTCCACATAGGGAAATCCAACTTGGCAACCAAATCATCAAGTGATAACAGAGAACAGTTTAGTTGTTAGGAACAACACAACAAAACATGTAAAACTGCATGACACACATAAATAAATCATAATCACAAACAAGAATGGCCCTTTGCACCACCATAGAAACACCATCAACAAAATTCCCCCAAGTCATCACATATCATCCCCAAAATGATACCCTTATCTCACTGCATGCGCAAACAATTAAGTAAATGTCCGCCTTGTCTCGCCACACACATGTTAACAATCATCCCACCTTGTCTCGTCACATGTGCAAACCTGATATAACTCTTCTTGTCTCACCACATGTGCAATATCAACAGTAATAATAGCACAATAGAAACCTCGTTCAAATACACAAATGATCCGCCAACAAGCCCTCATGTGCCATAATCACAACAATACAACATGCCAATAATTGTCATCAAGACATCACTCACAATATGCCAACGCAATGCATCAAGACACTCGAATAAGTAATTGTGGATGGGTGTTCAATATATAACATGAATTCAGCTAACCCAAATAGCAACAACTTCATAAACGGCTAACTTGGCCAATTAAGGAATAGATGTAACGATCCGGCTGGTCGTTTTAAGTGTTGTAGACCCGTTCTCCTATCTATTGCTTATTCTATGCTCAATTATTGATATGTGACATGCCGGGGTAGTTAGTTTGGTTATGGGAATGTTTTGGAATTAGTTGAGACACTTAGTCTCAAGGTTGGAAGCTTAAGTTGAAAAGGTTGACCGGATATTGACTTATGTGTAAATATCTCCGGAATAGAATTTTGATGGTTCCGGTAGCTCCGTTGGGTGATTTTGGACTTAGGAGTGTTCGAATAGTGATTTGGAGGTCCATACTTGATTTTGGCCTGAAAAGGCAAAAGTTGGAAAATTAGAAGTTTGGAAAGTTAACGCGTTTGACCGAGAGTTGACTTTTGGTTACCGAACTTGGATTTTAGTTCTGAAAGTTGGAGTAGGTCTGTTATGTTATTTATGACTTGTGTGCAAAATATGAGGTCAATCGGACTTGATTTGATAGGTTTTGGTATCGAATGTAGAAGTTAGGAGTTCATAAGTTTATTAGGCTTGAATTGGGGTGCGATTCGTGTTTTTTATGCTGTTTGATGTGATTTGAGGCCTCTACTAAGTTTGTATATTATTTTTGGACTTGCTGGTATGTTTGGTTGAGGTCCCAGAGGCCTCGGCTGAATTTCAGATGGTTATCGAAGTGGATATTAACTTATAAGATTGTTGAAGTTTTCTGTGTTACAAGTCTGGTTTTCTTATACGCGATCGCGTGGGATGGTATGCAATCGTGTAGGCTTATTTTGGGCAGCTGGGATTGTGTTCTATGCGGTCATGAGTTTTAGTCTGCAATCGAAAAAGCTGGAGGAAGCAAGGAATCGCAAACGTGTGGGCGAAGCCTCATTCGGGAAGAGGAAATGAGGTAGGAGCTGGTCACGCGCTTTGTTCTTCGCGATCGCATGAAGAAGATCACGGTCGCATAGGTCTGAGGAGTCAGTGCTTCGCGTTCGCGTAGAGTTAATTCTAGGGTAGCTTAGTGTTGTGCTTCGCGATAGCGTGGCATTTTCCGCGATCGCGATTGAGGATTTCTAGGCAGAATTTAAAGTCTCAAAAATGAGGGTTTGAGTTTATTTCACAATTTGATTTTGGGAGCCCGGATTAAGGCGATTGTTTGAGAGATTTTCAAGGGAGTGATTGAGTTAAGTGATTCTAACTTGATTTTGGTTAAATTACATGAATATATCCTTGATTTCATCATTTAATTAGTGATTTGGGTTGAAACATTGGGGGAAAATGGAGAAATAATCTTAGGCCAAATTTTGGGGATTTGAACAGGACCCGTACCGGAGGATCTGACGACCAGGCACCCGCGCCTCCTGCTAGAGCCACCAGAAGCCTGGGCCGAGGTAGAGTACGGCCACGCGATGCAGCCAGAGCACCCGCGTGAGCTGTGACAGAGGAGCCCCCAGTAGTTCCAGCTGGAGGGCAGGCACCAGAGGTTCCTATTGATGCACTAGCCCTCCAGGAGACTCTAGCCCAGTTCATGAGCTTGTTCATCACCTTAGCTCAGGCTGGATTGATTCCGTTAGCTCCCGCCACATCTCAGGCTAGGGGAGGGGCACAAACTCCCACAGCCCACACTCTTGAGCAGAGGATCTAGGTGGATTAGGCCCTAGAGTTCAGTCCTATGCCACCGGTAGCCCCAGATCAACATGAGACCAGGACAGTCGCTTCTGAGGCGGAGCAACTCAGACTTGAGAGGTACAAGAAGTACCACCCACCTACCTTCGGCGGATTGGCTACAGATTATGCTCAGGGTTTTCTGGAGGAGTGTCATCGTATTCTCCGTACTATAGGCGTAGCGGAGACGAGTGGGGTTTCTTAGGAGCAGCCTATCAGTGGTGGCGTGCTTATGAGTTGAGTAGTCCGGATGAGGAAGCTTCACTTACATGGACTCAGTTCTCGGACATATTTTTGAGAGAGTATGTCCCTCAGAGCCTCAAGGACTCATGGCGCACAGAGTTTGAGCAGTTGCACCAGGGTGCTATGACTGTGTCGGAGTATGCAGTTCGCTTCAGTGATTTGGCCCGACATGCACTGGCCTTGGTTGCCACAGTTCGAGAGAGGGTTCGACGGTTTATTGAGGGACTCCACCCCAGTATCCGGATTAGTATGGCCAGGGAGTTGGAGATGGATATCCCTTATCAGCAGGTTGTGAGTATTTCCAGGAGATTGGAGGGCATGCTTGCCCGGGACCAAGAGGAGAGAGAGGCCTAGAGGTCTCGAGAGACTGGTTCTTATTCTGGAGCTCGTGCCCCAGCAGCTCGCCATAGTAGGGGTTATGTGGGTTACCCCGTTCATTCAGCTCCTCCAGGTTCCAGTGGTGTTTCAGCCCCTTCTAGGCCCCAGGAGCCTATTATACACTGCCAGTATCTAGTGTGCCTCCTGCTCGGGGTACTTTTAGCGGCCAGTCCAGCAGACCTGGCCCAAGTCAGTCATAGAAGCCACGCCCTCTGAGGGATTATTTTGAGTGTGGGGACACCTGCCATATGGTGAGGGATGGCCCCAGACTTAGGTAGGTTGCACCTCCACAGACCTTTCAGCCACCACGTGCTCCACCGGGTCATCAGGCCATGATTCCAGCACCAGCTACCGCCCCACCTGCTCAGCCAGCTCAAGGTGGAGGTCGGGGAGGTCAAGGTTGCCCTAGAGGGGGAGGCCAGGCCAGGTGTTATGCTCTTCCAGCTCGTACATAGGCAGTTGCTTCTGACTCTGTCATTACAGGTATTGTTCCAGTCTATCATAGAGATGCGTCGGTATTATTTGACCCAGGCTCTACGTATTCATATGTGTCCTCTTATTTTGCCCCACATTTGGGCGTATCTCGGGATTCTTTAAGTTCCTCTGTTTATGTGTCTACTCCTGTGGGAGATTCTCTTGTTGTGGACCGTGTGTATCGATCGTGTTTGGTTGCTCTTAGTGGTTCTGAGACCAGAGCCAACTTATTATTACTCAGCATGGTAGAATTTGATGTTATCTTTGGCCCTATTATGCTATTCTTGATTGTCACGCTAAGACTGTGACGCTGGCTATGCCAGACTTACCGCGATTATAGTGGAGAGGTAACTTAGAGTATAGTCCCCACAGAGTTATTTCATTTCTTAAGGCTCAACGAATGGTTGAGAAGGGGTACGACACATATTTAGCTTATGTGAGAGATGGCAGTATTGATACCCCTACAGTTGAGTCAGTTCCAGTAGTGAGGGATTTCCCAGATGTGTTTCCAGTTGATCTTCCGAGCATGCCGCCCGACAGAGATATTGATTTCGGCATTGATTTGTTGCCGGGCACTCAGCCCATCTCTATTCCTCCATACTGTATGGCTCCTCCTGAGTTGAAGGAGTTGAAGGATTAATTGCAGGAGTTGCTTGATAAGGGCTTCATTCGGCCCAGTGTGTCATCTTGGGGTGCTCCTATCCTGTTTGTGAAGAAAAAGAATGGTTTTATGCGTATGTGTATTGATTATCGCTATTTGAACAAAGTCACAGTGAAGAACAGGTATCGCTTGCCTCGTATTGATGACCTATTTGATCAGGTACAGGGTGCCAAAGTATTTTCCAAGATTGACTTGCGATCAAGTTATTATCAGTTGAAGATTCGGGAGCCAGATATCCTGAAGACTGCTTTCAGGACTAGGTATGTCCATTACGAGTTCCTTGTGATGTCATTTGGGCTGACCAATGCCCCAGAAGCTTTTATGCACTTGATGCATAGTGTGTTTTGGCCCTATATTGATTCTTTCATCATCATATTCATTGATGACATTCTAGTGTATTCCCAGACTCGGGAGGATCATGAGCAGCACCTGAGGACAGTGCTTCAGACTTTGAGAGAAAAGAAGTTGTATGTTCTCAAAATGTGAGTTCTGGTTAGATTCTGTGACATTTTTGGGTCATATTGTGTCAAGTGAGCAGATCAAGGTGGATCCGAAGATGGTGGAAGCAGTGCAGAGTTGGCTCAGACCGTCCTCAGCGACAAAGATCCGGAGCTTCCTTGGTTTGGCGGGGTATTACCGTCGGTTTGTTGAGGGATTTTCTTCTATTGCAGCACCTATGACCAGGCTGACCCAGAAGGGTGCTCCGTTCAGGTGGACAGAGGAGTGTGAGGAGAGCTTTCAGAAGATCAAGACAGCTTTGACTACAGCCCCAGTATTGGTATTGCCTTTAGGTTCGGGGTCTTATACAGTTTATTGTGATGCGTCGCGAGTTAGCCTCAGCGCGGTGTTGATGCAGGACCGTAGGGTGATTGCCTACGTGTCCAGATAGCTGAAGGTGCATGAAAAGAACTATCATGTCCACGACCATGAGCTAGCAGTTATTGTTCATGCCTTGAAGATTTGGAGGCACTATTTGTACGGTATTCCTTGTGAGACCTACACTGATCACCAGAGTTTGCATCATTTGTTCAAGCAGAAGGATCTTAATTTGCGTCAGAGGAGGTGGTTAGAGCTGCTTAAGGATTATGACATTACCTTTTTGTACCATCCCGGGAAGGCCAATATGGTGGCCGATGCTTTGAGTCGTCGGGCAGAGAGTTTGGGGAGTTTAGCATATCTACCAGCAGCAGAGAGGCCTATGGCATTGGATATTTAGGCCTTATTCAGCCAGTTTGTGAGATTGGATATTTCTGAGCCGAGTCGAGTATTGGCTTGTGTGGTCTCTTGGTCTTCTCTTTATGATTGTATCATGGAGAGTTAGTATGATGACCACCATCTGCTTGTCCTTAAGGACACGGTCCAGCACGGTGATGCTAAGGAGGTAACTATTGGGGAGGATGGTGCATTGAGGATGCAAGGCAGGCTATGTGTGCCTAATGTGGATGGTTTGCGTGAGTTGATTCTCCAGGAGTCTCACAACTCGCGGTACTCCATTCATCTGGGTGCCGCGAAGATGTATCAGGACCTGAGGCAACATTACTAGTGGAGGAGGATGAAGAAGTACATAGTAGAGTATGTGGCTAGATGCCTAAATTGCCAGCAGGTGAAGTATGAGCATCAGCAACCGGGTGGGTTGCTTCAGAAGATAGAGATTACGAAGTAGAAATAGGAGCGGATCACTATGGACTTCGTTGTTGGACTCCCACGGACTCAGCGGAAGTGTGATGCAGTTGTCATAATCCTCATATCATTCAGACTTGACATATTTTATCTATTTGAGTTTAACTATTAAACATGGAAGCATGTCTACATTCTTGTACTGGTACTTGTACATTATGAGTTTTTCTAAGATATAATTGTCATATGTTCTTTAAATTTACGTACTGTTAAATTCTGTATTTGGACCGTATTGTTCGGACTCGTCACTGATTTTAGTCCAAAGGTTAAACTTGTTACTTATTGAGTTGGTTGTACTTATGCTACACCCTGCACTTCGTGTGCAGATCCAGGTATTTTCGGGCATGGTGGCTGTTGATCTTGGAGTTTCCGTCGTTTAGAGATTTTCGAGGTAGCAGCCTTGGCGTCCACACACATTGACTCTCTCTCCCCTATCTCTCAATTTTACTTATTCTATTCTACTTTCTTAGACAGTGTATCGGACCATGTTATTATATAGATGCTCATGTACTCAGTGACACCCGAGTTTTGGGAAATTTTGTATTGAGATGTGACGTTTACATCCAATTTTTATCAGACCTTTACTTAATTAAGCTTATTTTTGTACATTTTAAATTTCAAGATGTTGGTATTTGTGAGTTTTCGTCTTGCCTAGTATCATGATAGGCGCCATCACGGCACTTGTGGAGTCAGAGGATGCTCAGGACTTCTTGGATAGGTGCTAGCGAATTCTTTGCACGTCGGGTATCCTGGAGATTAGTGGAGTCTCCTTTACTACTTTTCAGCTATCAGGGGCTGCCATCAGATGGTAGGAGGCCTAGAGAAGAGTAGGCCAGTCGGTGTTGCACCACTTTCATGGCATGAGTTCTCCGTTCTCTTCTTGGAGAAGTTTGTGCCACAGACCCGCAGGGAGGAGTTGCATAGGGAGTTCGAGCAGCTACACAAGGAGGGCATTCTATGACCCAGTATGAGATGAGGTTTTTAGAGTTGGCTCGTCACACAGTTTGATTAGTTCCCACTAAGAGAGAGAGGATTAGGAGGTTCATTGATGGCCTCAACTATCAGTTGTGTTTTGTTATGACTTGGGAGAGCGTATCAGGTGCTAAGTTTGATGAGGTGGTTGATATTGCTCGGTGGCTAGAGTTGGTCCATAGTTAGGAGCATGAGGAGAGGGAGGCCAAGAGGCCTCGTGGTTCGGGTGGTTTCAGCGGTGTTCCCTTTGGGGGTCAGTTCCACCACAACAGGGGTCGTCCTTATAGGCCCGCTCACATGTCTCGTCCAGTTCATTGTGGCGCATCAGCTAGCCATGGTTCATATAGTGCTCGACCGGGTCATTCATCTCTCAATGCACTCCTAACTCAGAGTTTATCTCGTGCTCCTTTAGTTCATGGTTCATCGGCACCAGGTTCCTCTAGTAGTTACTCTAGTTCTCGGGGTCCGCCTCAGTACTTGCCGCCATTTTTCGAGAGGGGTTGTTTTGAGTGTGGAGAATTAGGTCAAGTGAAGAGGCATTGTCCTCGCCTTTCGGGAGGTCCAGTTCAGCAGAGAAGTCAGGCTGCGACTTCCGCACCAGTTACTTCACTACCCTCTCAGCCAGCTCGGGGTCGGGGTCGGGGTCGGGCTCAGGCAACCAGAGGTCGCCCTAGAGGGGGAGGCCTATCATGTGGCCCACAAGCTAGATTCTATGCTATTCCTTGCAGGCTAGAGGCCATTGCTTCAGACACAGTAATCACAGGTATTGTCTCAGTATTCCACAAGGATGATTCTATATTATTTGACCCTGATTCTACTTATTTGTTTGTATCATCATATTTTGGTCGTTATTTGGATATGCCCCGTAAGTCCTTAGTTTCATATGTTCATGTATCTACGCCAATGGGCGATACTATTGTTGTGGACTATGTGTATCGGTCGTGTATAGTGACTATTGGGGGATTTGAGACTAGAGTTGATCTCTTATTTCCTAGTATGGTTGATTTAGACTTGATTTTGGGTATGGACTGGGTGTCTCCATGTCATGCTATTTTGGATTGTCACGCTAAGACTGTGATGTTGGCGATGCCGGGGTTGCTAAGGATCGAGAGGAGAGGTTCTCTAGATTATGTTCCCAGCAGGGTGATTTCTTATCTGAAGGCCCAACGGATAGTTGGGAAGGGGTGTCTGTCATATTTAGCCTTTGTGAGGGATGTTGGTGCTGATACCCCTACTATTGATTCTGTTCCGGTGGTGCAAGACTTTCCGGATGTGTTTCTCGCAGACTTGCTGGGCATGCCACACGACATTGATATTGACTTTGGTATTGACTTGGTGTCGGGTACTCAGCCCATTTCTATTCCTCTGTATCATATGGCACCAGCTGAGTTGAAGGAATTGAAAGAGAAGCTTTAGGAGCTTCTTGATAATGGGTTTATTAGGCCTAGTGTGTCTCCTTGGGGTGCACCAGTTCTATTTGTGAAGAAGAAGGATGGTACTATACGGATGTGCATCGACTATAGGCAGTTGAACAAAGTTACAATCAAGAACAAGTATCCTTTGCCGCTCATTGATGATTTATTTGACCATCTTTAGGGAGCGAGGGTGTTCTCTAAGATTGATTTGAGGTCTGGGTATCACCAGTTGAAGATTCAGAACTCGGATATTTTGAAGACGGCATTCAAGACCCATTATGATCACTATAAGTTCCTTGTGATGTCTTTTGGTCTGACCAACGCCCATTCATGCATCTGTTGAACAATGTAGTTCAGCCATATCTTGATTCATTTGTCATAGTATTCATTGAAGATATCCTTGTTTACTCACGTAGCCAGGAGAAGCATGCACAGCATTTGGGGATTGTACTACAGCGGTTGAGGGGGGAGAAGCTTTATGCCAAGTTCTCCAACTGTGAGTTTGGCTCAGTTCGGTGGCGTTCTTGGGGCACGTGGTGTCCAGTGAGGGAATTAAGGTGTATTCAAATAAGATAGAGGCGGTTTAGAGTTAGCCCAAACCGTCTTCAACTACTAAGATTCGGAGCTTTCTCTGCTTAGCCATATATTATCGTCGCTTTGTAGAGGGTTTCTCATCCATTGCAGTGCCTTTGACCAAATTGACCCAGAAGGGTGCTCCATTCAGGTGGTCGGATGAGTGTGACGAGAGCTTTCAAAAGCTCAAGACTGCCTTGACCACAGCTTCTGTTCTAGTTTATCCTTCACCTTCTGGCTCTTATACAGTGTATTGTGATGCTTCTTGGATTGTTATTGGGTGTGTCTTGATGCAGGAGGGTAGAGTGATTGTTTATGCTTCACCTCAGTTGAAGCTCCATGAGAAGAACTACCTGGTTCATGATTTGGAGTTGGCAGCCATTGTTCATGCATTAAAGATTTGGAGATATTATCTCAATGATGTGACTTGTGAGGTATTTACAGATCATCAAAGTATTCGGCACTTGTTCAAACAAAAGGATCTAAATTTGAGACAACGGAGGTGCTTGAAGCTGTTAAAGGACTATGATATTACCATTCTGTATCATCCCGGGAAGGCCAATGTGGTGGCTGATGCCTTAAGTAGAAAGGCGGTGAGTATGGGTAGCCTTGCATTTATTCATGTTGGTGAGAGACTGCTTGTAGCCTTGGCCAACCAGTTCGTGAGATTAGATGTTTCGGAGCCCAGTCATGTTCTAGCTTGTGTGGTTTCTCGGTCTTCCATATATGATCGCATCAAAGAGCGCCAGTATGATGATCCCCATTTGCTTGTCCTTAAGGACACGGTTCAGCACGGTGATGTCAATGATGTTACTATTGGGGATGATGGGCTCTTGAGGATGCAGGGTCGGATTTGTATGCCTAGTGAGTTGTTTCTTGAAGAGGCCCACAGTTCACGGTATTTCATTCACCTGGGTGCCGCTAAGATGTACCAGGACTTGAGGCAGCACTATTGGTGAATGAGGATGAATAAGGATATAGTGGGGTTTTTATCTCGGTCCCTAAATTGTTAGCAGGTGAAGTACGAGCATCAGAGACCGGGCAGATTGCTTCATAGGCTTGAGATTTCGGAGTGGAAATGGGAGTGTATCACCATGGATTTTGTAGTTAGTCTCCCACGGACTTCGAGGAAGTTTGATGTTATTTGGGTGATTGTGGATCGGTTGACCAAGTCCGCGTATTTTATTCCAGTTGGGACTACTTATTCTTCGAAGCGGTTGGCTGATATCTACATCCGCGAGATTGTTCTCCTTCACGATGTGCCGGTGTCCATCATTTTAGATCAGGACAAACATTTTACATCGCAGTTTTGGAGAGCAGTGCAGTGAGAGTTGGGCACACAGGTTGAGTTGAGTACAACATTCCACCCTCAGATGGATGGACAGTTCGAGCGCACTATTCAGATATTAGAGGATATGCTACGCGCTTGTGTCATAGATTTTGGGGGTTCTTGGGATTAGTTTCTGCCGCTTGCTGACTTTGCCTACAACAACGGCTACCAATCAAGCATTCAGATGGCTTTGTATGAGGCTTTGTATGAGAGACGGTGTCGGTCTCCAGTGGGTTGGTTTGAGCCGGGTGAGGCTAGACTATTGGGTACTGACTTGGTTTAGGATACTTTGGACAAGGTTAAGTTAATTTAGGATCGGCTTCGCACGGCGAAGTCTAGACAGAAGAGCTACGCCAATCGGAAGGTTTGTGATGTTACTTACATGGTTGGGAGAAGGTACTGCTCAGAGTTTTGCCCATGAAGGGTGTTATGAGGTTTGGGAAGAAGGGAAAGTTGAGCCCTCGGTATATTGGGCCTTTTGATGTGCTTCAGAGGATTGGAGAGGTGGCTTACAAGCTTGCCTTGCTGCCTAGTCTGTCGAGTGTTCAACTAGTGTTTCATGTTTCTATTCTCCAGAAGTATGTTAGTGATCTGTCTCATGTTTTGGACTTCAGAACGGTTATGTTGGATGGTGATTTGACTTATGATGTGGAGCCAGTGGCCATTTTGGATCGACATGTTCGAAAGTTGAGGTCAAAGAATATAGCTTCAGTGAAGGTGCAATGGAGAGGTCAGCCAGTTGAGGAGGCTACTTGGGAGATCAAGAGAGAGATGCGGAGTAGATATCCACGCCTATTTGAGACTCCAAGTATGTTTCTAGACCCGTTCGAGGACGAACATTTATTTAAGAGGGGAGGATGTAACAACCCAACCGGTCGTTTTGAGTGTTGTAGCCCCGTTCCCCCATTTACTACTTATTCTATACTCAAATGTTGATATGTGACTTGCTGGGGTAGTTGGTTTGGTTTCAGGGATGTTTCGGAATGAGTTGAGACACTTGGTCTCAAGGTTGGAAGCTTAAGTTGAAAAAGTTAATCGGATATTGACTTATGTGTAAATGACTCAGGAATAGAGTTTTGATAATTTTGATAGCTTCGTTGGGTTATTTTGGACTTAGGAGTGTGTCTGGATAGTGATTTGGAGGTCTGTAGTTGATCTTGGCTTGAAAGGGCGAAAATTGGAAAATTAGAAGTTTGGAAAGTTGACGAGTTGATCGAGAATTGACTTTGTGATTACCGGGCTCGGATTTTGGTTCTAGAAGTTGGAGTAGGTATGTTATTTCATTTATGACTTGTGTGCAAAATTTGAGGTCAATCGGACTTATTTGATATGTTTCGGTATCGAATGTAGAGGTTAGGAGTTCATAAGTTCATTAGGCTTGAATTGGGGTGTGATTCTTGTTTTTGATGTTGTTTGATATGAATTGATACCTCGACTAAGTTCGTATGATATTTTAGGACTTATTGATATGTTCGGTTGAGGTCCCGGGGGTCTCGGGTGGATTTCGGATTGTTATCGGAGTGGAAATTAACTTGGAAGATTGCTGAAGTTTTCTAGTGTTACAGGTCTGGTTTTCTTATACGCGATCGCATGGGAAAGACCACGATCGCGTAGGCTTATTTTGGGCAGCTGTGATTGTGTTCTATGTGGTCGCGGGTTTTGGTCTGCGATCGCATAAGCTGTAGGAAGCAGTGAATCGCGAACGCGTGGGTTAAGTTACGTTCGCGAAGAGGAAATGAGGAAGGAACTGGTCACGCGCTTTGTTCTTCACAATCGCGTGAAGAGGGTCGCGATCGCGTAGGTCTGAGGAGTTAGTGCTTTGCATTTGCTTGGAGATTTACGCGTTCGCGTAGAGTTAATTCTGGGGTAGCTTAGTGTTGTGCTTCGCGATCGCGAGGCATTTTCTGCGATCGTGATTGAGGACTTCTGGGCAGAATTTAAATTCTCAAAAACGAGGGTTTGAGTTTATTTCACAATTTAATTTTGGGAGCTCGGACTGAGGCAATTCTTGGAGATATTTTCAAGTGAGTGATTGGGGTAAGTGATTCTAACTTGGTTTTGGTTAAATTACATGAATATATCCTTGATTTCATCATTTAATTAGTGATTTGGGTTAAAAGATTTGGGAAAAATGGAGAACACTTCTTAGGCCAAATTTTGGGGATTTGAGCGGGATTTTGGTATCAGGTTTGAGTAATTTCTGTATGGTTGGAGTCATGGTTGAATGGGTGTTCGATTTTGTAACTTTCATCGGATTCCGAGACGTGGTCCCGGGGGTTAATTTTTGAGTTGACTATTTGACTCTTGATTACGAACTTAGCATTTTCATATGGAATTGATTCCTATAGCTTGAGTTGATTGTATTGGATTGTTTGTGGCTAGATTCAAGGCATTCGAAGGCTTATTGGTGAGGCAAGGGCTTATTGGAGTAGAGATTTGCATGGCTTGAGGTAAATAACACTTCTAAACTAGGTTCGGAGGGTATGAATCCTTGAAATTACGTGTTATGTGATTGGTATTGAGGTGACACACATGCTAGGCGAGAGACGTGTGGGTGTGCACCGTAGTACTTGTGGTTCAGTAAATTCTGTGGAACTGTATAGTCACCTTATCTTAACATCATTACTGTACTCTATGTGTTAGAGCATTTGAGTTATGATTTATGTTAAAAATCATGTTTAGGCTATGTGTCGGTGCTATTGGGACCCACATTGATCGTTCTTTGCTGTTGAGTTATTTGCTTAATTGTAGTTATGTACTCGGTCGCATTTATCATTACATATCATATCTTAGTCTATGTTATCATACATTGTCACATCATGTATCATTGATTTGGGCTGCTTAGCGTGAGTGTTGTGAGCCCGAGAGACTGGAGCGATTGATGACTGAGTGAGGTCGAGGGCCTATTTTTGAGTGATATTGATGGAATCTGGTTGGGCGCCGCAGCGGGTACTACTGACTCATGATATGATCGGGTTGCCCACCGTAGTAGGTATTAATGATTCACGATGAGATCGGGCCGCACGCCGCAGCAGGATTTATTAGCGCTTGGGCTGGATCTGCCCCTCCGGAGTCTGCACACCCACAGTGAGCGCAGTTGCTATTGATTCATGATAGGATCCGGCTGCACGCCGCAGCGGTTATCGTACAATACTGAGTGATTGAGTGTGATGAGTGAGAATTGATATAGTCAGGTTGAGTACTCTAAGAGTGTGAGTACGAGAGGCTTCCATTGTGTTGCATCACATACGATATGCATATTGGCATGTAGATATAGAGATGTCATAATCCTCACATCATTCAGATTTGACATATTTTATCTGTTTGAGTTTAATTGTTAAACCTGGAAGCATGTCTATATTCATGTACTAGTACCTGTAGATTAAGAGTTTCTCTTAGATGTAATTGTCATATGTTTTGTAAATTTTCGTATTGTTGAGTTTTGTATTTGGACCATATTGTTCAGACTCGTCAGTCCTTTCAGTCCAAATGTTAGACTTATTACTTATTGAGTTGGTTTTACTCATGCTACATCATGTACTTCGTGTGCAGATCCAGGTGTTTCCGGGCATGGTGGCTGTTGATCTTAGAGTTTCAGCTATTCGGATATTTTCAGGTAGTTGCCTTGGCGTCCGCAGACCTCGAGTCTCCTCCCCTATCTCTCGGTATTAATTATTATATTCTACTTTCTTAGACCGTGTATCACACTATGTTATTGTATAGATGCTCATGTACTTGTGACACCCGAGTTTCTCATCCATTGCAGTGCCTTTGACCAAATTGACCCAGAAGGGTGCTCCATTCAGGTGGTCGGATGAGTGTGACGAGAGCTTTCAAAAGCTCAAGACTGCCTTGACCACAGCTTCTGTTCTAGTTTATCCTTCACCTTCTGGCTCTTATACAGTGTATTGTGATGCTTCTTGGATTGTTATTGGGTGTGTCTTGATGCAGGAGGGTAGAGTGATTGTTTATGCTTCACCTCAGTTGAAGCTCCATGAGAAGAACTACCTGGTTCATGATTTGGAGTTGGCAGCCATTGTTCATGCATTAAAGATTTGGAGATATTATCTCAATGATGTGACTTGTGAGGTATTTACAGATCATCAAAGTATTCGGCACTTGTTCAAACAAAAGGATCTAAATTTGAGACAACGGAGGTGCTTGAAGCTGTTAAAGGACTATGATATTACCATTCTATATCATCCCGGGAAGGCCAATGTGGTGGCTGATGCCTTAAGTAGAAAGGCGGTGAGTATGGGTAGCCTTGCATTTATTCATGTTGATGAGAGACTGCTTGTAGCCTTGGCCAACCAGTTCGTGAGATTAGATGTTTCGGAGCCCAGTCATGTTCTAGCTTGTGTGGTTTCTCGGTCTTCCATATATGATCGCATCAAAGAGCGCCAGTATGATGATCCCCATTTGCTTGTCCTTAAGGACACGGTTCAGCACGGTGATGTCAATGATGTTACTATTGGGGATGATGGGCTCTTGAGGATGCAGGGTCGGATTTGTATGCCTAATGTAGATGGGCTACGTGAGTTGTTTCTTGAAGAGGCCCACAGTTCACGGTATTTCATTCACCTGGGTGCCGCTAAGATGTACGAGGATTTGAGGCAGCACTATTGGTGAATGAGGATGAATAAGGATATAGTGGGGTTTTTATCTCGGTCCCTAAATTGTTAGCAGGTGAAGTACGAGCATCAGAGACCGGGCAGATTGCTTCATAGGCTTGAGATTTCAGAGTGGAAATGGGAGTGTATCACCATGGATTTTGTAGTTAGTCTCCCACGGACTTCGAGGAAGTTTGATGTTATTTGGGTGATTGTGGATCGGTTGACCAAGTCCGCGTATTTTATTCCAGTTGGGACTACTTATTCTTCGAAGCGGTTGGCTGATATCTACATCCGCGAGATTGTTCTCCTTCACGATGTGCCGGTGTCCATCATTTTAGATCAGGACAAACATTTTACATCGCAGTTTTGGAGAGCAGTGCAGTGAGAGTTGGGCACACAGGTTGAGTTGAGTACAACATTCCACCCTCAGATGGATGGACAGTTCGAGCGCACTATTCAGATATTAGAGGATATGCTACGCGCTTGTGTCATAGATTTTGGGGGTTCTTGGGATTAGTTTCTGCCGCTTGCTGACTTTGCCTACAACAACGGCTACCAATCAAGCATTCAGATGGCTTTGTATGAGGCTTTGTATGAGAGACGGTGTCGGTCTCCAGTGGGTTGGTTTGAGCCGGGTGAGGCTAGACTATTGGGTACTGACTTGGTTTAGGATACTTTGGACAAGGTTAAGTTAATTTAGGATCGGCTTCGCACGGCGAAGTCTAGACAGAAGAGCTACGCCAATCGGAAGGTTTGTGATGTTACTTACATGGTTGGGAGAAGGTACTGCTCAGAGTTTTGCCCATGAAGGGTGTTATGAGGTTTGGGAAGAAGGGAAAGTTGAGCCCTCGGTATATTGGGCCTTTTGATGTGCTTCAGAGGATTGGAGAGGTGGCTTACAAGCTTGCCTTGCTGCCTAGTCTGTCGAGTGTTCAACTAGTGTTTCATGTTTCTATTCTCCAGAAGTATGTTAGTGATCTGTCTCATGTTTTGGACTTCAGAACGGTTATGTTGGATGGTGATTTGACTTATGATGTGGAGCCAGTGGCCATTTTGGATCGACATGTTCGAAAGTTGAGGTCAAAGAACATAGCTTCAGTGAAGGTGCAATGGAGAGGTCAGCCAGTTGAGGAGGCTACTTGGGAGATCAAGAGAGAGATGCGGAGTAGATATCCACGCCTATTTGAGACTCCAAGTATGTTTCTAGACCCGTTCGAGGACGAACATTTGTTTAAGAGGGGAGGATGTAACAACCCGACCGGTCGTTTTGAGTGTTGTAGCCCCGTTCCCCCATTTACTACTTATTCTATACTCAAATGTTGATATGTGACTTGCTGGGGTAGTTGGTTTGGTTTCAGGGATGTTTCGGAATGAGTTGAGACACTTGGTCTCAAGGTTGGAAGCTTAAGTTGAAAAAGTTAATCGGATATTGACTTATGTGTAAATGACTCAGGAATAGAGTTTTGATAATTTCGATAGCTTCGTTGGGTTATTTTGGACTTAGGAGTGTGTCTGGATAGTGATTTGGAGGTCTGTAGTTGATCTTGGCTTGAAAGGGCGAAAATTGGAAAATTAGAAGTTTGGAAAGTTGACGAGTTGATCGAGAATTGACTTTGTGATTACCGGGCTCGGATTTTGGTTCTAGAAGTTGGAGTAGGTATGTTATTTCATTTATGACTTGTGTGCAAAATTTGAGGTCAATCGGACTTATTTGATATGTTTCGGTATCGAATGTAGAGGTTAGGAGTTCATAAGTTCATTAGGCTTGAATTGGGGTGTGATTCTTGTTTTTGATGTTGTTTGATATGATTTGATGCCTCGACTAAGTTCGTATGATATTTTACGACTTATTGATATGTTCGGTTGAGGTCCCGGGGGTCTCGGGTGGATTTCGGATTGTTATCAGAGTGGAAATTAACTTGGAAGATTGCTGAAGTTTTCTAGTGTTACAGGTCTGGTTTTCTTATACGCGATCGCATGGGAAAGACCACGATCGCGTAGGCTTATTTTGGGCAGCTGTGATTGTGTTCTATGCGGTCGCGGGTTTTGGTCTGCGATCGCATAAGCTGTAGGAAGCAGTGAATCGCGAACGCGTGGGTTAAGTTACGTTCGCGAAGAGGAAATGAGGAAGGAACTGGTCACGCGCTTTGTTCTTCACAATCGCGTGAAGAGGGTCGCGATCGCGTAGGTCTGAGGAGTTAGTGCTTTGCATTTGCTTGGAGATTTACGCGTTCGCGTAGAGTTAATTCTGGGGTAGCTTAGTGTTGTGCTTCGCGATCGCGAGGCATTTTCTGCGATCGTGATTGAGGACTTCTGGGCAGAATTTAAATTCTCAAAAACGAGGGTTTGAGTTTATTTCACAATTTAATTTTGGGAGCTCGGACTGAGGCAATTCTTGGAGATATTTTCAAGTGAGTGATTGGGGTAAGTGATTCTAACTTGGTTTTGGTTAAATTACATGAATATATCCTTGATTTCATCATTTAATTAGTGATTTGGGTTAAAAGATTTGGGAAAAATGGAGAACACTTCTTAGGCCAAATTTTGGGGATTTGAGCGGGATTTTGGTATCAGGTTTGAGTAATTTCTGTATGGTTGGAGTCATGGTTGAATGGGTGTTCGATTTTGTAACTTTCATCGGATTCCGAGACGTGGTCCCGGGGGTTAATTTTTGAGTTGACTATTTGACTCTTGATTACGAACTTAGCATTTTCATATGGAATTGATTCCTATAGCTTGAGTTGATTGTATTGGATTGTTTGTGGCTAGATTCAAGGCATTCGAAGGCTTATTGGTGAGGCAAGGGCTTATTGGAGTAGAGATTTGCATGGCTTGAGGTAAATAACACTTCTAAACTAGGTTCGGAGGGTATGAATCCTTGAAATTACGTGTTATGTGATTGGTATTGAGGTGACACACATGCTAGGCGAGAGACGTGTGGGTGTGCACCGTAGTACTTGTGATTCAGTAAATTCTGTGGAACTGTATAGTCACCTTATCTTAACATCATTACTGTACTCTATGTGTTAGAGCATTTGAGTTGTGATTTATGTTAAAAATCATGTTTAGGCTATGTGTCGGTGCTATTGGGACCCACATTGATCGTTCTTTGCTGTTGAGTTATTTGCTTAATTGTAGTTATGTACTCGGTTGCATTTATCATTACATATCATATCTTAGTCTATGTTATCATACATTGTCACATCATGTATCATTGATTTGGGCTGCTTAGCGTGAGTGTTGTGAGCCCGAGAGACTGGAGCGATTGATGACTGAGTGAGGTCGAGGGCCTATTTTTGAGTGATATTGATGGAATCTGGTTGGGCGCCGCAGCGGGTACTACTGACTCATGATGTGATCGGGTTGCCCACTGTGGTAGGTATTAATGATTCACGATGAGATCGGGCCGCACGCCGCAGCAGGATTTATTAGCGCTTGGGCTGGATCTGCCCCTCCGGAGTCTGCACACCCACAGTGAGCGCAGTTGCTATTGATTCATGATAGGATCCGGCTGCACGCCGCAGCGGTTATCGTACAATACTGAGTGATTGAGTGTGATGAGTGAGAATTGATATAGTCAGGTTGAGTACTCTAAGAGTGTGAGTACGCGAGGCTTCCATTGTGTTGCATCACATACGATATGCATATTGGCATGTAGATATAGAGATGTCATAATCCTCACATCATTCAGATTTGACATATTTTATCTGTTTGAGTTTAATTGTTAAACCTGGAAGCATGTCTATATTCATGTACTAGTACCTGTAGATTAAGAGTTTCTCTTAGATGTAATTGTCATATGTTTTGTAAATTTTCGTATTGTTGAGTTTTGTATTTGGACCATATTGTTCAGACTCGTCAGTCCTTTCAGTCCAAATGTTAGACTTATTACTTATTGAGTTGGTTTTACTCATGCTACATCATGTACTTCGTGTGCAGATCCAGGTGTTTCCGGGCATGGTGGCTGTTGATCTTAGAGTTTCAGCTATTCGGATATTTTCAGGTAGTTGCCTTGGCGTCCGCAGACCTCGAGTCTCCTCCCCTATCTCTCGATATTAATTATTATATTCTACTTTCTTAGACCGTGTATCACACTATGTTATTGTATAGATGCTCATGTACTTGTGACACCCGAGTTTTGGAAAATTCTATATTGAGATGTGACGTTTTCATCCAGTTTTTATGAGACTTTTACTTAATCTTATTTCTGTATATTTTAAATTTTAAGATGTTGGTATGTGTGAGATGTCGGCTTGCCTAGTATCATGATAGGCGCTATCACGACACTTGTGATTTTGGGTCGTGACAATAGAATTCTAAAAATATGATCTCTAACTTGGAGCATAAAGACAAGTAGCCATCCAAAGTGAATACAGGTAGAGCAGGGACCTCTCAAATCAAAACAAAGCAATAAGAGCAACCTTGGGTCAAATCTAATCATACATCGTACATACGATCGTGTACACACTTGTCACCTCGAGTACACATCGTTCACAAATATGCAATTAAGTCAAATTCTAAGGGGTAGTTCTCCCGTACAAAGTTAGGCAAGATACTTACCTCAAATTGTCCAAATCAACACTCAAAAAAATGTCTTTCCTTTAAAATTTGCCTTCGCTCGGCTCAAATCTAACAAAAAATGACTTAATAATATCAAACAATGCAAGAGAAATCAATTTCGATTAATAAAGTTAAGATCATTACACAATTTCCCAAAAGTCAACAAAATTCAACCTTGGGCCTGCCAGTCAAAACCCGAGTTAAAGGGTAGATCTTGACTATCCATAGCCCCACGAGTCCAAATATGTGTTTGGTTTTCAAATCCGAATCCAATTCTACTCTCAAATCTCAGATTTTTATTTTTCAAAATGTAGTAAACAATTTCCAAAAATTCCTTTCAAATCCCATGATTTATATGTTAAATTCCATAGGAAATCAAGTTAAAATATTAAAATTGAGATAAAATCA
Organism: Nicotiana tomentosiformis; assembly: GCF_000390325.3. Classification (NCBI taxonomy): domain Eukaryota; kingdom Viridiplantae; phylum Streptophyta; class Magnoliopsida; order Solanales; family Solanaceae; genus Nicotiana; species Nicotiana tomentosiformis. Next base: position 82,546,147 of record NC_090823.1, on the reverse strand, counting down.
CTTACCCAGTAGATAGATGTGAAAATCCCCTCCAGAAATCGCCTCCCACTAAGTCTAGGGCTCAAAATATGATAAAATGACACTAGGTGCCAAAATTCCATCCCTTAAACAAGTTGTAGATGTCGCATTTTTGACCAGGGGTTCGCAAATGCGACCTCTGCAAAAGAGAAAAAAGGCTATTAAAAGTGACCCCTAAAAGACCCAACGGTTATCGCATTTGCGTTAAAAATTCTTGCAAATGTGAAGCCCCCTCCCCAGGAGAGCAGTTGAAAAAGCAACACAAACGTTCGCAAAAGTGAACATCCAAACAGTCACAAATGCGACCCATTCCTCGCAAATGTGAGGTCCCTTCCCAGCAGTCCAAAGTCACAAAAGCGAGAATAATCTCGCAAATGCGAGAACAAAAACACCAGCAAAAACTGAACCTCTCTCAAAACACTCCGAAACTCGCTCGAACCCCCGGGGCTCCACACCAAATATCCACACAAGTACATAAACATCAAACGAACTCGCTTGCACACTTGTATCATCAAAATAACATATAAAATCACGAATCGAATACCAAAATACATAGAAATCACTATGAAACTCAAGAATTTCTAAAACACAACTAAGCGTCTGATTCTGGTCAAACCACCTCGGAATAATGCCAAATTTTGCACACAAGTTACAAATAACAAAATGGGCATATTCCAAGTCCCAAAACTAAAATCCAAACTCGATAGCCACAAAGTTAACTCATGGTCAAACTTAGAAAAATTCTAAACCTTCAAATTGCCAACTTTCGTCAAAAAGTGTCAAATCAACCTAGGAATCTCCGAATCCAATTACGGCCATACGCCTAAGTCCAAAATCACCATCCGGACCAAGCGGAACCATCAAAACTCCGATTCGAGATCATATACATAAAATGTCAAACTTGGTCAACTCTTCTAACTTAATACTTCTAAAATAAAAATCATTCTTCCAAATCAATCCCAAATCACTCAAAAATCAAAACCGGCCATATATGCAAGTTTTAATACATCATATGAAGCTACTTGCAGCCTCGAACTACCGAATCAGAAATGCAAATGATTAAATCGACCGGTCGGGTCGTTACACCATAGCTGGATGATATTTGCTAAACTACTTGGATCAATCAACACTCTTTTAACTCCAGTATCTAAAACACAAAGTAATTACCAAGGCATCACTGTGTGAAAATATTAATCCATCTATATCTTTATTATTGAATATGAATATTCTCTCCATCTAGGGTTTGTCGGGTTTGTTTCTCATATGTTATAAAGGCTTTAGCAAATTTATTTGATGCTGCAAATGTTACCCTTTTAGTCTCTTCTCCCCTGGTAATGACATTTACCGTCCTTTTTTGGCGGTGGAGGTCTAGGTGACTCTTCGTTCTTCCTATTATTCATGTAAGTATGTTTATCTTTCTCACTGAACAACTCACTAAGATAACCCTTTTCAAGAGATAATCAACTTCATTTTGCAAAAGACGACAATATGTTGTTCTATGGCCATGTTCATTATGAAATTTGTTGGGATCTGATCTCATTTTCTTCGCCATCTTACCTTTCCTCATCTCTCTTAAAACTACCATCTCGGAAGTACTTACACTAAAGTTGTAATCTTCCAGCTTCGGCTTGAAATGGTATTCACTGAGTTTTAACACATGTTGTCTCTAGCTTTCGATCGTGATCTCATTAAGATAGATCGATACATGGCTCATATCGATTTCTTGAATTTTTGCGATCAGATTTGGACCTCCTAGGAATTCCATAAATTCATTCACTGAACCTGTTTCTAACTTTTTATTGAACTGCTGTATCTTTCACTATTCGAAGCTTTGTACTATGGTGGTTATAAATATCGTTCCATGTAGTCGGAGGAAATTCTCGAAGACTTTCCTTTAACCTTCTCGTAGCCTCTACACTTCTTCCATTCAATTCTTTTTGCGAAAGCCATTGCTGGCCAATATCAGGACAGATGGCAAGAGCATCCTTTCCCTTTAGAATCGATCCATAAATTTTCTGAGTAATTCTGTACTTTCTTATTGTATTTTAAAGATGTCTTCCATTCATTTTTTTTTACCTTTTGTGCCCCATAATGGGCTTTAATGAAATCATTTGCAAGTTCACTAAACGAATTAATTAAATTTTTCGAGAGAAAAGAATACCATGCTACCACTCCTTTACTGAAAGTTTTCCCAAATTTCTTCACCAACACCGGCTCAAAGTTTTACTTAGTCATGTCGTTGCCTTTGACTCCCGTAGTGAATGCTATCACATTATCTCATGGACCTGAAGTGCCATCACATTTGGGAATATCAAGCATTTTAAACTTCTTCGGGATTGGCAACAGCGCTGCATTAGGCTTCTACGGCTGCTGAGAATACTTATCCATGTCCACACCTTTGATTATGGGCAGGACACTAGGAATCTGTTCTATCCGTTTGTTCGCTCCTTGATCTGTTTTTGTAAGGTTAGAGTTAAATTTTATAAAAACAAATTACCAAGCATACCTGAACCACCTGCTCTGGAACTATTTGGTAACTCCCTAATTTCGGAATTTCCAAGTCTTGAATTGGGAGTTTCCATGACCAGATTAGCTCTTGGTTGCAGAGTTAGAGTTCCAGTTATCGCATTATCAGTCAAAGCCCTCACTTCCCTGACTCGATTATTCCACTACTTATACTGAGTGATATAGCTTTCCAATTCATATTCTAGACCTAGTTGTTCCTCACCCTTGCTAGTATATCTAGCTGGTGAATTTCTCGTGAATGATGTGGGGAGTTCTCGGGCGTACAATTTTGTAGAGCAAGTGGCATGTCCCTTGCCATTGCACCTTAGCCTACCTGCTGACCGGTAGTATTAAATTGATCTATCTACTAATTAGTAGGGTTAGCTCCAGACTAAAAATTTTTAGTAAATGTAAATCAAAGATGTTTTATTGAAACATAAGCGAAATCAACAAAATGTTTGAGTAGAAAAATGAACGGTTGTTAAGGCCCTATGGCGGGCACCAAACTGTTTAACTTAAAACTAGTCTAATAGATCAAATTAATTAAATTTATATTTTAGGGCACCAAAAATCAATTTGATATACTTTCTCATATATGAATGATATAAAATATTGGAAATAATGAATAAATAAATTAAATAGTAATTAAATAAAAGGAAAGAGAATTCTTATTGATCATAGTAGCCTTTCTTTCGTATCTCTTTATGCTTGACTTGCCAGAAATATAATATTATGATTAGAGAGTAAAAGAATAATTTTTTAGATGGACGTCAAATCAAGGGAAAGAGGGATGTAAATAATAAAACTATTTGTAACCGCTCCCCTAATTAATATCTTTCTCACCCGTTACACCCATTAATTGTTTTTTTACCCTCTACACTAAGAGTATGCAACTGAGCAGGGTACTAAATCCTATTTTATTTGGGGTTGATTGATTCTCTTCATTTCTATATCCACGAAATATTCTTCGTGCTGGCTCATGAATGATTTCGTTACGAGTGATTCCGGTATGAATAGTTATGATGTCATTATTACCGGCACTGATTAACCCTCAACTTTGACTGATATCATACTTCAACTTCTCTATGATCCTCTAGTATTTTTGACACGTGTTAGAGATACAATTAGTCAGCATGATAAGTCTATTTTTTACCAATATATTCCTATAATCACATCCCTAAGTATACTCCAATTAACGAGAGTCTATTACTCCATACTTATCTTACCTTAAGCTTTATCAAGAAGGCATACACAAGTTTATGGGATGAAGATTTCCTGTTATTGAATATATGAATGTGCCCCAAGTAAGAACAACTTGATTTACTTGATACTTGTTTAACTTCCACAAGAAATCATATTGTATATATTTTCAGGTTTCCAAAAAAAAAAAAAAAAACACCCAAGATTTGCTTCACTTGGACATGCAGTATCTTTCAGCAAGTCAAACTATGAGCTAATATGACAAAAAAAAATACTTTCTTTCTAAATAAAAAAGAAATTTCTTCAAACTTTTGTTTGAATATGAACCAATGAATAACTATTTAACATTCAAATTCTTGCTATACGCACTATTTGGCAGAGAATGAGGATGCAGATATTAACAAACAATAAAATCAGTTAGAATGGCAAGGACATGTAAAATGTAAAGACAATTTGAATTTTGATATTCCTAGATACATGAAAGTACCTTTACCATCAAACATGTCAACACTTCAATCGCAGTCCACAGAGTAACATGATGCCGGATACTAGTATGTCCAGAGAAGTTCCTAAATGTCTGATCAAGAAAAATATAAACTAAAGAGTTTCGAATGGATCTACTATTGAAAATATACCACCACATAGATTCTAATAAATCATAGAATAGATAGAGGTCTTAGGTCTTACGATAAGTTTAGGACTGAAAGGCAGGCTTTCATAGAGTCCATGCTCTGTGGACTGTTAAACAATCAGCTAAGCTCCTGAAAATAGAAAAATCATAGATTGTCCTGTGACAAATGATTTTCTTAATTTATCTATAGGGAATTTGGTTTTCTGATGCTATCTCTCAGACTAAAAGGAATAAACTAGAAGTAAAATCAAAAAGAAATTTTCTAAGAAAGACCGCTAAAAAGATAAGTGTCACGACCCAAAATTAAACTAGTCGTGATGGCACCTAACCTAACCCGCTAGGTAAGCCAATTAACAATAAATCACAATATAATGATAATGATAAAAGTCAAAAATGAAATAACAGAATTTTATACAATTTTTCAAGAACTGGTAGTACAAATCATGAGCTTCTAAGACTTGGAGTTTACAAAGCTGGTATGAAAAAATACATCATTTGTTCGAAACGTACATAAACAATTTTATAAATCTAAAACTACCAAGAACAATAGGCAGCTATAACCGGAATGCAGGTATATCTTTAATGCCAGCTCCCGCCACTCGCAGCAACATCAGCTCCAAAATCTGCACGCAAGGTATAGAAGTGTAGTATGAGTACAACCGACCACATGTACTCAATAAGTAACAAACTTAACCTTAGGTTGAAAGCACCGACGAGCTTGGACAACGGTCAGAGTCCAACACCAATAGCCAAGAACAACTCGTAACAATATAATAAAAGCAACACAAGTAATAACTCAAAGATATGATGCTCAGCTCGTTCACAGTTACAGAAAAATAGGCACGTTTTTCAGGTATTACAGTAAACCCAAATCTTTCACCGAAATCACCAAAATATGAGTAAATCCAAAAATTATGATTTTTCCCAAAAACTTTCAACAACAGATAAAATATTTCATTCTCATATGGCATGATGAAAGTACATCTCTATGCCGACATGTCAATGTGCATGTGAAATCATGAATGCCACAAAACCGTGTAGCATGAGGAAATATATCTCTTTGCCTGTATGTCAAGTATGAATGTCAAATACAATGCATCACAATGATGAACTCATGTACTCACACTCTCAGAGTACTCAATCTCACTGTCTCGCACTCCCACTGATCACGCTCAATCACTCGGCACACTCAGTCACTCAGCATTGTACTGTGCTCACTGCTGGTATGTCAGACTGCGGAGGGGCAGATCCCGCCCAAGCGCTAATATAAGCCAACATGACCTGCTACGGTGTGCAGACCAATCCCACCATGAATATATAAAACATGTTGCGGCGTGCAGCCCGATCTCATCAATAATAATAAAGCCTATAAGGCCTGTTGCAGTATGTAACTCGATCCATATAATAAGAATATATATATATATATATATATATATATATATATATATAAAAAGCCAAAATGGCATATTGAGGCGTGCAGCCCGATCCACAATATCTCTCACAGCATGGCTCTCAGGCTCTAACTCACTCATCAATTTCTCCAGCCTCTCGGGCTCAAAAATCTCATGCCAATCAGCCCAAAAAATAATAACATGATGTGACAACAAAGGATAACAGAGACTAAGATATGACATGCGAATGAATGAATATGACTGAGTATGTAACTGCAATTTAGGCAAATAACTCAACAACAGAGATGACCTCAGTTGGTCCCAACAGATAAGCATATAACCTGTACATGATTTCTAACATGATTCACAGCTCAATTTCTCTAACACGTAAAAATTTCATGGATAAAAAAGAGATTAGGTAACTACACAGTATCACAGAATTAACCGTCATAATTCACACGGTGCACGCCCACATGCCCGTCACCTAGCATGTGTGTCACCTCAATGCCAAACACATAACACGTATGTTTAGGGATTCATACCCTTAGCACCAAGTTTAGAAGTGTTCCTTACCTCGAACACGCCGAACCCAATGCCGAGAAAGCTAAACAATACTCTAGAAATGCCATCTCGTGCGTACCAACCTCTGAATGGCTTGAAATTAGCCAAAAGCAACTCAAGAATATCAAATAATGCTAACGGAACAAACCCAATCGATAAAGGTTGAATCTTTAATTCAAAGTCCAAAGTCAACCAAAAGGTCAACAAGAGTCAATGTCGGACCCGCCTTGGATTCCGAAACAAAGCTTACCTGAGCGAAGCCCGAACCAATACAAGCTCACACGAATAAAAACCGACTCAATCTCCGATAACTCAACCAATTCGCCAAAGAATTGATCTTGGGTGTTCATAACCAAGAGTCCAACCTATAATAGTTGGGTCTTATATCTCCCGAAATACTCCTCCAAAACTCGCCAAATTCGAGTATGTTGTTCTCCTAATATAGGAGAACAAAACCCCAAAAGGAATCGAGAAATAAACGCCTCTAACTCATTTTGAAATTTTAAAATTTAGGACATAACCCTAGGTCTTGATTTAAAGAATTAAATGGGTTTTCAATTAAAATCATGGATTAAAGCTTAAACCAAGGGAATGAATCAAAGTAAAATACTTAGTTTATGGTTGAGACCTTACCCCATGGAAGAAACTTGAAGAACACCATTAAATTTTCCCAATCCCAAACTTTCAAGATGAGAAAAATTCCAACAACATTTATAGCCAAAAATGCCTAGTTGTTCTGCCTTCTTTCTTGTGCCAAACGGTCCTGAAACTCGCTTTTGATGCCTGCAATGGATTTCTCGTGAAATTCCAGTCAAGTTAGGCTTTTGAATCACTCAATTTAACCTTATAATGAAGGAGATATGTTGGTTTCATTATTTGAAAATAGTGCAGATTTTTAAATATGAATTCGGTAGCAATTTCATAATTAATCTGAAAAATCTAGCAACTCAATTCTTAGTAAAATGACCATAAATTCCTCATACGATATCGAAACTTAATGATTTTAGTTGCTATGATTCCAAAATTACGATACGGATATACTGGTTTAGTCAAAACACGAATCAAAGGTCGTTTGCTCAATATGGTAACCTTTATACTCAAATCAACGTCGAAACCGAAAACAAACACCATACAACACAAACTTATCCAAAACTCATCGAAATTTAACCAAAATTTGTGGAGATGTCCAAAATTATCATACAAACTTATTAGAATAATTAAAACCTAATTTATAGTCTGTTTACCCAAAAATCAAATCTTGGTCAACTCTTCCAACTTAAAGCTTCTAAAACTAGAATCATTCTTCCAATTCAATCCTGAACCGCTCGAAAACTGAAACCAACCATACACGCAAGTCATAATACATAATATGAAGCTAATCAAAGTCTCAAACCACCGAATGGAATGCTAAAGCTCAAAACGACCGATCGGGTCGTTACATTCTCCCCTGTTTAAACATACGTTCGTCCTCGAACGTGCCAAGAGTCGTTCTAAAGACATCAAATCGCCATATACCCTCACCATACACATAACCATGGGTAATCCCACGTCACCCCAATCCATATAATCCCGACAACAACACCTAACAGGGGATCCTTACTTCAACCTTAGCCCATAAACCTTAAAACCAAAATCCCCAACATCTAGAACTCACTATATGACCCGATTATTGCATCTATGCACTGTAAAGCTCTGAACAAGTTGTATCAATCCATAACCATATCTCAAGACATAATCACATGATATACCACATAACTCAAATACTCATAGCAATAACTTTCGACCGCAATAGCTACTCGATAACCAAGCCGACAGCGATAACAAACCTCGTATCAACTAAATTATTGTTCTGAACCTTCGTATACTGCCAATGATGAAAGAAACATACAAAAACTCATAACCACCCATCAGATTAACAAGTCGTGGAGCTCTCTTGCCTGATAAGAACCATAGCCAAAATCTAAGCCGATTAGTGACACAATTCTTGCAAACATACCTTAATCAAATTCGATGGCACTCATTTCAGGCCCAATAACCTGACCTCATCCAATACAAGCTACTGGACCAACCTGTCACACAAATCTTACTTAGAGCCAAATACCATGCAATTCGTGCACCAACGAACAATAACTTATAAGTACCCAATGATGGAAAGAGAATGGAAATGAAGAAACCATCCCGCCAGCTCAACAGATACCACCACGAAGTGCAATGCTACAAACCCACCATACAAGGGGAAACATAACTTATGAAATAAGCAAAAAGGTTCATATCCTAGCATAACGCCACTGCGATGTATGACCCAATCCAAACACCGGTCCATATGAAATACCTCAAGCCACAATACTCAAAATCAATAACCACATGCAATTCGACATCAAGTACACGAAGTGCATGACCATAACCATGGAGAAGAGAATAACACAATATACCACAGCCTGAAAAGGCCATAACCAAGACACAATCAACCATTCCACACCTCAATAACCATTTTGCTCGAATTCCGCTACAAGGCCTAAACAGAACCGCATCGAGTGTGCATATAACCAACAAATCACAACCTCTCGTAGCATAGAAGAGTAATACATAGAACATATCAGAATACGAACAAGCTCAACTCTAACCGAATGACACATATTTCAGCAATAATGGTGCTGAGTCAATAAAATCGACCCGGTGTAGAATACACATCCTCATTCGTCCTACCAATGGGCTCCCAAATCAACTCCGGTCATCCCTAAATGGATAAATGGCCCTCCAAAAGTCCACAATGACCTAACCATATTGCGTACTACCATCTAGCTAACTTTGGCCACATCTTCACAGTCTGCAACCCCGAAACAATCTGCCTCTGAGAACTCACAGTCTCCAAATCCATAGAACACATGAATCACCATAGCCGATCCCAACTCCACTACTCGAATGACTAACACATCTCTCATACATAATCATCCCCACAAGAAATAATTTTATAATTCTTCCATGCCATATAGCATAATCTGAACATCAGCAGCCGATCAACCAGGCAAGTACCGCAATACCAATGAAGCATTCATAAGTCAAAACACTGTGCGCCTTCTGAAATGTGCACCCTTCTCAGGCAATACCAAGTAGTAATAGCATTCATCTAGTCATCTGAAACCATCCATCTTGTCTAAGAATTCATGACCTTCCCTCCAAAACTGAACCGCCACCTTGTACATGCAAATCTCAATCCCACAAGATGCACTGCATCTATCATGTCATCATATAAAAAGTACGAGAATATCATAATCAACATTGAGTTGCTAGCATAATACATGCCCGATCAGTCAGAACCCTTCAATTTGATACCATCCAAGAGAAAATCACAATACACAACATGCTCCTCACGCCGATAGGAAATATCCATCGCAAATTATGGTAGAAACTATCGAGAACTCTTCGAAACCCATCTGCACATAACCAATCCATTAGAACTAAATCTCTCTAACTCAACCAAGCCACGCAGGTCGCCAAACCCAAGAGTATTGCCACAAAACATCTGCAGAGACTCACCACATCATAAGTACCCAAATGAACCGATCATATCCATTACCCTGGTGATCCAACATACTACCAATTTTTCTTATTTCTTCAAGTTCCTTCCGAATTACCCTCAAGTTGACTTTTGTCCTTGACAAAACACCACGATCCTTACCCAAAGCTTACCATAAGAGATCCTAGCATAAAACCACACCTCCCTAAGGCCCATAAGCCGATGTATTCCCTCTTAAGCACCCCAAAAGTACTACAACCGAGACACCCACTCTGAAGAGACCTTCTGTGAATCTAAAGTCGTTTCCTTCACCCTCCTGATACCGAAATATAGAATCCATAATGATATAGAAATACCACGAGTCTTGAAACCATCCAATGTAAATCTCATATTCTATCCATATACAAATCCGAAAAATTCCCAATAACTACATATAAATCTTGAATCCATTAGAACCTTCTCAAGAGTCATCTATTCTGGTCAAATCTTAATTGCACCGCCCAAACGGGCCGAACGACATGTGCCCCATTAGCACGACAACACCTAATGAAGTAACCCCGCCTTAACGCAACCGAGCAAATTCCTACTCCATGCGCACTACATCCTTCACGAATAATAATCCAATCATTCCATGATTCCCATATACCCATAAAGTGTAATACACCATGCATCCAGAAATTCCCGCGCATAAGTCATCCTCAAAACAAGCCTCTTCAAGTCATAACCGATCCACAAGTACACCTCAGACCGAAACCAATACAACACGTAACCATGAAATCAAATTGTCGATAGAAGCCTCCCCCACTTGGCTCAAAGCAATAGATCAAAACACTCGATAACTCACAATGCCCATTCTCTATTACTGCCATAATACCACAGTGAGATTCAACTAAATCCTTCATAAGCTCATGTAACATAACCCATATAATACATCAATTCATTTGCTAAGCTCGCATTCATCCTCGTGACGGTCAGGTCAACTTTCTCAACCAATCCAAACTCAAATCGCAACACCTATACCCACTAGTAGAAAAGAAAGTCTCCACAAAACATCATAAGGATCACACATCCGTAGATTACCCTGCAGGTGATAACCCATCTGCTTAGCCTCAAACTGACATCTCTTTATACCCTTTCACAGCCACAACTACTATGCAATCACTTAATATTCCTGAGTCTGAACTCATCAATAAGACATGAAAATCTACTTCGTTCCACAAATGAAATAACACGAAAGAATCTCTCAAAAACCTTCATAACTCAAGACTGTATGACACATCCACAAAAATCGAGCATCCAATAGTCTTTTTCACATCTCAAGCAAACTCTTTATGTCACATTCAAACCATCTAAACACACCCCGCAGTCACATCCTACTCATCATATAGCCATCTAACCACTCACCAAGCCACCAATCCCACTCATAGGAACACCACTAGACATAGAAGTCCAAAAGCACATGCTCACACAACTGAAACTATCGAACCTAAGCGCGGTCCAAACCGGGCCTCAAGTCCTCCAAACTGGCCCATCACCAAAACACAGAAAACACATCTAGTACCTCATTCTTAGGATCCATAATACGTCGATGTACAGCTAATACTGAATGTTTACATACGCATATGAGTGAGTGGAAGAAATTCAAAGAGATACGCTTCAAGCTGAATCAATGTCGCACGATAAGGAAAGAAATATGGGAGGTTTATTCTAAATGTCCTATAGCCTCTCGAAGATAGGTATTGATGTCATCATACCAATTCGCAAGACTCTACTAGACACTTGCTCATGACTCGTAGAACCTATGAACCTAGAGCTTTGATACCAAATTGTCATGATCGAAAATTCAACTAGTCATGATAGTACCTAACCCAGTCCGTTAGGTAAGCCAATTAATAATAAACCACAATATAATGATAATGATAAGAGTCACAAATGAAATAATTAAATTTTATACAATTCCCTAAGGGCTAGTAATACAAATCATGAGCTTCTAAGACTTAAAGTTTACAAAGCTGGTATGAAATAAATACATCATCTGTTTGAAACGTACATAAATAGATTTATAAATCTAAAGCTACCAAGAATAATAGGCAGCTATAACCGGGACATAGCTATATCTTCAATGCCAGCTCTCGCCACTCGCAGCAACATCAACTCCAAAATCTGCACGAAAGGTGCAGAAGGGTAGTATGAGTACAACCGACCCCATGTACTCAATAAGTAACAAACCTAACCTTAGGTTGAAAGCAGTAATGAGCTTGGACAACGGTCAGACTCCAACACCAATAGCCAAGAACAACTCGTAACAATATAATAAAAGTAAAACAAGTAATAACTCAAAGATATGATGCTCAGCTCGTTCACAGTCACAAAAAAATAGGCATGCTTTTTAGATATAATAGTAAAACCCAAATCTTTCACCGATATCACCAAAATATGAGTAAATCAGTAAACTGTGATTTTTCCCAAAAACTTTCAACAACAAATAACATATTTCATTCTCATATGGCATGATGAAAGTACATCTCTATGCCGACATGTCAATGTGCATGTGAAATCATGAATGCCACAAAACCGTGTAGCATGAGGAAATATATCTCTTTGCCTGTATGTCAAGTATGAATGTCAAATACAATGCATCACAATGATGAACTCATGTACTCACACTCTCAGAGTACTCAATCTCACTGTCTCGCACTCCCACTGATCACGCTCAATCACTCGGCACACTCAGTCACTCAGCATTGTACTGTGCTCACTGCTGGTATGTCAGACTGCGGAGGGGCAGATCCCGCCCAAGCGCTAATATAAGCCAACATAGCATGTTGTGGCGTGCAGCCTAATCCCACCATGAATCAATAAAATATGTTACGACGTGCAACTCGATCCCATTAATAATAATAAATCCAATAAGGCATGTTGTAGCATACAACCCGATCCATATAATAATAATAATATATATAAAGCTAATATGACATGCTGCGGCATGCAGCCCGATCCACAATATCTCTCACAATATGGCTCTCAGGCCCCAACTCAGTCATCAATCTTTCCAGCCTCTTGGGCTCACAAATCTCATGCCAATCAGCCCCAAAAATGATAACATGATGTGACAACAAAGGATAACAAGGACTGAGATATGATATGCGAATGAATGAATATGACTGAGTATGTAACTGCAATTTAAGCAAATAACTCAACAGTAGAGATGACCTTAGTTGGTCCCAACAGAATAAGCATATAGCCTAAACATGATTTCTAACATGATTCATAGCTCAATTTCTGTAACACGTAGAAATTTCTTGGAGAAAAAAAGATTAGATAACTACACGGTATCACATAATCAACCGAGTTATAATTCACATGGTGCACTCCCACATGCCTGTCACCTAGCATATGCATCACCTCAATGCCAAACACATAACACGTATGTTCAGGGATTCATACCCTCAACACCAAGTTTAGAAGTGTTCCTTACCTCGAACACGCCGAACCCAATATCAAGCAAGCCAAACAATACTCTAGAAATGCCATCCAGTGCGTACCGACCACTGAACGGCTTGGAACTAGCCAAAAGCAACTCAAGAATATCAAATACTGCCAAAGGAAACAAACCCAATCAATAAAGGTTAAATCTTTAATCAAAAGCCCAAAGTCAACAAGAGTCAAAGATGGGCTTGCCTTGGATTCTGAATCAAAGCTTACCCGAGCGAAGCTCGAATGAATATGAGCTCACACGAATAAAAACTGACTCAATCGGAGTCTGATAGCTCAATCAATTCCCAAAACATCGCTCTTGGGTGTTCATAACCCCAAGAGTCAAACCCACACTAGTTAGGTCTCATATCTCCCGAAATACTCCTCCAAAACTCGCCAAATTCGAGTATGTTGTTCTGCTAATATAGGAGAACAAAACCCCAAAAGGAATAGATAAATAAATGCCTCTAACTCATTTTTAATTTTTTAAAATTTAGGACATAACCTTAGGTCTTGATTTAAAGAATTAAATGGGTTTTCAATTAAAACCATTGATTAAAGCCTAAACCAAGGGAATGAATCAAAGGGAAATACTTAGGTTATGGTGGATACCTTACCCCATGGAAAAAACTTGAAGAACATCCTTGAATTCTCCCAATCCCAAACTTTCAAGATGAGAAAAACTCCAACAACATTAATAGCCAAAAATGCCCAGTTGTTTTGCCTTGTTTCTTATGCCAAATGATCCCGAAACTCATTTTTGATGCTTCCAATGGACTTCTCGTAAAATTCCAGTCAAGTTAGGCTTTTGAATCACTGCATTCCACCTTATAATGAAGGAGATATGTTGGTTTCAATAGTTGGAAATAGTGCAGATTTTTAAATACGAATTCAGTGGTAATTTCGTAATTAATCTGAAACATCTAGCAACCCAATTCTTAGTAAAATGACCATATATTCCTCATACGATGTTGAAACTTGATGATTTCAGTTGCTATGATTGCAAAATTATGATACGGATATAATGGTTTAGTCGAAACACGAATCAAAGGCCGTTTGCTCAATATGGTAACCTTTATGCTCAAATCGACGTCGAAACCGAAAACAATCACCATACTATTCAAATTGATCCATAACTCATTAGAATTTAACCAAACTTTATGGAGATGTATAAAACCATAATACAAACTTATTGGAATAATTAAAAACTGATTCTAAGTTCGTTTACCCAAAAGTCAAACATTGGTCAACTCGTCAAACTTAAAGCTTTTAAAACGAGAATCATTCTTCCAAATCAATCCTGAACCCCTTGAAAATCGAAACCAGCCATACACGTAAGTCATACTACATAATATGAACCTACTCAAAGTCTCAAACCATCAAATAGAATACTAAAGCTCATAACGACCGGTCAGGTCGTTACAATAAGAAAATAAGATTCTTTAAAAAATGTAAATATACATACATCTAGAAAATGTGGATAAATGTGGAGATTTTTTTATTATTAAAATTCGGTCTCATCGCATGGCACGTTATACAATTACACGAAGATTGAATAGTTCGGTACCTAGGGCATGGAAGTCAAAGTCAGAAAGCTGAAGAATCATGATTGGGGTCATCCAATCGGATCCAGAACAAGAGTGAGCGGAGGGAATTAGCCAAGCATATATCTGAAATAGACTAGATACCTTCAGTGCCCAACTCTAATATACCCAAACTTTTCTCAAGATCGTGATCCCCGTCCATTACGCCCTTATAGTTATGGCTAGCACATATATCACCACAAGTTATGCAAGTACGTGACGTGTAGGTGTGAAGCTCGGAATGGTAACATCCCATATAAGCTATAAATATGTTACTCCATGCACTTGTAACACACCCTTTCACTTTGCACATATTTTACTCTATACAGCATTCAACGAAACTATCATTTCAGATATATCCTTGAAGGATTGTATTACGTTCTTATGTAGCCATATTAAAGGTCGACATTCAATAAGAATTTCTTTATCCCCATTCTTTAATCCTACTTTACTTATAATTATTGCTATTTGTCTCATCAAACGCACTTTGAAAAATATTGTTTGCTAGTGGCCTTAAAATATAAATTCAATTGTTTATTTCGATTATTGGGTTAAGCAGTATGGCACCCACTATGGGCCCTAGAAATTGAACATTTGATCAAGAGTCTTGTCACTTTTTCTCAAATTTTCTATTATTCTCACTTGTTAACTATCCATTCAAAGGAAATATCATATCTGGAGTCAACAACTAGCCGTCAGACCCAACAACTCAGCTAATGGAGCAAATAGGAGGAATACGAACTCCAAATGACCAATCTCTCAGAACCTCACCATCCCTCTCAAGAGAGAATTTCCCAACAAGATCCACTACTAGGGGTGACAAATGATGTGGGTTAGAGGAAACAGTGAAAGATTTAACGACTCAGTGACAATAATTAAAAGCTGAGATCGTAGAGGCATTAAGGGTTCTGATGAGAGGTGCAACAACCGCAACACTAACCCTGTCTCTAAGGGTACACATTGACATAGAAACCCCCAAATCCAAACTAAGGAATATAGGAATAGGGGGATTCCCAAGTGACATAGAAATTGGAGGCTTGGGTATGACTGAAAAACCCCGAGTTACAAAATTTACATCTAGTCTTATAGCAGCAGGTTAAGGAACAAAATGAGCGGATCGAACAGATTCTAATAGTTTCACCCATCATAGAGGAATAAACATAAATGAGTACTCTCAATAACCGTGAAAGTCAAGTGCTACCCCATTACCAATTCTGAAGAAGTTCAAGAGGCCGGACATTCCAAAATATAACGAAACTTCAGATCCATGTGACTATGTTATGGCTTACATGACAAGGATCAAGGGGAACTATCTCTTAAATAAAGAAACCAAATATGTACTTGTCAAGAAGTTCGGAGAGACCGTAACCCAAGCTTTGACCTTGTACTCACATTTTCCTAAAACTTCTATTACTTATTTTGCTGAACATGCAGATGTATTTATCAAAGCAATCTCCGGAGCACAACAGATGGAAAATAGATGGAAGATAAAATCCAACAAAGAAGCACAAAATTGCTCCCATACTTCATAGATCAGTTCCAAAGAGAAAGGATATTGCTCCCCACCATGCCGAATAATTGGCCGGCCATAGCATTCACAAGAAACTTGAACGAAAATAGTTCAAAATCTATAAGGAAACTGAAAGACAGTCTTCGAGAATTCCTGCCCAAGACGTGGAACGATGTATATCCCGATATAACACTGAATTTCGGATAGAAGAACACATTTCAACTCTCCCTAGATCCGAAAGCAAAGAAACAAAGGGGTATACTCACCAATCAAAGACAAATCGTAAACATGAATATTCTAGACATAGAGACTTAGTGTCCAATATGAACCTTATCCTAGGCCCCTGCATCGATAAAAATACAGGAGACAAAGGCCAATCCGGAATGACAGAAATCCCCGATAGGGAAACAATCCAGTGTTACATCAAGTAGGAAAGGAACCTAAAACATCAAAGGTTAGTCATCATCATTTTAAGCAAAATCTCCCTGACCACAAATTCAATATTAATGTATTTGAATTAGTAGTGGCACTCAAAGATATGGGAAACAAGATAAGGAAGCTAAAAGAAATGAGAATGGATCTAAGCAAATGGAGACAGGAATTCCGGTTGGGGTTCCATAATGATACAGGACTACCTATTGGAGAATCCTTCAAAATGAAGTCGACCACCTCCTCAAACAGGGATATCTCACTAAACTCTTCAGTGAGGAAAGAGAGGCAGTCTTATATGAAGAACCGAAATAAGGAAGAGCCGCCACGAGTCCTGTCACTAAAATGAACATTTAATGTTATTTAGAGGGGAAGAATTGAATGAAGTGACTTTCACAGTAGCAAATAAGTTCCCAAAAGTATCGTTCTTATATAAATAAATGTACTCGACAGATGTTCTCTGGAGAAAGTATAACTTTTGATGATGAAGATGTAGACGGCCTGACCTTGCCCCATAATGATGCTCTAGTAATAACTGTGCAAATTCTAGATGTTAATGTTAGATGAATTTTGGTTGATCCAGGAAGCTAAGAAAATATCATCCAATTACGGTTGATCGAGATGATGCAACTCATGGTCCAGACACCTCGAAAGCACAGATGATCTCCCATTTCAACAATCTAGTGAAATGACCCGATGTGAGATTATTTTAATAATATTTGCAAAAAGGGTAGTCCATGAAACCCCATTTTATGTGGTATCCTGTGGCATGGACTACAGTGCTATCCTAGGAGGCCTTGGATTCATGAGATGGATGCAGTCCCATCAACCCTACGTCAAGTGATCAAGTTCACATCCAAATGAGGAATCCCAGATATTCGCTAAGAACAAAAAGCATCCCGAGAACTCGATTCAATAGCGGCTGAAAGCATCCCTCCTAAATATAAAGTTGCCAAATAGCAAACAAAGTACCTAGAATTCTAGAGCAATGCGGCTCCATCAATTGAGGTCGGTCTAGACAATCCTAAAAAAGAGACTTTAAAGCTCTCAGATAAAATCATCAAACCAGAGGAGTTTGATGCCTCTAAATCTAATGCTGAGAAATTATGAGAAGTGATCAACAACAACAGACCCAGTATATTCCCAACACGTGGGGTCTGGGGAGGGTAGTGTGTACACAGACCTTACTCCTACCTATTGAAGATAGAGAGGTTATTTCCAATAGTCTCTTGGATTGGAAAAGGTAATAATAATAATAATAATAATAATAATAATAATAATAATAATAATAATAATAAGAAGAAGAAGAAGAAGAAGAAGAAGGAGAAGAAGAAGAAGAAGGAGAAGAAGCAGAAGGGGGAGGAGGAGGAGGAGGAGGAGAAGGAGAAGGAGAAGTAGAAGGAGAAGTGGAAAGAAAAGAAGAAGGAGAATAAGCAAAAGGAGAAGGAGAAGAAGGAAAAGGATGAGAAGAAGGAGGAAAAGCGAGGAAGAGGAGGAGAAGGAGAAGGAGAAGCAGAAGGAGAAGAAGCAGAAGGAGAAGCAGAAGGAGAAGAAGCAGAAGGAGAAGGAGAAGAAGTAAAAGGATGAGAAGAAGGAGGAGAAGAAGAAGGAGGAGGAGGAAGAGGAGGATAAGGAGGAGGAGAAAAAGAAAAAGAAGAAGAAGAAGAAGAAGAAGAAGCAGAAGAAGAAGAAGAAGAAGAAGCAAAAGAAGAAGAAGTGGGAGGAGAAGGAGAAGGAGGGGGAGGAGAAGAACAAGAACAAAAACAAGAACAAGAAGGAGAAGGAGAATGAGAAAAAGGAGCAGAATGAGAAGGAGTAGAAGGAGAAGGAGGAGGAGGAGAAGAAGGAGAAGGAGGAGGAGAAGGAGAAGAAGAAGAACAAGAAGAAGAAGAAGGAGAAGCAGGAGAAGAAGGAGAAGCAGGAGAAAAAGAAGGAGGAGAAGAAGAAAGAGAAGGAGGGGAAAAGACATGAAAAGTAAGAGAGAAGAAAAAGAGGGAAAAAAGGATAAGTAGTGCCAAATAGTAACAACAAGGAATAATACCTGAGGTGAACAAAACCACATGACGTAATAAAGATCTAAGAATATGAAGGAACATGCATGCTACTAAGACTACTGGTAAGCAAATGAGAAACTTCCAATTACCTACTAACCTTCTACCATAATCCTCGATCTCCACACCCTTTTATCAAAGGTCATGTCCTCAGTAAGCTGAAGCAACGCTATGTCCTGCCTAATCACCTCTCCCCAGTACTTCTTTGGCCTACCTAGACCTCTTCTCAAACCTGCCACGGTCAACCTCTCAACCTCTTAATGGGAACATCAATGCTTCTCCTCTTAACGTGTCTGAACCATCTCAGCCCCGACTCCTGTATCTTGTCCTCCACATAGGCCACTCCCCCTTTGTCCCGAGTAGATTCATTCCTAATCTTATCTCTCCTGGTACACCCACACATTCATCTCAACATCCTCAGTTTTGCTACTTTCATCTCTGCACATGGGAGTCCTTGACTGCCTAACACTCAACCCCATACAGCATAGTCGATTGAACCACCACTCTGTAAAATTTACCCTTAAGTCTTGGCAACACATTCTTATCACATAAAACACTAAATGCAAGCCTACATTTTATCTATCCCTCTGTGATGTAATATGCGACATCTTAGTCAATCTCCCCGTTATCTTGTATAATAGACCTGTTATACTTGAAACTACCTCTCTTAGAGATAACTTGAGCATCAAGATTTACATCCATGTCTGTTTCATGAGTCCCGTCACTGAATTTATGTTCCAAGTATTTTGTTTTGGTCTTGCTCAACTTGAAACCTTTAAACTCCAAGGTTTGTCTCCAAACCTCCAACCTCGCATTAACTCTACCTTGCTTCTCATCAATCAACATTATATCATCGGCAATAGCATGCACCAAGGCACCTCCCATTGGGTGTGTTGTGTTAGCACGTCCATCGCCAAGGAAAATAAAAATGAGCTAAGAACTGATCCCTGGTGCAGCCCCATCGCAACAGGGAAATGCTCCAAGTCATATCCCGCACCATCATACATATCCTTAATCACCCTAGTGTACCCTACCAGAATGCTGCTAACCTCCAAACACCTCCACAGGATCTCACTTAGAACCTCATCGTGCATTTTTCAAGGTCACTGAACACCATATGCAAGTCCTTTTCCTTTCTCTATATTGATCCACTAATCTCCTCATCAATTGAATCGCTTTCGTAGTCGAACGTCCCGACATAATTTGAATTGGTTCTTAGAAATAGACACGCTCCTCCTTACCCTAACTTTCACCACCCACTCCCAAACCTTCATAGTGTGACTCAACAACTTTATACCCTTATAGTTATTGTAATTTTGGATAACACTCTTGTTCTTGTACAACGGAACTATTGTACTCCACCGCCATTCTTCGGGCACCTTCTTCATCCTAAAATAACATTAAACAACCCAGTGAGCCACTCCAAACTTGCTCCACCTGTGTTCTTCAAACATTCCATCAGGATTTCGTCTGGATCCGTCTCTCTGCCCCTACACATCTTACGCACCACCCCTTCTACATCCTCAACCTTAATACGCCTACAATACCCAAAATCCCACCGACTCTCGGAGTGCTCAACTCACCCAGCACAATGCTTATGTCCCCTTCCTCGTTCAACAATTTATGGAAGTATGTCTTCCATCTTCTTCTAATAAGTGCCTCGTCCATCAATACTTTGACATCCTCGTCCTTTATGCACTTGACTGGGTCCAAGTCACGGGCCTTCCTCTCCATAACCTTGGTCAACCAGTACAACTTCTTGTTCTCGCCTTTTCCCCCCGAGTTCCTCGTATAGACAACCAAACACAGCAGGCTTAGTCGATGTAACCTCTAACTTCACCTCTTTCTTTGCCTTCTTATAATACTCCCGATATGTCCTTCTTTCCTACTCGTCTATACTCTCCACTAGATTTAAATAAGCCAATTTCCTGGCTTCCACTTTACCTTGGACTTTTCCATTCCACCACAAGTCCCCTTTGTGACGCCCATAAAAACCCTTCGTGGCCCCTAAGACCTCTCTAGCAGCTTCCCTAATAATATTCGTTGTCGTAATCCATATATGAGTCGTGTCCCCCCTATTCCTCCAGGCCTTCATAGCCAACAACTTCTCCCCCAACTCCCGAGCTTTGTCCTTGGTCAAGTTACACTACTTGATCTTAGGTTGCCTGCACATCAACATCTTCCTTCTACTCCTTTTGATATTCAGGTCCATTACTAGGAGCTTATGCTAGGTTGTGAGGTACTCACTTGGGATGACCTTGCAGCGAGTGCATGGACCTTTATCACATTTCTTGCAAAGAAGGTAATCAATCTGAGTCTTTGCCACCGAACTCCGAAATGTGACCAGGTGCTTCTCTCGCTTTAGAAAACTCGATTTAGCTATTACCAAATCAAAATTTATAGAAAAATCCAATAGTGAGGTACCTCCCTCGTTCCTATCCCCTAAACTGAACCCGCCGTTCACATCATCATAACCCCTAGCACTAGCCCAAATATAGACATTAAAATCTCCGCCAATGAAAAGCTTCTCGGTGTGCGGGATGCTATGCACCACCTCGTCCAAATCCTCCAAGAATTACTTCTTGAGCTCCTGGTCTAAGCCTACCTGAGGAGGGTATGCACTAATCACGTTTAGAGTAAACCCTCAAACTACAAGCTTAATACTCATAAACCTATCATTTAACCTCCTAACCTCAACCACGAGCTCCCTAACGTCCATGTTAACTAAAATACATATCCCGTTCTTACCCCCACCGCTTCTTGAGATAGTTTAAACCGGTCTATATCCTGTTCCTTAGTACCCATCCAGCTAATCTCCTGGACACACGCTATGTTGATCTTCCTCTTCTGAAGAATCTTTCCTTACTCGATAGACTTCCCCGTCAACGTTCCTATGTTCCAGGACCCAACTCTCATCCTAGAGGCTCTCTTATCCTCCTTCCCACCCGGTCCCCACCCCCTGCCCCACCCGAAGACATGAACTTACTCTCTCATTGTTTACCACAACCATTATAAGGTAGGGGTATTAAGTAATCACTACCACTAGAATAGCAAATAGTGAGAACAAGGGAAGACAAGCTAGGAATTCGAAAGCTAAACAACTCAAAGGAGCTACGAAGAGAACAGTAACGCAAGCAGGCACTAGAGCAGTGAATCTACCTCGTCTATAATCTACCACTACGCAAACATAGAATTAAAAAGGGATAGAAGATACCTTAAACCTAAAAACACTAATTGCAAAGACAGAAAATCAAGCATGTATTGTCCATCTAGAGCAGTCAATCCAACTACGGGGCCGGCGAGGCAACCAAAAAGAAGTATTAAACACAATGGATGATTGCCAGTGAGGCAACAAGAAGGTAACAAGATTAAAGAATAATCCCACAAACATGAATGAGTGAACCAGATAACAACAAGACAAAAAGGATACAACCTAATTGCAAGTACAACGAAACAGGCAAGTGTTGTCTACCTAGAGTAATAAATCCAACTACAAGTTGCCGGCGAGGCAACCAAAACTAATATATGTGTACACAACCAAAGTTTTCGGTGAGGCAACAAAAAAGAGATGTGCTCAAATACAATTCAAGAAAGATGAAACTTGGATTATAGTCAGAGATGTCCGGACGCACTTCCTAAAACCCTAAATACTGCTACCTCCCGAACCCTTCGCGCTTGTGCTTAAGCCTGGCTATAATTTTCTCTCCTGCCTTATCTAAGTTACAAGACAAGAAAACGAACTGCTTGGGTCGCCGCCTAGAGAGACTGGTCTGGGTGATAGAAAGCGGCAGGGAAAGAAAGGAGAATGAGACGGGGATTGCCGGACAGTAGTTGGCTCCAGCAGTTTAAGGTTTTGGGGGGAATTAGAGATGAGAGAGAGGTGGAAGTGAAAGAGAAAGGGGAGAAAAGAGAGGGGGTCTGGGATCCAACAATACCACCGGTTGCGGGTTAATCCAGGTGACCAGCGACTGGGCCCAAAAAGGGGGGAAATAGGGCAAAGAGAAAGGAAAAGAGAGGGAGAGAAAGAGAAGGGGAGTGGGAAACAAAGAAAAGAGAGAACGATATAATAGGAGACCTTACCTTACTTGTGCCTAGGAGTGAAGTGACGCCAAAAAGGCAGAAGTTTCAGAGGTGACCGTTAGTGCGTGAGGAGAGAGAGAGAGAGAGAGAGAGAGAGAGGAGAGTTTCCCACTTGCATAAACATATAACATCTGTACTATTAGAATAAGTGATCTTTTTTATTAATTTCTCGAAAATAAAGGTTTACATGGGCTCGGGACTAATCCCCACATTAAAACGTAAGTTGATCGAATTTTTAGGTGCTAATATGGATTGTTTTGCTTGGTCAAGTACAAACATAATAGGGATTCCCGGAGGTGATGACTCATAATCTCAACATAGACCCGAAGTATCAGCCAGTCAAACAGAAAGAAAAGCAACATGGATCAAAGCAAAATGAAAACATCAACACCAAAATTTCCAAATTGGTAGAATTTGTTTAATTAGAGAAGTCAAATATTCTGACAAGTTGTCTAATGTCGTTAGTTGTACCAAAGAACAATGGTAAATAGAGGGTATGTATCGACTATATTGACCTGAATAAGGCATGTCCTAAAGATTGTTTCCCCTTGACTCATATCGATCAACTCATAGATGCAACCGCAAGCCATGAGTTGCTGAATTCTTTGGATGCCTAGTTCGAGTACAACCAGATCAAAATGTATCTAGAAGATCAAGATAAAACACATTTCATTACCGACAAGGGACTTACTGTTATAACATGATGCTGTGTAGATTAAAAAATGCAAGGGCAACATATGAGAGACTGGTCAGCAGGATGTTCAAAACTACATCGAAAAGTCTATGAAAGTTTATATCGATGACATGCTAGTTAAGTAAGTACAGGCAAAGGTTCACTTGGATCATCTAAAGGAGACATTCTCCACTCTTTGCAGGTACAACTTGAAGTAGAATCCGTATAAATGTGCCTTCGGAGTAGCTTCAGGGAAGCTCCTAGGCTTCTTGGTTACTAATGGAGAAATAGAAGTCAACCCAGCCCAAATCAAAGTCATAAAAGATATACCCGATATGCTAATAAGCAAAAAGGAGGTGCAAAGGTTGACGGGTCGGGTAGTAGCCTTGGGTCAGTTTGTATCTTGGTCATCAAAATGGTGCCACACTGTCTTCTCAGTACTAAGGAATGAAAAATATTTGAATGGACTCTATAATGCCAGCAAGCATTAAGAGATTTGAAGAACTAATATCAAATTCATTGTTGCTATCTAAACCTCGAGAAGAGAACAACTACTGATTTATCTAGTAGCGTTCGAAGTTTCGATAAATGTAGTATTGGTACGAGAAGACAAATATACACAATCTCCAGTTTATTATATTAGTAAAGCATTTTTAGACACTGAAACTAGATCCAAACTTAGAGAAACTAGCCTTGGCACTCACAGTGGGCGTCCAAAATTGAGGCCTTACTTCAGTGTCATCCTATTTTTTTAGTTGCCACTTTCCCATTACAGAGTATCCTATATAAACAAAAAATTTCAAGATTACTTGCCAAGTGGGCAGTCAAATTGAGCGCGTATGATATTTCATATTAACCCCCTGCTGCCATCAAGTCACAAGTCTTAGCTGACTTCGTTGTCAAACTCAGTACGAACATACTTTCCAAAGTAGAGAAAGAAGCAATAATTGCTTCCAAAACGATTTTAGGGACCTGGACTCTCTGTACATATGGTTAATCCAACATAAAAAGGTTCCTGGATTGGAATACTACTTGTTACGCCCACTGGAGATACACTGCGACAATCTGTTCAATGTCACTCTAAAACTAACAATGAAGCAGAGTATGAAACTGTTGTTGTAGGATTTGAACTAGACAGGGGACTCAGGATTGAGCACATAGAATTGAAAAGTATTTCTCAAATGGTAATAAACCAAGTGCAGGTAACCTATATAGCACGGCAAGCTCGTATGAAGCAACACTTGGCTAAGGTTACACAACTCCTGAGCTAGTTCTGAGAATGGAAAGCCGTACAAATACCCCAGGAAGGAATCACGAGCAGATGCTTTAGCCAATCCCGGCTCTATAGCAGATATCACTGAGTACAAAACCAAATCAACTGCCCACCTATATTACTCAACCATCAACCAAACCAAGGGCGAGGTAAACATAACCAGCCTAACCTGAGATTGACATAATGAATTTGTTAGTTATTTGCAAAATGGGACACTGCCTGAAGAAAAAAAGGCAGCCCGGCAACTCAGAGTTTGGGCAGAAAGATACTATCTCATCGAAGGGGACTTGTATAGAAGAATCTCTAGTGGACTGCTAACTAAATGCCTAGGGCATGAGAACACAGATTATGTGATGAGCGAGGTCAATGAAGGACATTGTAGTAATCACTCCAAGGATAGGTCGTTAGTCTAAACACTGATTAAGGTCGGGTACTACTAGCCCTGAATGGATCAAGACACGATGATTTCGTCAAATGATATGACAAGTGCCAACAGTTTGCTCACTGAGTACATCAACCGGCCGAACCACTTCATACGTATTCATCCCATAGTATTTCATTAAATGGGGATGGACATAATAGGGCCATTACCACAAGCTCCATGATAGGTAAAGTTCTTGCTTGTTTTAACTGACTACTTTTCTAAATGGGCAGAAGCAGGTGCATTCGAGTAGATTAGATAAAAATAATTTATGGTCCTTACTTGGAGGAATATTATATGTAGATTCTAAGTTCTAAAGGAAATAACATATGATAGTGGATGCTAGTTTGTTAGAGTTAAGATAACTAAATTTATTGAAGAATGGAAAATAAAAGGGATCACTTACACTCCATACTATCTTGGAGCAAATGAACAAGTTGAGTTTTCTAATAGGGTCATGCTGAAAAGTTTAAGAAAGGTTAGAAGTAGCCAAAAGTATATGGCCAAAGGAGCTGCTTGGAGTGTTATGGGCTTACCGCACGACGACAAAGTTGAGCACTAGGGAGACCCCCTTTTTATCATATATATGGATCTAAAACACGCATTCCGGTAGAGGTAGGAGAAACAAACTAGAGGTTCGCTCACGCTACCGAAGATTCAAATAATGAGATTCTTGATATCTTGTTGGATTTATTAGAAGGACAGAGAGAATTGACTTTGATTTAGATGGCAGCATAGAAGCAAATGATCGAGAAGTACTATAATAAGAAGGCCAACTTTTGACACTTCAAAGTGCGGGATTACGTGCTTTAGAAAATGTTTTCTGCAACCCGAGCCGAATATAGGGAAATATGAACCTTATTAGGAAGGACCATACTAGATAGAAGGATCATACATGTTTGAGGAGATTGATGGCAAGCCCGTGAAGGCAAACTGGAACGCAGAGCACCTTATATGGTTCTACGTTTGAGAGACATAGCGGTTTTGATTCCTTTCCTATTCAAGCATTATGATTTATTTTCTTTTATTTTTGCTAAGATTTTTAGATAATGGATATTAAGCCAACCCCGTCCGAATAATGACTATACTGGCCTTTGGAAATATTAAATAACCGCAAGTTCCAAGCTAAGGTCAAAACATTTAATTAAATATGCTCCGGCATTGTCTTCATCTAAAAACACTACACATCACTTTACTTCCTTTACCAGAACATGACCAATGGAAGGACGAGTCGCTAAAGATCAAATACCCAACCAAAGACTGCCAAGCTACAATACCTGTATTCTAGTCTTTATTTTTCAAATTCGGAGCTAGGGGACTACACCATAGGGAGTTGTAAGGATAGAGTCACGAAGACCAAAGCCGCATAAAAAGATGACAGGCAAAAGTACAATGTCGAAGATGAAAAGGTTATGAAATCTCACAAGTGTTTTAGACTATCAGAATAAAACCATTTCAAAAAATTGCATACTTGTACACACGGTCTGATGGAGAACATTCTAGTTGAAAAATATCCACTCAAACATACTAGGTCTAAGAATAACTCAACAATGTACTTAGGCTAATTACCCTATTTGAATAAATATTTAGTTCTGCTCTTTTGAACTTATGTTCCACTTCACCTTAAATGTACTTTATGTATTTTATTTCTGAATTAGTGTCCAATCGGATAGTAATCTAGAATGTCTAAGTGTGATTCAGATACATTCGATGAAGTTCGAAGATCTGAAAGGTAAAAGAAGAATTTTGATCGTTGATTCTTGATTTGATGCTATTCGTGGGGTTCTGAGACCTTGGATAAGTTTGTATAAGGTATTTGGAACTAGTTTGTATAAGGTATTTGGAACTAGTTTGTATGATTGGATGGGGGCCCAAGGGCCTCAGGTGTATTACAGGGTGATTTCAGACCATGATGGTGTGTTTTGCTACTGTTGATTGCTAGTTCTACTATTATTCTTTGCGAATGCGGTGGGGAGCACGCGTTTGCAATGAAGGATTTGGTTGCTGGATTTTCGTGCTATGTGAATGCGACCCAGGAGTCACATACATGGAAAAGGGACTGGGGCAAGAGGGATCTTATTCTACGCGAACGCAACATGGTGGATGCGAACGCGAGGAATAGGCAGCTAGGCAGGTTGCCCTTCGTGAACGCAGCAGGGCGACCGCGAACGCGAACGCGAAGCAGGGGCTTATTGCTGGGGAAAATTTGGCCATTATGAATGCGATGGGTAGCGTGCAAACGTGTAGCATTGGGGCAGGAAAGCTTTCGCGAATGTAACCAGTGGCCCGCGAACGTGATGAAGGGCCTAGCAGGAGCTTTATAATAGTGAGCTCGGGCGTTAAAATCATTTTATCCAATTTCTCTCTTGTTGAGGCGATTTGGGATGATTTTGAAAGGGAATCTTCATCATCTATCACAAGGTAAGTGATTCTAACTTGTTGTGAGTTAAATACAAGGATTATGTATGAATTTAAATATAGAAATTAATAGAAATTGTAGGATTTTGGAAGAAAATCGAGAAATGATATTTTTGAATTTTGACCTTGAAATTGGGCATGAAATTTGGAATAAGTTATATATTTGAGTTCGTGGTGACAAGGGTAATATTTATATTCGAGAAATTTTAAAATCTGGGCATGTGGGGCCAGGGGTTGACTTTGTTGACTTTTTGTGTGGAGTTGACATTTGTTTCTAATTGTTAAATTACGAGTCTTTGAGTATAATTTGATTGATTTGTACGTTCTTTGGCTAGTTATGGATTATTTGGCATTGTTTGAGGTGTTTGAGATGCATTCGAGCCGATTATCAGATTTTGAAGCAAGGTAATAGCCTGTTTGGCCAAGATTCCCCGAGCCCAAAAGTACTTTTTTCTCAAAAAGCTCTTTTTTTCTCAACTTGAGGTGTTTGGCCAAACTTTTTTTGGGGGGGGGGGGGGAGGGAATGCTTTTGGGAAGAGGGAATTTACCCATGTTGGTGCCATATTTGTTATGTGCTATGTGTAATGGGATATATGCACGTATGAGGTGACGAGTGCCCGTGCATATGCTAGATTCTTGATTATGTCCGGTAGACATAGACTCAAACCTTGCTTTAATTGTACTATTTGATTTATTCTTGCCAGTTTAAATGCTTTAATTTATGTTTTAGCCTGAGACTAGACTTGTGTAGAGTATCAAACTTTGCTATTCTAGAAACATGGCATGCTACTTGGCTAGCCGCGGAAATTATACTTTCTCTTACGGATATCTTCTGCATTGTACATATTTGTCCGAAAGTTTCTTGATATCATAACTTTCACATATATGCGCGAGTTGGGCTGACGACCATCAAAAGTTTCACTATTCTTATGGGATAGGGCTGAATAAATCAACAGTATTATTATGGGATCGGATTGAACGCCTCAACAGTACTATTATGGGGCCGAGACATTTTCCTCGGCAGTATTATGATATACATCTATGGATCGGTCCGTACGACCTCAGCAGTATTATGGGAGTGGGCCATACGACTACGGCGGGATATTGTACAATCAACTATTATGGGATCGGGTCGTTCGCGTACATAGGAGTTTTTCTGACTTGAGATTTGACATTGTATTTGATACCGGTTATCTTTGTTTCCTTCACTGCAGTTTATGGTATTTAATAATTTCATAATTATTCTTACGTTGAGAATCACGTTATTTATATTTATTTGCTTCTTTTCTACTTGTTAGGTTTCATACATGTATTCCTATATGTACAGTTTTATTGGATCACTAGTAAGCATCGATGTCGACCCCTTGCCACTACTTCTTCGGGGTTATACTAGACACTTAATGGGTACGTGTTGATTTACGTACTCATCTAGGCATGTAGGCGCAGCTGCTAATGAGACATTGTGGTGAGCTGCATTTTATGTTACGATCCACAGTATACAGAGTCCCCGTCTAATTCATTTAATATATTATTTCTATTTTCTATTCTAGATAGTTGTTGTAGTAGTTTTTTATATTCCAGTAGACGCTTGTGCACTTGTGACACCGGGTTTTGGGAATTTAGACTATTGTTCTTGGGTGCATTCCTGTTGTTGTATGCGGTATTGTGTTTTGATCATATGCTATATAATGTCAGTATTTTACTATGAAAACAGAGAAATTCCACTTATTTATTTCACCATAGATTTTGAAATATGTTATGAACCATCGATCGTCGTGTTGATTAATTATTGACTTGCCTAATGGCAGCGTTGAGTGCCATCACGGCCTATGGTGGGAATTGGTTCATGACAGCTTGGTGTTAGAGAACTAGGTTGCTTAGATCACACGAGTCATGAACAAGTCTGGTAGATCTTACTAATTGGTACAGAGACATCAGTACTTATTTTTGAGAGGCTATAGTACTGTTAGGAGAACTTCCCTTTCTTGATTCCTTATCGTGCTACTTTATTTCGGCTGGAATCTTATATCTTAAGTTTCTTCCTTCTTATTCGTATGCGGGTTCAAGATGCTAAGTGTGGTGACTATGGATTTTTGGGTTCGTTGTGTGGCTAAGGATTGAGTTTTGCAGAAGAGTGTGAGAGAGACTTAGGGTATTTCTACATTATTGTTAGTTATGTTATATGGTATTAGAGAGATGGAAGAAACAACTTTGGATTCACAGAAGGCCTCTTCGGAACGGGTGTATTAGTTGGAGGTACTATTGAGTGCATGAGAGAGTATAAAATGGCTTATGGGTATTGAGCCAATGTGGTCTTGTGATTCAGATTACTTGGGATGAGTGTTGATTGAGATGCATGTTGTACTGGGAAACAGAGGAGTTATTTTGAAGGCAAGTTAAGAGGAAATTTGAAGAAGTGGGGTCAGTTTAGCAGTGGCTTAGATCAGCATGGTAAGGGAAATTATCAGTTCCTTATATATGATAAGGTCATACAGGTGTTTTGTGGCAATACTTGCGGGCTTGGCAGTCTGCATGACTTGGTTGATTTAGAGCATTCGGTTTTGATGGCTTGATTATGTGCAAACGGTTCCCGAAGAGTTTATGACGGTTTCAACCATGACTTGAGATTTGTGTCTTCTACGATTACGGGAAGTTGGATGTGTGTTGCAATTTTTTCTCCTAAAATAAGTTAAGTGAAAGTTTTCTAGCTGATGGAGTGCTTATTCTACAGGTGATTCAGGATTTATGATGGGATTCTCGTACTCCCGCATAATAGCATAATTGATGCAGTGAGCTATGTGGAACTGGGATTGAGGGGTCAAGGTTGTGATTCAGTTTTGATAGAAATATCACGAGTTCGAGGCAGTGAGGGAGATCTCATATATTTAGAGTATGCTGGCACTATTTTAGAGTCGCCTGAGGATGGTGTTTTTCTTGAAGGAGGCATTGTGTATTGATTTGCGGATGCTTGACTAGCACTACAAAAATATCATTGTTGGTAGTCATTAATGTTCAGATTTTGTTACTTGGTGCGGAAGGTTGTGGGAGTATCACCCGTGGGATAATGGTGTAGGTGTAGCGTGTCAGTCATTTAAGTGGGAGATTTTATGTCTGATAGGCAGACTATTTCTTTAGTTATGGACTGTGAAAGTTTGTTCATGATTTGACGGTTGATTGTATGTTTCATGGATAGGGTCATTGTAGATATTGAAAGGATATTTACCTATTTTAAGATGATCGAAATTGGTTTAGAGATCCATTGGTAGGCCTAATATGAATGTATATTCTACACCAGATTGGATATGTTTATTCAACACATCATTTGTCTTTGTATGAGTCTTCGGGCGTGGGGATGTTATTCCATTCATCATCTATTTCATGTGTTACTCTTTTGTGCTATGTGGGTTTTGAGGTGACTTGATTATTCACACGTGTGTTGTGGTCCTGTGTAGGCTTTGTGGTGTTATATGAGTGAGATGGCTCTCGAGGTGTTGATTTGTTTATTTCACCTTAGTCATGTGTGGCCTTTTTCGTAGCGCATTATGTTATCCGTATCTCCAAGATTATGTTTATGCACTTGGCGTGCTTGTTGTTGGTGTACGTATGTCTAGAGAGTATGAGCATTTCGCTCGATGTGTATTCCTATGCAAATTATTATGTGTGGATCGGGTGGCACGCCGCCACGGGTATGATGTTCGGATCGGGTGGCACGCCGCAATGTTACTATGTGCGGATCGAATTGCTCGTCGCAATGGTAAGATGTTGGGTACGATTCCTTGTACTTATTTTATGTATTTTGCTTTTCCTTTGTAGGATAGATTCATAGCATTTGTTTGGTTGTTATATCTGTTACGTTTGCTGGATTGTTCTGGTACTTGGGTTCCTCTTCTTATGGATTATATTCGAATGGTGGCCTGTTGGTGCATAGATCGCGTCATATGAGATTTTAGACGGTATTTGATGTGGCATATTGGTCAAGCAAATTGTACTGGGTGAGACGAGGTTGTTGGACCTGGATCTAGTGCAATCGGATTGGTATAATGTATGTCTAGAGGAGGAATGTCACTAATTAGCTCAGAATTTGGTAATGGGTCTTGTCGAGCGAGCGAAACCCATGGCTTATTGATTTGATAGGTGATTATGAGTTTCTCCATGTCTATTTCTTCATTGGAGTATTGCGAGGTTTGGAATCGGATTTTTATGTGTTAGGAGGTATATTACCGGTACCGGGTTCGAAAAGTAGCAGCTATTGTGGTTGGAAGATTTCATTGTGGGTATATGAGTTATGTGGTACATCGTGTGATTACATCTTGGGTGCAATTATGCTTTGAGACGGCTCGTTGTGATTGATACAGTGTATATATGCAAGAATCCGGCCTTATAGGAAATTATGGATGTTGGAATGTGGTTCTAAGGCTGGTGGGCTAAGGTCGCAGGAAGGATCTTCAGTTAGAGGTGAGCTAATGTGCTTATATGAATTGAGGTAGTACGGATACATGCATGATGAGTTATACAGTGATTTGGCATATTGGGAACGACTCTTGGGACATTCGAGGACGAACGTATATTTAAGTGGGGGAGAATGTAATGACCCGACCGGTCGTTTTGAGCTTTAGCATGTCATTTGGCTATTTGAGACCTTGAGTAACTTCACATTATGCACTATGACTTGCATGTGTAGTTGGTTTTGATTTTCGAGAAGTTCATATTTGATTTGGAAGAATAATTCTCAATTTAGAAGCTTTAAGTTAGAAAGTTGACCAAGGTTTGACATTCAAATAAACGATCTCGGAATCAGGATTTGAAGGTTCCTATAGGTTCGTAGGGTGATTTAGGACTTGGGCGTATGTTCGGGTTGAGTATCGGGTGGTCCGTGAGTGATTCAGCGCTTATTATTGGAAGTTTGCATTTTTGAAAATTCTTTTTTAAATTTACAAATTTTGACTTGAAATGGATTTTGGTGTTATAAAATTCCGGGTGGTGTTCCAGGACCTTGGATAGGTTCATTAAGTTGATCAAACTTGTGTACGAATTTTGATCGTAATCCGGAAAGTCTAAGTGTGATTCGTACACATTCGGCGAAGTTCAAAGATCTGAAAGGTAAAAGAAGAATTTTGATCGTCGATTCTCGATTTTGATGTTATTCGTGGCATTTTGAACCCTTGTATAAGTTTGGATAAAGTATTGGGACTGGTTTGTATGATTGGACGCGGCCCCGGGGGCCTCAAGTGTGTTTTGGGGGTGTTTCGGACCATGACAATGTATTTTGATATTGGAGATTGCTAGTTCAGGTCTTGTTATTCGCGAATGCGGTGGGGAGCACGTGTTCACGATGAAGGATTTGGCTGCTGGATTTTTGTGCTATGCGAACGCGACCCAGGATTCGCAAATGCGAATAAAGAACCGGGGGCCAAAGCGATTTTATTCTACGCGAACATGACATGTTGGACGCGAACGCAATGAGTAGACAGCTGGGCAGGTTGCCCTTCATGAATGCGGCAGGGCGACCGTGAACGCGAACGCGAAGGAGGGGCTCATGGCTGGGGAGAATTTGGCGATCGCGAATGCGATCAGTAACCCGCGAACGTGAAGTGTTGGGGCAGGAAAACCTTCGCGAACGCGACTAGTGGCCCCCGAACAGGATGAAGGGCCTAGCAGAAGCTTTATAACGGTGAGCTCGATGGTTAAGCTCATTTTATCCAATTTCTCTCTGTTGATGTGATTTGGGGAGATTTTGAAGGGGAATTTTCACCATCTATCACAAGGTAAGTGATTCCAACTTGTTGTGAGTTAAATACACGGATTATGTATGTATTTAAATATGAAAATTTGTAGAAATTGTGAGATATTGGAAGAAAATCTAGAAATGGTATTTTGAGTTTTGACCACAAAAGTGGGCATCAAATTTTGAATAAGTTATATATTTGAGTTCGTGGTGCTATGGGTAATATTTAACTTCAAGAATTATCGAAATCCGGGCGCATGAGGGTGGGGGTTGACTTTGTTCACTTTTCATGCGGAGTTGAGAAATGTTTCTAATTGTTAAATTATGAGTCTTTAAGTATATTTTGATTGGTTTACATGCTCTTTGTCTAGTTTCTGATCGTTTGGCATTGGTTTGAGGCGTTAAAGAGTCGTTGAAGCCGATTATCGGATTTCAAAGCAAGGTAAGTCTCATGTCTAACCTTGTAAGAGGGAATTTACCCCTATATGTGACATATTTGTTATGTGCTATGTGTTATGGGAGCTACCCACGTATGAGGTGACAAGTATCTGTGCGTATGCTAGATTCTTGATTTTGTCCGGGTAGACATAGACTCACACCATGCTTTAATTGTACTACTTGAGTTATTCTTGCCTGTTTAAATGCTTTAATTTATGTTTCAGCCTGAGACTAGACTTGCATAGAGTATCGAACTTTGCTATTCTAGAAACTTGGCGGACTACTTGGCTAGCTACAGAAATTATACTTTCTCTTATGGATTTCTCCCGTGTTGTGCATATTTGTCCGAATGTTTCTTGATTTCATAACTCGCATATATATTCGCGAGTTAGGTTAATGACCCGTCAAAAGCTTCACTATTCTTATGGGACCAGATTGAATGCCTCAGCAGTACTATTATGGGATCGGGTTGAATGCCTCAGCAGTACTATTATGGTATCGGACTGAACACCTTAGCAATACCATTATGAAATCGGATTGTTCGCCTCGACAGTATTATGATATGCATCTATGGATCGGGCCGTATGATCGTGACTGTATTATGGGAGTGGATCGTACGACCATGGTGGGATATTGTACAATCACTATTATAGGATCGGGTCATTCACCTCGGCAGACTCGTGCGTTATAGTCGATAGGGAGTTAGCGTGCATATGAGTTTTCCTGACTTGAGATTTGACATTGTATATGATATTGGTTAGCTTTGTTTCCTTTATAGAAGTTTAAGGTATTAGATAATTTCATAATTATTCTTACGTTGGGAATCATGTTATTTATAATTATCGATTTCGTCGCTACTTGTGTGTTTCATACCTTTCTACTTTTATATACATTCTTATTGTATTACTAGTAAGCATCGATGTCAATCCCTCTATACTACTTCTTATGGGTTAGACTAGATACTTACTAGGTACGCGTTGATTTACGTACTCATACAACACATCTGCACTAATTGTGCAGGCACTGAGACATGTACATTTGGTGGTCATCTAGGCACTTAGGCACAACTGCTGAGAAGACTTTGTGGTGAGTTGTATTCCATATTATGATCCGCAGCACACGGAGTCCCGTCCTATTTATTTACTGTATTTTGTGTATTTTTTACTCTAGACAGTTGTTGTAGTAGTATTGTATATTCCAGCAGATGCATGTGCACTTGTAACATCGGGTTATGGGAAATTAGACTATTATTCTTGGGTTCTTTCGCTAATTTATTTTACCATTGATTAATTATTAACTTGCCTAATAGCAGCGTTGGGCACAATCACTGCCTATGATGGAAATTGGGCCGTGAAAACTAGACCAAATCCAAAAGGAAATACAAGAAGGATATTTCTAAGTATGGAAGCAATTCAATGCAAGGTAAAGAGCCACAAAAGAAAAACTCACAAAAACATTTCAATTAATAACAAGGGGTCTGAGATCGGGAATTATAATAAAAAGCTTAAGAAGGATCAAGAAGCCTAGAACTAGGATCTGATGCCAGGATTCGAGGGCCAAAAGTCGAAAGTACATTTGGAGTTGTAATGGCTGGAGGAGGCGAAGACTCGGGATGTGAGGCAAGATCTTTTTCTTCATCACCTTCGCCACTGCCCTCCAAGTCATCTTCGCCCAACCAAAGGCTATGATGTTGCCTCTCAGGAAATGGGATATTAAGCATCCTCCAAATATCTCTTGCTTAAATCTCAAGGAAAGGAATATCATTTTCTATATTTGGCTTAAGGGCATGAATTTCGTGGATAATATTTAAATGAGACTCAAACGCAACCCTGTATGGATCTACTTTATATTCCTTATGATCACATTGAGCTTATGAGTTCCTCGAGGGTCACTCAATCGGTATTATTGACCCGGGCCCTTTCTTTAGCTTCTTCTAGATTGGATCTCGCTTTTCGGCCTCTAAACTGGGAGCATCTCAACTAAACTTATGTGTCCGCCTTCGAAGCTAACTTGACTTGGGTGAATAAGAGTCTGTCATTGGCCCTATTTCGTTCAACAATAAATGTTACCTCGTAGTCAAGAATCTCTTGTCGTCTTCGATCGGTACTTTTCTTAGCCGCTTTAGTCCTTACAATGAGAGTTTTCTTCTCAAACATGAGGCTATTGATCTCCTGCCTAAGATTCTCATTCTCATCTTTCAACTCTCGGTCGATCTTCACCACCTCCTTCCCAAATCTTGTAAAGCTTCCGAGAAGAGCAATCTGAACTGCATAAATAAAAAAATACAAGTTAGTAAGAAGAGCACAATTTCGATACAAATAAGAAATAAAAAAGAGTATAACTTACCTTGATAGCTTCATAATCCATTTGGGTGGCCAACCCCTTTGCAGCTATCTCTGCCATTTTTCCCTTTCTCCTTGGATCCCACTAGCTCATGGAGAAAGGCAACAACATGTTTGAGATCTCTAAAGAGATCAACTACGTTGGGAACAGAGAAGGTGATGGACTATTGCTCACTGCCAACGGTAGAAGGGAAAACTGTACCCTCTGAAACTTGCACTACCACCTCCCATGTGCCTTCCGACTGAACTCCCTTTTGTGTGAGAGGATTAGTTAGGATGATAACACTTTCTGTCCTTGAGGAAGCTTTATGGTTTCTCCTCGAGACATCTTTAGCTAGATCATTCAGAATCAAGTTTGCATCTTCTTCCCTAAAAAGGACAATATCTAGTGGACCTTCTTCTTCAAACTCAACCACTACAATGTCATGGCATTCAAGTTCTCCTATGGTGCCATAGTGATGTAATGACCTGATTGATCATTTTGAGCTTTAGCGTTTCGTTTGGTAGTTTGAAACTTTCAGTAATTTTATATGATGTATTATTACTTACGAGTATGGTTTGTTTTGTTTTTCGAGTGGTTCAGAATTGATTTAGAAGAATGACCCTCAATTTGGAAGCTTTAAATTGGAAGAGTTGACCAAAGTTTGACTTTTGGGTAAATAGACTCAGAATCTGGTTTCAATGGTTCTGATAGGTCGTATGATGATTTTGGACATGTATGTATGTTCGTATTTGATTTTGTAGGTTGCTCGAAAATTCGACACTATTTGTTGAAAGTTGGTAATTTAAAGAACTTAAGAGTTCATAAGTTTGACCAAGGATTGACTTAAATGTTATTGGACTCCAATTGGTGTTCCAAGACTTTGGATAGGACTATATAGTTGAATATAACTTATTTGTAAAGTTTGGAAGTAATGCGAAGTGTTTAAGTGTAATTCGGACACTCTTTTGGAAGAATGATGATACAATTAAGAGAAATTCCTTTTAGGTTTGAGCCTCAATTCTTTGACGTGATGTTCTCATGGGTGTTTTGAGGCTATAAAAAATTTTGGATAATGTATTTGTACTTGTTGGCATGATTGGATGGGGTCCCTAGGGGCTCGGATGTGTTTTATTATTGATTGAGAGACTAGTTAAGTTCGGGATTTAAAGTTTGACCACGATCAATATCGGGCCAAGATGACCTTTTTTGGTGTTTTGAGTGCACGAGCGGCTTCGTGTGTTTTCTGATTGAAATGCATTTATGATTTGTGTCCGGAAGATTCTGAATGAATTTTGGGTGCTAAAACGAAGATTTTGTAATTACTGATTTTTTGGTGCAACAATTCAGAAAATACCAGTTATGTCCCTGAGTTAGTACATAAATTTCAGCCTTTCTTTAAAACTTAAAAATATTATATCTCCCTCATTTTAAGACCAAATTGGGTGATTCAAAAGGCTATCATGGGTGTAATATCGCACGGAATATATTGGGCTATTCAAAAATAAGTTTTGGGGTCCACTAGTATCTTATTTGAGTTGGGATGGCTGTTGTATGTGTTTTACTTGTTTCGGGATATAGTCACTTAATTTTTGAGGATATTTTCATCACTACTTTGTGGGCACATAATTTATACTTAGATTTGGTTATATATATATTGATTCTCCATGAATTTCTATATCTAAAATATGGATTTTTAAAGTAAAATTTGGGAATTTTGTCTACAAAATAAGAAAGTATATTTTGGGGGTTTAAACACCGACTTGAACTCGGTTTTGGAATTCAATCATATATTAAGACTCGTGGGGTTATGAATAGTCGGGATCTACCTCTCGACTTGGGTTTTGATCGAGTGGATCCGGGGTTGACTTTTCTTGATTTTTTGGTTATTGGATAAAGATTAAAACTTTATTATTTGGAATTTATTTTTATAGCGTTATTTGATGTTATTGAGTTATTTTGTGCTAAATTTAAGACGGACTGAGGTGATTTTTTAGGGAGGAGTCTATTTTAGAATTTTGATTTGGGCTTATTGAGGTAAGGGTCTTGCCTAGCTTTGGTTTGAGAGAATTTTTCCTAATAGATAGTAATGTTTGTTGCATGTGAGGGTAATGTATATGAGAGACGACGAGTATACATGCATGTGCCATGGGTATTCATGCTCGGGGCAAATTCTAGGTTACCTGATGCCCTGTTAAATTGTGTGTTCTTATTGACTTATGATTCACTTGATTCATATGATAACATTAGCACAAATATCCATGCTAGAGATCATATCTTAGTTTATGATATTCTAA
The DNA here is from genome assembly GCF_000390325.3 of Nicotiana tomentosiformis. Lineage (NCBI taxonomy): Eukaryota > Viridiplantae > Streptophyta > Magnoliopsida > Solanales > Solanaceae > Nicotiana > Nicotiana tomentosiformis. Next base: position 82,507,627 of record NC_090823.1, on the reverse strand, counting down.
TTGAACATGATGGACTATTCTTAAGATTGTTAACTTATTCGATTAAGTTGAGGTCATACTTTATATCATAAACACATATCTATATCCGTTATTCTTGTGATACTTGAGTTTTCATATCCATGCTAAAGATCATGCTTAAGTTTTGTTAAGATACTTGAACAATATGGTTCTTGAAATGTTAGTTTTCCTATTAGTGCAAAAGATATGATTATCTCTCACGCGAAGTATTATGCGTAATCACTCTTCTTGATGTTATCTATGCTCCCCGCCTTACTTGGTACTGTTTTATATAAGCTTGGTGAGGAAGAGTGTATTGCACATAGGGTGTTTTCTTTCTTGTGAGGAAGAGTGATTTATGCACGAAGGGTATTTTCGTGCCTCTTGATATTATTAATTATGAAAGAAGAGTGTTTCCATGATTCTTGACATATTATTATTGCACGAAGGGTATTTTCTTGCTTGTAAGAAAAGGTGATTTATGCACGAAGGGTATTTCCATGCAAGTGAGGATGAGAGTTCTGGCACGAAGGGTGTTTTCGTGCAAGCGAGGACGAGAGAGATGCATATTATATTGTGTTACCTTTCCCCTACGTATATATTTATGCTTTTATCTTGATTTGTTATTGTTGCACCTATGCGTTCTATCTTACTTGTTGTTGTTATATATATGCCTTGTACCTTATTTGTTATTGTTCCCTCTATGCCTTATATTTATTTGTTATTGTGCTACCTATGTCTTCTATTTTTCTATTATTGTTACATTCATGCTTCCTTTCTTGTTATATTTACATATGTACCTTTTAGCTCGTTTGTTGTTATTTTATTTATACCCCCTATCTTGTCAGTTATTGAAATCTGTTTTCTCCTACCTTATTTGCTATTGTTACTTCTATGCCTCATACCTTGTCTTTTACTGTTATCTATATGTTTCTTCCTTATATGTTACTGTTATCTGCATACCTTCTACTATTGTTACTGTTATTGGTATACCTTCTACCTAGTTTGTATTGTTATACATATTCTTGGTGAGGATGAGATAGATACATAAAGGGTATTTTCATCCATTTGATTTGACATACATACATACATATGTTTGGTAAGGATAAGGTAAATGCATGAAGGGTGTTGTTGTGCCATTTGATTTGATATCTTGAACACATTCCTCTTATTATGCAGATTTCGGGGTTGACTATGTCATTTTCGTGGATGTTGCCTTAACCTCTTGACTTGAACTGTTAAGAAAAGGGTTGGTTGTGATATTGATGAACCTGATCGTTATTTCTTTTAGTTAATCATTTTACCATTTCTCGTATTTGTTCTTGTTATCTACATTGCTATTTCTATTATTGTTTCTATTGCAATTTAATTGCACAGGTTATATTAGTGAGTATCTTTTGACTTAAAAATTTTGTCACTACTTAACCGAGGTTAGTCAAGATACTTACTGAGTACACGGGGTCGGTTGTACCCATATTACACTTCTACACCTTGCATGCAGATCTTGGAGCTGAGCTGTTGTGGATGACGAAGGCTGACATTGAAGTTGTAGCAGTGTTCTATGTTCAAGCTATCATTTGTTCATGGTAGGTTAAGACTTCATTTCTGTTTATGTAAACTTTAAACAAATGTTGTATATATTCTTTTACCAGCTTTGTGAATCTAAATCTTAGTAGCTCATGACTTATACTACTAGTCCTTAGAATAGTTGTATTGAATTCTTTTGCTATTTTATTCATTACCGTTGTTGGTTTCTCATTATAATAGTGACTTATGTTGTTTGGCTTACCTAGCGGGTTAGGTTAGGTGCCATGACGACTTGGTGGAATTTTGGGTTCTGACAAGTGAACGGCCTGGGGAGTGGCTTGGGACTGTCCTCTTCAAACTCGGGTTGTACAATTTTTCCTCTTAGAGGACTAAGGAGGCATTACTACAGGATTATCCTATTTCCCCCTGTTGTTGACTGTAAAGCAATTTCTTAACTCTCCGGGAGGCATTATTTCCAAAATTAGGGAGACCCACAGGAGGTTGCACTCGGGGCCAGGTACTTTTGTCAATTCCCACACTTGCGAAAATCTACCAATATTAAGAAAAGTACATGAATAAACAGTGTATCAAAATCGAAAGTGAAGTTATTCTGATAATTCTCTCGAAGGCTGCCCAGTTCGGCGACAATGGATTTTCGGGTTTTCATAGAGGTGGAGGAAGGCCTACAACTTTAGATGCCCAATCCACAATGTTGAAGACCCCGTTGAGCTCTAGATCAGCGGGTGCAAGTCATGGAGACGTTAACCAAAGTTCTCAAATAAAAAAATGAAAAGAAAGAGATGGTTAAGGTTAAGGTTCCTTTTTTCGGGAACCAAAATTTGTCATTTGAAACAAGGTACTTGGTCTCTATCACCAAGTACCACTCAAACTATCTCTAATCGAAGTCATTGCCACAATTGGTGTAGGGCCATAGAAATTCGGTGATTCATATTAATTATTCCCTCGCAGTAGACTTTGGGAGAATAGAGATGGACGTGGTACAAAAAGGTAAAGGGGACACCAACCTTCATAAAAAAATGGCAAAGGCATGTGAGCAACCTCTATACCTGGGGACCAATCAGGGCTAGACAAACTTGGTACCTCACGCAAATCTCGGCTATAATTTTATCCAATAGAAGCCTAAACTCAATAGTAAAAGGGTACGTGTAGAAGGAGTGGCCAAGTCAATAACTGTTAAGTCTCTCATCCTCTCGGGGACACATAACAATGAGGCCTTTTTTATCAGTCCACCCGCCGTCCTTCCAAACTCAGGGAAGCTTATCCCTAGTAATAAAGGAAGGAAATATGAACACATGAGCATTTTGATCCCCCGTCTGCTTCTCTGTCTTCTCCTTGACCTTGCAGTCATTTTTCTTCTTCAACTCCCTCGGGATGATGTCAAAAATAATCTATTTTAGAAAAGTTATAGGATCAATGTTTTCATCTGTCCTTCTCATATTTGCCAGTGGTAAAGCAATCTAAGCCACTACCATTTTAGCGGCAGCAGGAGCAACAACGATGCCGGAGGTACATTCCATAGTACCAAGAATGTAAGCGGATGTAAGACGCACTTATGATGAGTTTTCACTTTGAGAATCCATTGATGAAGGTTAAGAAGTTTGAGGAAGAAATCACAAAGTCTTTTATATCAGAGAAGGCAAGGTCTTTGTAATTGCTAAAGGGAATAAGAATTTGGAGAAAGTAAAGGTTGAAGATAAACACGGTAAGAATTGCTCCTTTTATAAGAAGAAATCACTATTACCTCTAGCCGTAGATGATGTCATCCACAATCGGATCCGGCCACATGTGTTGAAAATTAAATGGAAGCAATATGTGATATTTCAGATTCGAAATCGTGGTGTCAGATATGATTCATTTCCCACCCAAAAAACTCCTTCCACTTCCCGAATACTTTTCAGAACCTCCTGAAAAATGAAGAGATTAGGGTACGATTATGTTACGTGCAAAACGTGATGCATGTTACAAACGTGTCAAGCGACACTATATACTCGAGGCCAAGAAGTTTTCGGTTAGTTGAGTATCGTGCTCGATTTTCGGGATCATACCTCCAGGGGTTGGAAAAGAGCCCATCCAGAATGAAACATCCGAGATAGATAAGAAAACTTTTGGAATATCTGAAATATTCAGGAATGCTAGGAAACATTTTTGTAAAATATTTCTAAGGTATAGAAAAATATGAAAAACATAACTCGTTCATTGATAAAAGGCTCAATGGCCAACAAAAAGAGGTGTTCGATTAACACCCATAACTAGCAAAAAAAGGTAAAACAATAAAGGAAAAACTTTCAAAACATCCAAATACTGGTCACTAATAACTTTACTTCACTGGTCTCCAAACAAAAAAGAATGAGCTTGAGGATTCAGAGAGGCAGAATTAGAAGGCAGTAGAACAGAGGAAGAAGGATCAACTTGAGGAATTGTGGAGTTAAGATGTGATTCAGTACGCTCTTCTTAGGCATCCTCATTCAGAAGGTCTGCAGATGTTCCCTCTCCGAAAATCTTCTTTGGGAGAAGACGAGTTTTTATAGCCTAGTGGGTCGTTTCCATTGTTTGTCTTGTCTTTTCAATCTCCTCCTCAAGGTATGGAATCCCTATATGAATAGATTCTAACATTGATAGCTTAGACTCCAAGAAAATAACATTTTGGGCAAGGTCGTTCCACTATCAATCTGTTAAAATCCGAGATTACATTATATTGTTTACTCCGAAGCTTCTACTCCTCAGCCTTGAAAGATTCGGTAGAGTCTTTCCAAGATCAAAGACCCTAAAGAAATCTCCCTCGATTTTTCGCCCGACTATGCTTAGTTACTAGCTTCACATGCTCATCAACAAGATAACTTGAATACACCTCCTTCCAAGCGAGTGAAGCCTCAAGGCACCCATGCTCTTTACCTTGCTCAACTCCTCCTAAGCCAACTTAGCCAGAAATTCAAAAGTCTATTTTTCTTCGTGTACCTTTTCAAATTTAGACTCTCAAACTTTAGTACTTTCCCTTAGCTCTTACATTGTTTCCTCGTAATGTAAGAACCTTTTCACAATTTAGGTTGAAACCAAATTAGCATGCAACAAAAATATGATATAAGTGTACGACACAATGCCACTTACAAAACTAAAAAGGTTTTAGCACATAAAAAGAGGGGAGGTCCTAAAGCATACTCGAAGGGTGTAAGCAGTACATCATTCACTAGGCCAACATCGGATAACAACTTATTCAAACACGCAGGATTCTTCCTTGGACATTCCAGGAGATCCACGCATTCGGGTACTTCAATTATCTCCCAACGTTTGACAGCACTTGACAAAGGGTCGGCTTGGGAAGGGTGTTAGATCGGAATCTCCAACAAAGTGGCGAGGTTAAGCTAAGAAACTCAAAAATCAAACGATCAATCATAACCGTCTTCCATAGCAACCTTTCTTAGGGCTAGAGTGGAAACCCCATCTCTATTGGTTCCTAAATCGAGGATTCCATTTCCTCGATTTCAATCAAAATGGACTCATTGTCTTGAAGATGTACAGACCGAGGGTTCACTCAGGTACTATCTCGAATTTTCTCGAACTCTATCTTAAAATTGGACCTATCTCTTCCTTGGAAAAGCAACAGAACCACTAGCCAGAACAAGCTTCGATGAACTTTCTTTTCTCTTCAGTGAAAATAGTTGTCGGATCCTGGGGCATCAATGGTCACGGGAAGATCAATCATCACTTGAATAATAGTTTTTCTTGTTGCAATGCCTACCATAGAAAAGGTAACATAGAGACATGAAACATCAAACAGAAAGACATCGACACAAAGGCTTACCATGATTCTTAGCCCTCCATCTTGAGATCTCAGAGATATACTTCCAGGACCTCTCAGTTATTGGGGAAGATAATAACATTTTCTCAAACCATTATTTAATATCGGGAACTTCATTGGGCGCCTCCAGAACACCTGTAATTAAAAAATCATAAATCATAAAATAGAAGACATATATCAATCCGAAATAAAGAAAAGATATTTACGCTTGTTGTTCCACCTTTTTGAAAATAAGTAGACCCTCAGAGTGGATTAGTTCTCTGGTCAGGACGCAGAAGAATAACAAACTTACCATATCCTATTATTATTGTTCTCCGTATTCGTAAGAGCCAGCTTGCCGCGATTAACAACAATTATGATACTACCCTTGAATGGCTTCGAAGCATAAAGATAGATGAGATGCTGTCACGACCCAAAATCCGTCTAGTCGTGATGGCACCTAACCCAACCCGCTAGGTAAGACAATTAACCACTAACCAATTTCAATAACAATTTATAAAAAAAATTGAAGTAAAGAAATATCTAAATCGGATACATTCCCCAAGGACTGGTAGTACAAATCATGAGCTTCTAAGAATAGAGTTTACAAAGCTGATATGAAATAAATACATCATCTGTTTGAAAAGTACATAAACAAATTTTTTTTTATGAATCTAAGGCTACCATGAACAAGAGGTAGCTACAACCGGAAAGAAGGTACATCTTCAGATCCAGCTCCCAACGAACACCGCAACATCAGCAGCCATCATCTGCACGCAAGGTGCAGAAGTGTAGTATGAGTACAACCGACCACATATACTCAATAATTACCAAACCTAACCTTAGGTTGAAAGTAGTGACGAGCTTGTACCAAGGTCAGAGTCCAACTCTAATAACTAACAACAGTTCATAACAACATACAGAAAGTAATACAAGAAGTAACTCAAGGATAAAATTCTCAGCTTAATCATGATTTCTGAAAATAGTTCTACCTTTCAAGTATATCAGTGAAAACCCAAATTGTTTAACGAAATTGCCAAACATAGTAAGTTTGAAAACAGTAATTTTCCCAAAAATCCTTTCAATAATAAATAAGATGTTTCATTTTCTTTCTAGATAACCAGTGTAAAACATATGCATCACTATGCCAATATGTCAACATGTGTGAGAAATCATGAATGACGTGATACTGTACAACATGAGGAAAATACATCTATATGCTTGTATGTCATGTGTGCATGTCAATGCAACGTATCTCAGAGATGAACTCATGTACTCACACTCTCATAGTACTCAATCTCACTTTCTCACACATTTCACTCATCATGCTCAATCACTCGGTACTGTATATGCCCAATCCGACCCAAGGAAGATCCATCCCGGAATATACACATCAACTGATCATCAGTCACTCAGTATCAAGTAGGGCCAATCCAGCCTGTGGAGAAGATCCATCTCCAGGTATATAATGCTTCGGACAAGATCCACGTCTAGGGAAGATCCATCCCTCAATAATATCAACAGCGATCACTGGGGTGTGTGCAGACTCTGGAGGGGCTCCTGCAACCCAAGCGCTATAATCCGCACGGACAACTCACGTGCCATAGTATCAATATCATAATCAATCAGGCCCTCGGACTCAATCAGTCATCAATCTCTCTAGTCTCTCTCTCACGGGCTCGCAATGTCATGAAACTAGCCCGAAAATGATGATATGATGTATCAATAAATAACAACAGAAACTGAGATATGATATGCATATGAATGCGTATGACTGAGTATGTAATGCAATGAAAGCAGATAACTCAACAGCAGAAATGACCTCGGTGGGTCCCAACAGGATAAGCATGTAGCCTAAACATAGTTTATAGCATGAATCACATTTTGATAACTCTAGTACGTAGAGATTTTATGATTTCAGACAAGTTCGGGTAACTACACAGTACCACAAAAATAATAGAGACACAGCTCACACGGTGCACGCCCACACGCCCGTCACTTTGCATGTGCGTCACCTCAACACCAAACACATAACACGTATATTCAGGGTTCATACCCTCAGCTCCAAGATTAGAAGAGTTACTTACCTCGAACCAAACAAATCCAATGTCGAGCAAGCTACACAATGCTCCAAAAATTCCATTATGCACATATCAACTCCTGAACGGCTTGAATCTAGTCATAATTAATTTGATTCAGTCCACACAATTTATAGAAATTAATTCCATATCAAAATACTAATGTTTTCCACAAAAATCTAAAAATTACACTCCAAAAATTACATGTGGGGCCCACGTCTCGAAATCCGACGAAACTCACAAAATCCGACAACCCATCCAATTACAAGTTCAACCGTACAAATTTCACTCAAATCAGACTTCGAATCGATGTTCAAATCACGAAAATTCATTTTATGAAATTGTAGAAAATTCCTCCGATTTCTCTCGAAAAATCATAATCTAACGCCGAAAATGAAGATTAATTCATGGAATATAATCACAAGGGAGTCAAGAACACATACCCCAAGTTGTGTGGAAACATTCCACTCCAAAATTGCCCAAGCCGAGCTCCAAAATCCAAAAATGGCTACAAATAGCGAAACCCCGAATTTAAGGCTTCTGCCCAGCGACTTCCGCATCTGCGGTGGAATAGTCGCATCTGCGACATCCATTTCTGCGGACGAAGCTCGCACCTCCGAATGTCGCTTCTGCGGACGAAGCTCGCACCTCCGAAGGTCGCTTCTGCGGCGTGAAAAATGCATTTCCGGTCGCGCGTTAGGCCGCTTCTGTGCCCTTTGCTTCTGCGACTGCCTTGTCGCACCTGCGAGCCCATTTCCACAGGTGCGATCACACCAGAACCAGAAATCTTCAGCAATGCAACATGAAGTGAAAATGATCTGAACCTCGTACAAAACTCACCCGAGCCATTCAGGACCCCGTCCAAATATACCGACAAGTCCCATAACATAACACGGACCTACTCGAAGTCTCAAATTACATCAAAGAACGTCAAAATCACAAATGATACTCCAATTCAAGCCTAATGAACTTTGAAATTTTCAAATTCTACAAACAACGTCGATACTTATCAAATCAAGTCCGATTGACCTCAAATTTTGCACACAGGTCATAAATGACATAATGGTCCTATTCCAATTTCCAGAATCGGATTCCGACCCCGATATCAATAAGTCAACCCCCCAGTCAAACTTTTCAAAATTTTAACTTTCGCAATTTCAAGCCTAATTCCACTACGGACCTCCAAATAGTTTTTCGGACGCGCTCCTAAGTTCAAAATCACCTTGTAGAGCTATTGGAATCATCAGAATTCAAATCCGAGGTCGTTTACACATAAGTCAACATCCGGTCAATTTTTCCAACTTAAGTTTTCAATTATGAGACTAAAGTGTCTCATTTTACTCCGAAATCCTTTCATACACGAACCAACTAATACGGTAAGTCATAAAACAACTATAAAGCATACGTTGAGCAGTAAATGGGGGAACGGGGCTGTAATACTCAAAACGATCGGCCGGGTCGTTACATTCTCCCCCACTTAAACATACGTCCGTCCTCGAACATGCCAAGAGTTGTTCCCAAGCCATCAAATCACTATTCCATCTTACCACGCACATACCCGGGGGTGATCCCACGCCACATTATTCCGTGTAGATTGTATAAGCCTAACAACACAACATAATTGAAAGTCATTAATTTAACCTTAGCCCATAAACCTTGAAATTCAATTTCCAACCTTCAAAATTTTATTTCAAGACCCGAATCTCACATCTACACACTGTATGAGTCTGAACAAGTTGTATCAAGCTATAACCATAACCCCAGATATAATCACATACATACTACACAACTCGCATGCTCGCAGCACCATTCCCGATCACCGTAACTACTCCAACTAACCCGGTACTGGCATTAAACCCCATATCAAATAAAACCTCATTCCAAAGCCTTCGTACACTGCTGCTAATGAAATAAACACACAGAAATCTCATGACCCCTTATCAGATCAACAAGTCATGGAGCTCTCTCGCCCCGAACAGAACCATAATCACTTTCTAAGATAATTTTCAATATTATGCTCCCGAATATACCGTAATCAAACCTGATAGTACCCATTCTAGGTCCAATGACCTTATATTATTAAACACAACTATCCCACAGACACGCCACACCAATATAATTCAGAGCCACAAACCGTGACATCCGTGCGCCAATACGCAACAATTCAAATGTACTCAGTCATGGAAAATGACTCAAATGAGAAAACTGCCCCGCAAGATTAACAAGTACCGCCACAACGAAATGCTGAAAAATCCATCACACCGTAGAACCATTACATGATTCCAACACAAGGTTCATACCTTAACATAACTCCGCTGCAATGCGTGACCCCATCCAAATGCTGGTCCATATTATATACCTCGATCCACCCTACTCAAAATCAATAACCACGGAGAGGTAAATGACACAATGCCACACAAAACCTGAAAGAACATAACCAATATGCAATCGATCATGCAATACCCAAATACTCACCTCGCTCAAATTCAGCCATCAGACCCTCAATGGAACTGCACCGTGTGTGCATATAACCAATGAATCACAACTCCTCGTAGCATAAAAGAGTAACTCACAGATCATTTCAGAGCACGAATAAGTCCAACACCAACCGAATGACATATCCCTCAATAATAGCAGTGTGGAGCCAAACAATCCGACTCGGTGTAGAATACACATCCTAATTGGGCCTACCAATGGACCCCAAATCAACTCTGGTCACCCATAAATAGATAAATAACCCTCAGAAAATCCACAATGACTGAATCATAATACATACTATCACCTGGCTAGCTTCGGCCATGACTTCACAGTCCGCAACCACGAAACAATCTGCTCATGTAAACTCCCAGTCTCCAAATCCATAGAACACACGAATCACTATATCTGATCCCATCTCCACCGCCCGAATGTCTAACACATATCTCATACACGATAATCCCATGAGGAATACTTCTCCCACTCCTTTGTGCCACATAACAACATCTTAAAACCAGCAGACGATCAATCAGGAGAGTGCCGCAATACCTATGACATGTCCATAATTCAAAACATAGTACGTGTTCTGAAATGTACACTCTATTCACGAAATACCAATAGTTATAGCATTCATCTAAACATCGAAAACTATCCATGCCATCTAAGAATTTATGACCTCCCCTTCAAAACTAAACTGTGACCTTGCACATGCAAACCTTAATCCCGCAAAACTTTACCACTGAAGCTATCGAGCTCAAGCTGTAGTCTAACCATGGCCTCAAGTCCTCTAGACTAGCCCATCACCAAAACACATAATACACATCTCGAACCTCGTTCATAGAATCACAAGCCGGTGATGCACAGCTAATATCGAGCGCTCATGTGCGAATACGAATGCGTGGAAGAAATTCAAAGATTTATGTCACAAGATGAATCAATTCCGCACGATAAGGAAAGAAAGATGGGAAGTATATATACTAAATGCCCTGTAGCCTCTCGAAGATAGGTATGGACGTCA